>NC_037533.1:12827050-12850562 GCF_001531365.2 Cynara cardunculus var. scolymus
CCCTCCCCTCCCCTCCCCTTTTTCCCGGCCCTTCGTCTTAGTAGAAAATGTGTTTAGGCGTATTTTAAGATAATTTTAAAATAAATTGACCAATTAACGCTTTTTATAGAACTTTTATTTAAAATAAATTGATCAATTAAATACGACGTACAACTGTTTGGTCTTTTTTATTATATGTAGACATTTTTTGACATTCAATAATCCTATTTTTTCAACCAAAGGTATAAATTTTTAACTCTCCGTTAGTTTTTTTAAATATAACAATACAAATGTCAAACTAAAAAAAACAAAATTAACAATTTTCCATATCGTTTCTAATGAAGAAAAAACAAAAATATTCTCATTTAAGGCACTTAATGGTTGTAAAATTTTAAGAGGTTGTTTGCTTACATCTTAATAGTTTCATTAAGAGGCAGTCTCTGAATCGTTAAGAAGTGAATTTTGTTTGATAAAAAAAGTCTGTCTCATAATAGTTCTAAAACTCTCTTAATGATTTTGTATCATGGGTTTTCCTTAATCATTCAACACTCTAATTTCTTTGTAAACAATTATCGAACAATTATATTTCATTTTTTGCACTATATCATAAGAGTTTATTGATCATTCTGACCATTTAATCATTTTGTATCAAACAATTCAGTAACTGTCAAACAATCCCTTAATCAACGTTAATAGTAAAAATTGAACCCATAAAAAATTAAAGTATGATAACCAAAAATATAACAAAAGGAATTTATTTTATTATTTTATCATAAATAATAAAAAGTGTAGTTTACTTATTTGTTAAAATTTTACTAAAAGAATATATTTTGATTATTATAATAGTTTTATTAATATTCTATTTTGATTAAAAAMAAAATAATAGAAAAACAAGAAGGTGATGGAAGTTGTGCGCCAAAGAGTGCAGCGGAACACAAGCTTTCTAACCGTAGGGGTTGGACTTGATATATTTTTCAAAAATATACTATCTAAGGTTAAAACGTAGTAAAATTCTAAAATTAGACGTCAAATATGAAAATGTCAAACATCGCTAATCAAGTGCCTCTATGATTTCAAGAAAATTTCCCCCGTTAATGAAATCTAACTTTTCGTTCTGGCCTCTATAAATGAAACAACTTGAAAGGCTTATTGACTCAAGTAATAACATTTTAAACCAATTAAAGTATCAAACAATTTCAAAAAAACTTGAACCTAATCATTAATCAAACAATAACATCTTAAAACTTGAATAGAAATATAGAATGAAAAAAACCCCTTTGATTTAAGGGCTATAGTCGGAGGTTGAGACTCACCTCAACCGAGAGTGGTCAACGCGAGGGGCGAGGATAGATCAACAGGTCTATAATGAAGATTGGAGATTGTGATTTTGTTCATAAGTTGCTTGCATAAGTCTGTCGGCCGATATGGTTATGTGGGCATGTGGTGATGAAGAATCAACAACTTTAGACTTTAGGGGACTATGGACTATAACTTTAGGGATTAGAAAATTTGGGCTGGATTAAGAGATTAGTGGATTCTAGTGAAGGGGCCAGATTAAAACAACTAAAAACCATATATATATATATATATATAKAKAKAGAGAGAGAGAGAGGTGAGTTATTAAACAACTCTTTACATTTGTACAACCAATACAACTCAATCTCAACCGTTCATTTAATTTGATGAATATATGATTTCATAACAGTTTTGATTATTTTCTAATATAAAGTATCGAACATAATTAATGAACTCTAGTCATCTTCCATAAATATCTAAATTATAATAAATAAACTTTCATCATTTTTATAAATATCTTAATTGATTAAGTTATATTGGTTATATATATATATATATATATATATATATATATATATTTACTTATTGAATAAAAAAGTTATGGGGCCATGGCCCCTAAAGGCCATATAGGCCTTCCGCCTCTGTGTAAAGGGGTTTGTGGGTCCGTTCCATTATTAAATAGAAGAAAAATGTATTTAATGAAACAAAATAAAACTGTAATATTAAAATAGTATCATAAAAACGAAAATAGTAATAAATTTTAAATCCAATAACGAAAATGGTAACAAATTTCAAACCCAGGGACGAAGAATTGTAATATTAGAACCATAAGGATGAAAATAGAATTTTCCAATAAATTATAGAGACAAAAATTGTAATTTATTTTTTTTGCTTTTTTAATTAAAAAAAAATTCTTATTTAAAAGTTTAAAATAAATTATCTTAAAAATTATTAATATTTTTATCAAAGAAACTACATAAAAAAATGAAAATTTCATGCTCCTCGATATAACATTCATCTCGATAAAGTTTTTTTTCGTTTTAACCTTTTTTTACGTGAAATGGTATACATATATAATATTTATTTTATGAATATTTATGTACATTCAAGTGAGTACAATAGCTTGACACCGTAAGTCTGTGACTCTGACATCACCTTCTTCAGCATTTTCTTCAATGTCGTAAGGCACCACGTTCTTCATCATCGTAACCCAACATCCATCGAGACCGATCGATAACCCATTAAGACCGAGTGAGAACCCATCGAGACCGATCGAGAATCCATTCTTTGACTTGGTATGTGTTTATGTGTGTTAAACCATAACCTACCACCATCATTTTCTATCGAGAGCCTATCAATTGATTTATTATTTGTTTGTGTGTAAAACCATAGGCTATCACTTTCATCTTTTATCGAGAAGGATCAAAAACCCATCGAGACCAATCAAGTTCACATCAAAATCAATCGGCAACCCACTGGGACTGATTGAGACCAGTGGAGACTAATTAAGAACTCATCCATCAACTTGGTGTGTGTTTTGTATCTGTTTGTGTAAAACCATAACCTACCACTTTTAACTTTTATTGAGATAGATCGGGAAATCTATCGAGACAAATCAGAAACTCATCCAGATCAATCAAGAACCCAATAAAGAAAATTAAAGAAAAACTAAAGTAGGTACAGTTGAAACATTAGTATATTTATAATAAATAATATGTATATGCATGATGAATATTATGATGAAAATTAATATTTATGATAAATATCATATTAATATAAATACTAGAGAATTATTGCATATATGTGACCATACATAAATATTCATGATGAATGTTACAGTGAAATATATATTCATCACAAATATTATACTGATGTATAAATGTTGAAATGTTGTTTTATACACGTATACATATATAAATGTTCATGATAAATAGTATGTATCATATTGATATATGAATACTAAGAGTTACTGTATACATGTGAAAAACACACACACACACACACATATATATATATATATATATATATATTCATGATAAATGTTATAAATAAAACGTATATTCATGTTGAATACTATTTATATTCATGATGAATGTTATAATGAAGATGTATTTTGATGATGAATGTCATAGTAATGCATGAATAATGAAAATTTGTTAAATGCACGTGAAATACATAACTATTCATGATGAAATGTTATACTAAGTTGTATATTCATGATAAATATCATACTAATGTGTGAATATTAAAGAGTTGTTGTAAACATATGAACGTGCATAAATATTTATAATAAATATACTATTTGATGTGAAAAACGTTAAAAAACATATAAAAAAAAACTATATCAAGATCGATGTCAAATTGAAGAGAATGAAATACTCAATTTTTTTAATGTAATTTGTTTGATTAAAATATTAATATTATTTTTAAAATAATTTAGTTTAAAAAATAAGGGGGCAAAAGATTTAATTAAAAAAGAAAATAAAAAGTCAAACATGGTAGGCGTAAATCCTAACTTCCATTTTTGCCCTTAATCACGTCTTAATTAACTTTTTTTTTTATGTTTTAACCATTGATTAGTTTTCTAAATTTTGATGAATGGCCAAGATTTGTTATCACGTTCACACATGTCACTACGACTTCTCAACATGTCGACAATGAAAGAACGTCCTGCAATATAATGAAATTCTTTCAAGCCTCTGTGATTGCAATGTGCCTAAAAGCTTTTGGTAGACTTCTGCAAACAAGTTCACATGATCTGATGATATTCCCCTCCTTCTGAGAACCACAAAAGATATTGTTTCTACTAATCATTTATGCAGGTCACATCTCAAACAAAATTCTCTACTCGATATCTTGATGAACTCTTTTAAGAACTTCATCCTAAGCTATTGAGGGAGAGAAAATGAGAATATTCAGTAGCTTGAATGAAGTAATGGAAAGGCTGGAGAAGAAGGAATGGATGACCAATGGTTGATGATAATCACTCAATCCTAATTATTCACAGGGTGTTGGTTGAGGGGATTAATCAATAATTTATGGGAATGAATGTGAAAAAAAGGTTTGGTTTGTTATAATATAATGAGCCTATTCCTAAAGAAGCCCAATTTTTCAATTCGGCTCATGTGGGGGAATAAAATTTCTTTCCCACTTCTTATGTTTTTCTACCTAATCTTGCCTCCTACTCCTTCCATTCTCTCCAAACAAAAGCAAAAAATCAATTGATGAATATTTGTTTACAATACGACTACCCTATCTGTTTTTGCATATCGATTGTTCAAGAGATACAAAAATCGTATGTGTCTGCCTGCTGAAAATATGTGTCTGCTGATGAATCATATGTTTCTACTACTGAATCGTATGTGTCTACTCACAAAATCGTATGTCTATTGTTTTTACATCTCGAATGTGTTCGTAGAATCTAAACATATATGTTTGTAGAATTATCTAGAATCTAAAGAACCTGAATGTGAAAGAGATCCATGTGGAGATGCCTTTAATTTTCTAATTAAAGAGATGCAAAAAATAATTTTATGCAAAATTTCTTTGCAAAATTTTGTTTTGCAAAATTTTGGTATGCAAAATTTTTTTGTGAAGAATTTTGTTACTTTGTTTTTGTATTTTATTATTGTTCTGAACTTGGTTTCAGCCCATTTGAATTTGGTTATTTTTTGTTTGCGCCGTTTAAAAATAACTTTTGTAGATCAAAATGGCTCGATCCCCAGTTAACAAAAGGCATTGAAACTAAGGAAACTTTTGTTGTGTAAACAAACAACAAATAACATATTGCTCTTTCTGCTTGCCAACTACTATGTTGGTATTTATTCCTACATTTGATATAAGATTCGTGAAACTAAAACGGAGGATGAGAAAATAATAGATAAGATGAAATGAATGTTCAGGTTGACCATGGAAAGTGATGCCATTTGTATTTGCGAACTTCTTATGGATAGAGCAACCTTTAGGGTACTATGTGATATGGTAAGTGATGGTGGATGTTTAAATTCTACTAGAAACATGTCTATGGAAGAGGTTGTTGCAATGTTTTTATACACTATGGCTCACCACAAAAAAAATAGAACAAATAATCATTTATTTTTTCGTAGTAAAGAAACAATTAGTCGGCAATTCCATCTAGTTCTTAGAGTAATTTTGAGGTTGCACCTCATCTTACTCAAGAAACCAGAGTCTATTACACAAGATTGTCAACATGGAAGATGGAAATGTTTTCACGTATGACTAATTTTGTAGGTACATATATAAGTTAATGACGCTGTGAATTAAACACCAAGTTGAGATGTATATATATATATATATATATATATATACCTTGTTTAAATTTATAGGGTTGCATAGGAGCTTTGGATGGGACTTTAAGTAAAGCTACACCTCCTAGTGATGAAAAGCCTCGTTATCGCACAAGAAAGGTTTGTATTTCAACTAATGTTTTAGATTTTTGTTGCTCGAACATGCAATTCATATATGCTCTGCTTGGTTGGGAAGGTTCTATGCATGATGGTCGTGTGCTTCGAGATGCAATCTCAAGGCCTCAAGGTGTAAGAGTTCCTCAAGGTTCTTATTATTTGGTTGATTCTAGATATTGTAATGCAAATGGTTTTCTTGCACCTTATCGGACACAATGATATCACCTAAAAGAGTTCAGTTGCATCGACCGAACACTAAAGAGGAGTATTTTAATATGAAACACTCAAAATCATGGAATGTATTGATAGATGTTTTGGATTGTTGGAAGGAAGATAGAAGATCCTTGCATCCCCCTCATTCTTCTCAATTGAAACCCATGTTAAAATTATAATGGCATGTTGCCTCTTACACAACTTGAAGAAGAAGAAGAAGAAGAAAGAAGTGAACGAAAAAATAAAGATGAGAGAAGCGAGCCCAGAAAAAGAAGGAAGAGAAAGGAACAATGTTATCGTGGCTACAACCTAGCTTGGGAATTTGTCCTTAGTTGCCTTGTCAAATGAAAGCAAAGGTTAAGCCGAGGTAGGCAGGGCAATAAGGGCAAGGTTGCTCTTCTTCTGTCTTATTCTTCTTCATTTCCTTCTCTATATAAACGTTGGCTTTGCAAGAAGATGCAAGAAAATTACTATGCCTCCGGCTTTCTCAGTCCTTTTCTTTTAGTGCTTCGACCCAAAGGGATCTCCTTTCGATGAATGCCTGGAAGAATTTAAATAATGAATATGAATATTATTATTGTCATGCTGGCAAATATCATCACGACCTCTCTTTTGAGCATAAGTCAACTTTGTGATTCTGGCTACAATGTCAAGTTCCAAAAGGAAGCTTATTCTATTATGTCAGAATCAGGTCAGGAGTTGCTAAGAGCCAAAAGTAAGGGTAATCTATACCTTATGAACTTCTCACCAAGAGATAATTCAGAGACTCTCTATCTCGTGTCTCGTAAGTGTGAAGAAGCTTGGCTCTGGCATCACAAGCTGTCACATTTGAATTTTCAAAATATAGAGAAACTTGTGAAAAATAAATGGTTGACGGACTACCAGCTATAAAGTTTGAAAAGGACCATCTTTATCCTGCTTGTGAAATGGGAAAGCTCAAAAGAGCATCCCACAAAACAAAAACATATGTGTCCTGCGTTAGACCTCTGCATATGCTTCATGTGGACCTCTGTGGTCCAATTTCTGTGCACAGTATGTCTGGCAAGAAGTATATCCTTGTGCTAATTGATGAATTTTCACGATATACTTGGATTGAGTTTGTAAGGCAGAAGTCAGATGTCCCAAAGCTGTTGATCAAGCTAATGACAAAGATTCAAGTTCTTCTACAGAGTAAAATTCAAAAGCTGAGAAGTAATAATGGAAATGAGTTCAAAAATGCAAAAATTGATGTGTACCTGGATAAGGAGGGCATATCTCAAAACTTCTCTGCTGCAAGAACACCACAACAAAATAGTGTAGTAGAAAGAAAGAATCGCACATTAGTCGAAGCTGCAAGAACAATGCTAGCAGACTCTGTTCTTCCAACCTACTTTTGGGCAGAAGTTATTTCAACCGCTTCCTTCATTCAAAATAAAGCAACGGTGGTTAAGAGACACATGAAGACGCCTTATGAACTTATTAACCAAAGAAAGCCTAAAGTTAAATTTTTGCACATCTTTGGTTGCAGATGCTTCATCTTCAATGACCGTGATCAGCTTGGCAAGTTTGATAAGAAAATCGATGAAGGCAAGTTTCTTGGATATTCTACACAAGCCAAGGCCTACAGAGTCTTCAACCAACGAACCAAGACTGTCATGGAAAACATCAACATCTCGTTCGACGATAAAGAGCATGTGACTTCAGAGTACCTCAACTCTGGAATCGAACTTAACAAGACGACTTCCAATTCCCTAATGAAGCCAAGGGAATTGGAACTCAGGCTCTTATTTGAAGACTTCTTTGGTGATGAGGACATCTCTGTACGTGCACCCAGAGATGAATCTGCACGTGTTAGTGAAGAGCCACAGACTGCAAGTACATCTATCTCTGGTCCTTCTCACACCTCTACTTCCTCAGGTGATCATGCGAATCCACAGCCAGAGCCCTCCAGCTTTGGATCAAAACCCACTTCTTTAGAGCCAGAGCATAATATCTCTGTCTCTGAACCTGGTTCTTCTGTACTATCATCCGAGGGGGAGCAAGCAGAACCTTCGTCACCATCCATGAGCCAAATGCCAAACATATCCATGGAACATGATCCAATGACCCCAACCTCTATTCCAGTCCCAACGACAAGATGGACAAAAGATCATCCTCTTCACCAGATAATTGGTGAACCTTCAAGTGGTGTGAAGACAAGAATTGCCACTGCAAATGAATGTTTATTCGTAAACTTTCTAAGCATGGTGGAGCCTAAGAAAGTTCATGAAGCCCTACAAGACCCAAGTTGGGTTGATGCCATGCAAGAAGAGCTCCAACAATTCGAAAGAAACAAGGTATGGACTCTTGTTCCCTTACCTAGGGATAAAATTGCTATTGGCTGTAAGTGGGTTTTCAGGAATAAGAAGGATAAGGATGGAATTATAGTAAGGAACAAAGTCAGACTTGTAACAAAAAGCTATTGCCAAGAAGAAGGCATAGACTATGATGAGACCTTTGCGCCAGTTGCAAGGCTAGAAGCTATACGCTTATTCCTAGCCTTCTCTGCACATAAAGGATTCCGAGTCTATCAAATGGACGTCAAGTCAGCCTTTTTGAATGGTAAGCTGAAGGAGGAGTTCTATGTTTAACAACCTTCGGGGTTTGAAAGTTTCACACATCCAGAGTATGTTTACTTCTTAGACAAAGCTCTGTATGGACTTAAACAAGCTTCACGAGCCTGGTATGAACGTCTTTCGTCTTTTCTCTTATCGAATGTTTTTGAAAAAGGTAAAATCGACACCACTTTGTTTAATAAGAGGCATAAGGGTGAGATGCTCCTAGTCCAGATTTATGTGGACGACATTATATTTGGTTCAACAAACCAGAGGCACTGTGATAAGTTCTCTGCCTTGATGAAGAACGAGTTTGAAATGAACATGATGGGAGAATTAACTTTATTCCTCGACTTGCAAGTAAAACAGAGAGAGGATGGTATCTTTATTAGCCAAGCTAAGTATGTCTCTAACATATTAAAGATATACCAACTCCACAACTCTTCAATCATTAGAATATCAATTGCAACGGGGACTAAGCTTGACGTAGATCCATCTAGAAAACCGGTGGATGTCAAGACTTACTGTGGAATGACTGGATCACTGCTGTATCTCATTACTAGTCAACCAGATATCATGTTCGCTACGTGTCTCTATGCTAGATATCAAGCAAATCCTAAGGAATCTCATCTACCTGCTGTAAATAGAATCTTTCGATACCTTAAAGGGACTTAATTTTTGGGTCTCTGGTATCCTAAGGTGGCGTTTGGTTTGCAGATTCTGGAGGAGTATGAAGGAATTGGAATGTTGAATTCCTTTGACCAGATTCATTTCCTTCGTTTGGTTCATTCTTTTCAGCGGAAGGAATCTTCAGATTCCTATGAATTCCATGGATAAAGGATTTTAACATTCCTTAKCAACTACATGATATTTTGATGGAATGGAATCTCTATCTTCATTATACCAAATATGCCCTTAACCTAATATACTATAATCTCATAAAACTCAATATGATCATCGTTGACCACTATTGATTTGAACCACCGCCGACCACCACCACCGACTACCACCGATCTGAACCACCACCGACTACCACCATTCTGAACCACCGCCGACCACCACCACCGATCTAAACCACCGTCGACCACCACCACCGATCTGAACAACCACCGACCATCACCACCGACCACCACTGATCTGAACCACCGCTGACCACCACTGATCTAAACCACCACCGCCGACCACCACTACCACCGATCCGAACCACCGCCGACCACCACCACCGTCGACCACCACCACCGCCGACCACCACCACCACCAAGTACCACTGATCTGAACCACCGCCGACCACCACCATCGCCGACCACCACCACCGCCAACTACCACCGATCTGAACCACCGCCGACCACCATTGATCTGAACCATCGTCGACCACCACCACTGACTACAACCGATGTGAACCACCGTCGACCACCACTATCAACTACCACCGATTTGAAAATACCGTTGACCACCACCACCGACTACCACCGATCTGAGCCACCACTAATCTGATTCACCGTCAATTTGAAACTCCGACGATAACCGCCATCTGGACCACCATGGACCACCACCGATCTGAACCACTGTCGACTATCGTCATCTGAACCACCATGGACCACCATCGATCTGAACCACYGCCAACTACTACCGATATAAAGCACCGTCGATCTAAACCACCATTGACCATGACCGATATGATCCATCACCGATCTGAACCACATCTGACCAATTGTCACCTGAACCACAATGGACCACCATCGATCTATATCACTGCCAACCACCGACGACTGTCGTTGATCTGAATCACCATCGGACACCGCCGACCACCATCGATTTGAACAACCACCGCCGCCACTGCCTATCTGAACCACCGCTGACCACCTTCATCTAAACCACTGCGGACCACCATCGATTTGAATCACTACGGACCACCACCATCTAAACCACTATGGACCACCACCGATCTGAACCATTGCCGACCACCGTCGATTTAGTAACGTCGTTTGGCTTATGATTATATTTGGGTTGTGCATATTAAATAATTATTATTATTGAAGTATTTTTAGTTTTAAAAAAATTGAAATTTTAAAAAAAGGGCATTTTGGTCATTTACCAAAATTTTATTCCAATTCTAAAGCTACATTTTGTGAACCAAACAGACAGATTCCATTCCAAAGTCTGTCAACCAAACATGTGGTCAAACCTGACAACATTCCATTCCAATTCCTTCAAAGTCAAATTTCTTTAACAGATTCCATTCCATCCAAAAACATTCTGCGAACCAAACGCCACCTAAGTATTCTGGTTTTGATCTTATCGCGTATACAGACTCTGATCATGCAGGATGCAAACTTGACCGCAAGAGTACATCAGGAAGTTGTCAATTGCTTGGTGACAAGCTCATTAGCTGGACATCCAAGAAGCAGAACTGCGTATTTACCTCGACTGTTGAGGCAAAGTATGTAGCCGCAACAAGCTGTTGTTCCCAAGTGATTTGGATGAAGACTCAACTGAAATACTATGGCTTTGAGTTTGATAAGATTCCAATCCTGTGTGACTCTGAAAGCACGATTGTGACTACAGCCAATCCCGTACAACACTCGAAAACAAAGCACATCGTTGTACGCTACCATTTCATCAGAGACCATGTAGAGAATAGGTACGTTTGAAATGTTTTGGTTAGTACAAATCATCAACTTGCTGACATCTTTACTAAGGCTCTTGATGAAAAGAGATTCAATTTCTTAATTAGCAAGTTGGGTATGCTCAATCTCCATTAACTCACACAAAGCCTCTGTATGTACTATACAGAGCTTCTGTATCCTTCACGAGCATATTCCTGTTTAACTTTTGTTTATTTAGGGTTCTTGTCTACAAGATAGAGCCTCTACATGTACTATGCAGAGCCTCTTACTTAAGTTTCTTTATCTATTTGTCATATAGAGCCTCTGTATAGTACATACAGAGTCTATGTACCTTGTTCATCATGCTTGTGCATTTCTTATGATTTCATGATCCAAGCATAGTTCAAGGGGGAGAAAGCTCAGCAAAGCTTTAGTCAAGGGGGAGCTTAGGATCATTCACCATACAGAGCCTCTGTATGTACTATACAGAGCTTCTGTCTCTAAAAACCTTCGTGTTTATAAGATAGAGCCTCTATATGAACTATACAGAGCTTCTATCTCTAAACACGTCATGTTTACAAGACAGATGGCATGAATAGTTCAACCATGAGTCTCTGTATGAGTTCCTAAGGTATGTAATCTTTCACTCAACTGTACTTTGGTTTCCTTTCAAATCCAAATGAACAACTTTAGTGTACAGCAACTCTGTATCCCAAATACAGAGTTTCTGTCTCAAAATGGTTGTTATTTTTTACATGACCTAGAGTATGGACTTTCTTCTTTTTCTCTAAGTATCTTAAAAATATATTATTTTTAATGGAAGGCATACAGTTCTTTATTTTAGTATTTTAAAATAAGCTGTTATTTACAAAAGCATCACCGCCAGTATCCCTAATTTTTCAAATAAGGGAGGCGGGATTTACAGTCTGTCAGGCCACGTGGCATCTCCCCACAGGTGGGTGATTAACCGCTTCAGTTTTTGATGTTTCGGGGGTTGATTTCCATGGAGTGCCTATATAGAAATTACTATTTAAAGAAGTAATTTTCCCCCAAATTTTCTTTTACGCATTCAAAAGTTCTTCAGATATTTCTCTATTGTCTTCAAGCTCTCAAGAATAACCGCCATTGACGAATACCCAGCTTACAGAACCTTTAATCTGTGTTCGAATCAATCAAGATTTATTCTAAGTAAGTTCTTCAAAAACCTTCTCTAGACCTATAATCGAAGAATCAAGAACTGATTCCTCAAAACCCTAATCTTTAAAAACCCTCATCTCTTTTACCCAAACCTGCAAAATGTCTTCTTCAGATTTCGTAAACTCCCAAATTCAAACCACTACACTTAAAATAGTGGAAGAAACTAGCCAAAACGTTGTTCCCCTTCCACTGAAGCCTAACAATCATGCCCTTTACCTCACCTTGGACAGTTTTGATCCCAAGGTTTGCGCTATCATTGATGTTCTTCAATATCATTTCTTGAACACTGCGCTCACAAACACTGACGACATTGTCCTTGAATGCTTTATTTAGGAGTTCTGGCAAACTTGTGCCGTCACAAAATCCCAACGATGGATTATTGGAGAGTTCTACGTACCCTCCTCCGTTTTTGTGAGAATCTCAAGGTCGCTGTTCTCGCGCATCCTTCAAATACCCACCAAGACTGATCTTGGTTTGAGCGAGTATGCCCTCTCCCATCTGGGGATGAACTGGTCGCGTTCTTGAAGCTGTTAGGGTACAACCAGGCTATTTAGTACCTATCACAATATCAAAGACATTACCTGCCACCAATATGGAACACAATGTTCATATTGGTCAACCGTTCGTTGATAGGGAAGATTGGTAGTCTCGATATGTGTTCAACCAACATACAGCAGATCATGTACGTGATCTTCTTTGATCTATCTCTGGATTACTCCTTGATTCTGTACACGGAGTTCAAAGCTGTTGTAGTCAAGAAAAGCCAAGAGGTTGCAAAGAGGAAGGACCTACCAGCTCTACTATTTTTGCGTTTCCTGGGTCTTCTTCTAAGACCTAGCATTGATGAGGACAACCTTGATGTTGCGAATCTACATGTGCACAAGGTAAATGTACTTTCAACGTATAAACCTACCGTACACAAGGAAGGTTATGCTACAGAGAGGCCAATCCCAATGAAGCTAATGGCGTACATGAAGACGAGGGAGATAAGGAAGGGATATAGAGCTGTACGTGAGGCACTAGAACCAGTGCCTCGAACCTCGACACGCATAGGGTTAAACCAAGAGGGAGAGGAAGCAGAGAAGGCACAAAGGCCTCTGCTTGAGGAAGAGGGAGTAAGGTAGGAGAGGGAGAGGGAGAACAAGAGGAAGAGGGTGGAAGCAAATAAGAAGAGGGAAGAAAGAGAGAAGGTGAGGAAAGCAGAGAAGGAGAGAGTAGAAAAAGAAAGACAAGATAAAATAGCTAGAAAGGAGAAAAGAGGAAAGACTTAGAAAAGAAGAAGCCAAACAGGACTTGGGGCTTTTCTCAAGTTCTGAAGATGAGCAAGAACAAGAGCGTCAAGATGTTGCTGGGTCTAATACAGCAAATGATGGGGAAGACACTCATGATGATGATGTTGCTGGAACAAATGCATCAAATGATATGGAAGACGCCCTTGATGATGATGTTGGCGTAGTTATTGAATTCAAAGAGAATATAAAGGATGATGAGGGAGAAGGAGGAGTAGCTGCTCTGCCTCAGGGCGAGCCAGAGCAACCTAGGACCATGAATAGGCACATATACTTTCCTAGCTGAACTCCCAGTGCAAGCACATCTTCTGACTCTGGTGGTTGAGACACAGAGATCATTGAACAAGAGGTGCACACCTCGAACCCAAACCAGCTAAACCAGCAAGAGGTCGCATCTGCCTGTGGCCAAAACAACCAAAGGGAAACCACACTCCATGGATCACCCTCTCAAAAGGGTGAAACCTTTGAAAAGATAAGTGGCATGTCTCCCAATGCCATGCCACTTTCCCATATAGAGGAATTAGTTTCCTCTACACTAGATATTTCCCCACCTTGTTCAGAGCAAGGCTTAGGTGCACAAGGCTTAGAGACTCTCGACCAGTCTTCTAGTCCATTCATGGAGGGTCCTTTGGTAGGCTTTGAACCTATTGAAGCAACTCTTCATGACAGAACAACAGTAGTGTCTTCTCCTCCATGAAAGACACAAGGATCTGCTGGAAATCCTTCCTCGACCAACATCAAACAAGTAGAGACAGATGGCGTCCTAGGAACAAGGATTGAATCTGGCCCATGTGTTGAGCCAGAGGTCACCACTAAAGCATATGTCACAAAGGATGAGTTCCAATCCTTTGCCACCTCTGTGCTTTGCTCCTTGGAAGAGCTAAAACTAAACATGGCCCATGCAGAGCCATTTCCTTCTACATCTGCTCTGGATGAAGTTCGATCATCCTTGGCAATATTGAGGGTTGAGTCTATGACAAATACCTCTCGCCTCGATCAACTACAGGAATTGACGGCAAGAAATACAGAGAACCTGCAAAGGGTCCTTGCACAAATTCAGAGGGATGGAACTTCTACTTTCTCTGAGTGTGCCAGTTGACTATGTCACCCAGACAGCGATGAATGCTTTGGGTGACTAACTTATACAAAAGGTAGCACACTTCACCTCTGACTTCAACAGCATAGCAAAGCAGGCAGCAACCAACATTCGCCATTCGTTGGCAGCCTTTCAATACAACACAAACATGGAGATCCAAAAGGCCACAACRGAAGCATCATAAATTGTTGAGCTCTTCGATGCGAAGATCAAGGCCATGCGTCCAACGAACGTGCAGAGACCAAAGAGGAAGTCGGAGCTACCAACTGCATGTGCCGAGGCCTCAAAGAAGAGGAGGGTTGACGACGATGAGGACCCAGACCAGTCTGGCCCTCAAAGTCGTCAAGAGGGGGAGAACCAGCTAGCAGCCTCCAAAAACTCTATTCAAAAGGCTGGCCCCTCTGCCTCTGCTCCTAGACAACAAGTGCAAGCACCACCAAGTCACAAATCCAAGGCAGCATAGGCATATGCAGAGGAGAGAAGAAAAGAAAAGATGCCCGCTGCATCAGCAGCAGAGCCAGCAGGGTGTAAGAAGGGTGAAGAGGACGTGATCCAGCTCCTCTCCGTATACACCTCTTCATCGTTATCAGATCCCTTATCATCCTCTGTAAAGTATGTCATGGAGACTGCTCCATCTGCAAAGAGGGATGAAGAAGAATAAGTGGTGGTAGTCAACGTCGTTGATCTAGAACTGCTAAGATGCCAAGAACCAGAAGTGGCATCTTACCAATGGCTATCCCACTTGAAGAAGTAACTGTTGCTACACCACCACCACACCGAAACACACATAGAGCCAAGGTCTCTGTCCAAGGGACCAGAGTCGTCACACCCGCTCTAAGGCAGGACGTCCCCTTCAAAGCTCGAAAGCCAGAGGCAGGCAACAACAACATGCCTCAAAGCTCCAAACCACCCACTGATCGAGTATAAGAAATCAAAGATCATATGGATGCGATGATGAGGCGATGATGAGGACCACACCCTACAATAAGCCGATCAAGGATACTATAGACAACGAAGAAGTCTACCAATTTCTCTACAGCCTACAGAATGAGACGTCTGTCGTCAAGATCAATCTTCATGTAACGGCTCAAGAGCATATTAGGCAGAGGTTCTTATAACGCTTTACTCAACCTATCTCAGTAGTCCACTCAATTGACGGCATTAGAAAAATTCTAGATATCAGAAGATGAACCTTTGTGCATAACCAGATCATATTTCTTGAAAATACAGTTAAGAGGACCCATGGACAAATTAGCTCTTTTACAGATTGCGATCTCATTAATCCAAATCCATGGGACCTTCTGTCTCTGTACTTCTATACTGACAACAACAGGGTTAAGGGGATGAAGTATGCTCTGGCCGACTCAACGATAAGGCAAACGATGACATACCTCCTAGACTTCATGTGCAAGTTCGACTTCCAATTGGCTCTGGATATTGGAATAGATCAACTAAATGTCACTACACCTAATGAAGATCTAGAAGGCGTCAAACACATTCCCTCGTGGACGGTGCTGGTGGAACCAGAGGTCGGGGTGATCTTTTAAAACGAGCAAGGAAGAAAAATTTCTTTCGTAAAGATAAGTGTCTGAAATACTCAAACTCTACTCTGTGCTTTATCAAGAAAAATTTACTCAGAAGCAGAGACAATACCCCGAGTGCGAAGGAGAGGTCGAACACTATAATCAGATCTATAGACAATTTGTTGGAGTTTCGTGAGCTTCTTAGGAGGTTCATAAATCTTCAACACGTCTAGGCCTTTTCCTTTGTAAGCAACTTCTATCTTTTGTTTTCAGAATTCAAGTATTGTAATTTCATTTCTTAGTATTGTGAACATTAGATAGTCAATGTAAAACAGAGGTTATTTTTCAACTTCTAGCTTTGATTAGACTTGTGTTTTCCATTCAAGTAAGAGTCTGTCTTAGTTACACTTAGGGGGAGATTGTTAGACCCCATCTTGTGAAATTGTAAGTAAGAAGCCTCTTACTCTAGTCCGTAGGACTTAGTCTTTTGAAGCTGTCTAGATTAAGAGCTCTCATGCAGAAGWGATAAAGAGACAGAGCTCTTACTCAAAGAGCCAAGCGTCTCACATACAGAGCCCGCTCTCTATTCCATGGAAGATCAAGCCTTAAGCGTCAAAAAGCTTAAGCGCTTGATACAGAGCTACACTCCAGACACAGAGCCTCTGCATAGTACATGCAGAGCCTTTGGGTCTCCTAACTCCATGGAAAGCACGCTTAGTTCAGATATTCTTGCAAACGTCAAACATAATCAAGGCGGCTTAACTTAGTCTGTTCCACTATTCAAGGGTCGTCAACGATAAAGATGCGGAATAAGCGCTCAGAGATTCAAGCCAAGATTCTAGCAAATTTTGTTTGACTTAGGCGCATATAAGAAGGCATCCTCCTCATGTTACATTAACCTGGGAGTGCCGACTTAGATTATAGCCAAACCTTGTGAGAATACAAATTAGATTGAGAATTTTTTATTGCTTTCTTCTCATCTAATAAAAGCATCCGACGTATTCAAAGTCATACTATTCTTATCTTTGTTGAATATTTCATTTGACCTTTCAGTTACACTGTTTTCATTCCATTCATATTCTTTCAAACTATTTTTTCTGATATTAAGAGAATCTGGGTTCCAACAGTGAGAATAAGAGTAACGAAGTTGAAAATGTTACAAACATTAGTCTAGCCGATAAGCGGCTAGCATTTAGAGATAAAGCAACGGGGCTAAAAGCCAATGATATATCACAAGCATGTGGGGATATTAGTAACAACAAGAATATGTTTTTGTTTTCTTCCGATAGTGAAGGTGAACAAGAAGTTGATGCATAAGGATCTCCTAATTCATCAACCACTATCACATCAAAAAAGCACAAAAAAGTTTACCCAAAAGGGAAATTTACAACAACAAGAAATCACCTTCACTTCAACACACCATTGATATGAGGTTAGATGAATTTGATTCCAAGTTTGAGTCTATCTATGGTCAAATGATAATACAGTATGCTGCTACTACTAATGTTTTGACCGATGCTAACAACTTTGATTCTTTGAGTGATGAGGAGATGTAAGAAGTCATGAATGAACTTCTTAGTATTGGAATATCTATCGGTGACTTTGGTAAAGCTCTTGAAATTTGCTAGAATGGACCTACTAAAGCTAAGGTTTTGTTTACTTTGCTAACTCACATGAGAATATTATACATGCTCGGGTTCTTGTATCATGTTAGTCAATGAATTTGGACCTTAAACATAATCTTTTGGTATGGGTTTTGAAGTTGTTGGCTATGGAAGCCTCTTTTTGGTATTGTATTTTGAAGTTGAATGAAACATAGAAATGTATTGTACTTTTGAAGTGGGATGAAACATCGAATCATATTGTATTTCTAAAGTTGGATGAAACATCTAAATGTATTTTAATTTTGAAGTTGGATGAAACTTAGAATCGTATTGTATTTTGAAGTTGGATGAAAGATCAGATTGTAATGTATTTTTGAAGTTGGATGAAACACATTTTGTATTGTATTTCTTGAAGATGTATTTAAATGATAAATTGATTGGTTGATATTGTAAAAATGGTAGTACAATGCTAAAAAACAAATTTTCAATTATTACATATGCTAAACGTCCAAACAGCATCTATGATAAGGATAATCATTTCCCAATATTAACCAAACAACATCAATGCAATGTCTATTTTCATTCTCTATCATTTTTATTTTCATTCCCATTTTCACTCCCTTGGCAATAACCAAACAGGCCCTCAGATTGTAAACCATCTGATGAAGGAAAAGAAGAATGGAGTGAGTCCCTACGATGGTGATAAAGCTCGTTAATGATGCTAATGAATTTAGGTGAGTAACAGACTAAAGATTGGATGAGTACCCAATTAAGGGTGAGTAACGGACTAAATAGTCATCCGATTGAGGGGAGCAAAGTCATCTAAAAGAAGAAGGAGAAACTAATGAGATGAACATCCGAAGTCAGTGTGTTGATCTCAGATCTCTTAATAACACGAATATTCAAGTTATGAATAACCTAAATATATCGTATGGATGGATAATAGTGAAGAACAACTCAAGAATATTCAAAGAATAATTGGAGCGTCAAATGATTCACTGTTATTGACTTTAATGGAATGGAAACGTAAACGATTACAAGAAATATAAAACCTATTTATACTAGTAATCTAAATAAGGAGAAAACTATCTAAGAAAGAAATTTAGAAAATCTTCTAAGAAAAGATAGTAATATAGAATTATGGAAACCATATCAAAGTAAATAAAGCAATGTAAATCCAGCTGTCGATTCATCATCTCCAGCTATCTTCTTGGAGGTGTGTTCAACCATGAGTCTTTGAGTCTTCTTGAAAGGATATCTTTGGTTGAACTGTTGTTGGAATCCTTTAAGTGTTAGGGACCAGAGGGTTTGTGGAGATGCATTGTTCATCGCACCTATGGACCTTCATCGCATCTCTGGTTGAACTAGACACTTAGGATTTCTTCATGCTTGTCTTCCATTGACCTTTTGTACTTTCACACTTGTATGTTTTTCATTACTTTTACATCAAGAGTGATGGGGTCTAACAATCTCCCCCTAAGTAATGAAAAATTAAAAAATGACTAGTCTAGGAAATATGAGAGAATTATTAGGAACAGAGACTAGTCTAGAGAAACATCCTTTTGCCAAAAAAAATCATTGGTCGAAAAATTGGATGATTTCTTATAAAGTGAAAGTAAAAAGAAGATAAGAGTATTTACACTAATCATGGTCTCCATTATAGATCTTCCAAAAACGCATCATCAGTCTTCTAAAACAAACGACTGTAGAGATCTCATGAATTAGTTCTTGTCCTTCCTTCATCGGCACGTCCACTCTGCCCAGTCTCTCTCGAATGACCTTCTGAAACTATTCAAGTGTATCGGTTGAATACTTGAAGGCCTGAGTTAGTATGAAAAACTTTTTGATTCCATACTCGTTCTTGAATACCAAGCCGAGTTCTGGTTGAGTTAGGACCGATGCAGAGTGCTTCTCCTGTAAGCCTGGAAAATCTTCATTTGGAGGTATGCAAGATAGTCTTTCAATGCCTTGTTCAAGAGCTATTTGGAAGTCATTCTTAGCTCTAAACTTCACCAGGGTCTTCATTGTCACTACAATCGCTCTATTGGCCATCCCGTACCTTATCTCTTAATTCTGTCATCAAGCTATGTGGCCACATAAATCGATCAAGTCCCATGGATTGAGATTTATAAGATCATTGTCGTTGAAGATGCTGATCATCTCATGTGCGCATTCCATAGTGTACTCGATGTATTTGATAGCTCTATTTGTAAAGGTCCACATCTTGATGTCGAGGACAATCTTGATTCCATCGTTGGAGAAGACAGCTTGTGGTGGAGAGGTCGCCTGTCTCACGAATCTGTGACGAAGCAGGTCCATCGACTCAAGAGATAGGCTGGGAGGACTGAGAATCAGCTATTCATCACGATCRTGGTAGAGATATTGATGGATATTCTCCATCATGACGGATTCCCTTGGTGGCACTGGCGGACGTCTCCTTAACATTTCCACCTGAGAGGGAATTTCTTCGACTCTATCCAATGTTGGAGCTTTCCTTGATGAAGATGGAATATCTGCAGGAACCTTCATTGTAGGTTGGGTGATGGATGGTTGAGGTTGTGTTTGGGTAAGGGTAGGTTGGGTAATGGGTTCTGTTTGGGTGATGGGTGGTTCTGTTTGGGTGATTGGCTATGTTTAGGAAAGGATGGGTTCTGGTTGGTGAGAGGATTGTGGTTGGGGTGATTTTTCTGGTTGAATGGGATCTGGTTGAGAGGGTTCTGGTTGAATTGGTTGACTGATGGAAGGTTTTGGTTGGGTGATGAAGGATTATGGTTGAGGTGGTGATGGAGGAGGTGTTGGTGATGGGGTAAAGGGTAAGGTTGTTTCTGGTTAGGGAGAGGGTTGATGGTCAGATGATGAAGAACTTACCAAAATTGGTGAGAACTCATTGGTAGATGGAGGTGGGTTTTGGGTGCAAGCAGAGGGAATATGTACATTTTGTACATCATCATAGGGTTGGGCCTTTGGTTCCCTTGCTTGGGTTTCTTGGGTTGGTTGGTTGGATGGTTGATTGTGTGGTAGTGGTGGTGGTGCTGCAGATTCCATTGGTGTGCTGGCCGGGTTCTCCCCCTCATGAGGACCAAGACCATGATCATCCTGGTCTGGGTCATCATGTCTTGGCCTCTTGAGGGGCCTACTTGTTGAGCATGAGGCTCTGCTCCTCTTCATTGGATGAGGGTGCTGCAAGGGGGTGGATGAGGGGCTGTTTGTGGTAGATTGGCAATGATGGTGGAAGGTAGGGTGGGGATGGAAGTGGTGATGGTGGCAATGGACTCATCGGTCGCTGTTATTTGGGCTGAGAGGGCAGCAAGGGTGGCAGTGATGGATTCGTTTCTTGTGGTGGAGATGTTGGTGAGGCGGTTGTGTTGCTGGACCATGAGTTGTTGGAAAATTTGGATTCTGGTGGTGTTGTCCCTCGATTGAGCTTCGAGGGACGCAAGTGATTACTCAATCGATGAAAGGTCGACTGTAGGGATGGATTTAGCAACCCTCGCCAAGTTGAGTTTAAGGTCATCCAAGGACCGCTGAATTGAGTCAGCAAAGGCTTGGAACTCATCCTTTGTGGCCAATTCCGCAAGAGAGGTAACCCCTATAACACAGTTGTTGTAGGTAGGGCCTCAGTTCTAGAGGCGCCTCCATTGATGCCTTGTGGAGAGTGAGGCATGGGAGGACTTCCATCACGTCCTTGATAGCCCTCAAGCGAGGAAATATCTCGTGATGTTGCGACATGAACTTCTTTTTCATCGGATTCAGAGTTTGATGAAGGGAAGTATCTGATGAAGGGAAGTAGATGTGTATCCCCATCGCTAGACCAAGAATCGATGGGGTTTGTGCTCGAAGAGGCAATCGCTCTGAACGATCGATGGGTACATCAAATTCAGAAGCAACACATGTTTCTGTGTGTGAGGGAAGTGGCGAGCCATGAGGAGAAGTGGCTCTTATATCTTCATTGCCCCCTGTTGGGAGAGAGGTGATGGATGGTGGGGTACCTCGGCTGGTTCATCTCCAGAGGCCCGAAGAGTGGCCTCTGGATAGCTTGGTTGGGATGGGATTGGACTGGGTGGTCCTTGTTCAATACCCCTTTGGCCTTGTTAGCCGAAGGTAGAAGATGTGGTTGTCCGGGGAGGGGGTGATGGAATTGAAGTGTGTATAGGGCCGGGGAAGGTGGGAAGAGTGTCGTCGTCATCATCTTCATCATCCGATAAAGATGACTCCTCTTGAGATCCTTCGCTTGTGTCAGGGGAGGGCTCTATGTGCTCTGGGTAGTTGTCCTCGGTTGTTGGGCTAGCAGAGAGCTCTTATTATTCCTACGATAGGCAGAGGTGTTTGGAATGACACTTAACATGACCCTTGACAATGGCCTCTCTGCAGGGTAACCATCCCTGGAGATGGTTGGGCGATGACCATTCATGAGATATTGGGGAGTGAATGATGCATCGCTTGGGAGCTTGTGCATCTTTATCGCGTCCTATATGAAGAGAGCATGGAAACGCGGGAAGAGCACCAATGTAACAGATTTTCTTGTGGCCATGAGTTTATTCTTCTTCACCACAGCAATGTGTATCTCGTTGTAGATGAGAAGTGCATAGTCCAAGGGCGGGTTGAAGAAGAGACACCATACATGATGATTATGATATTGATGTTACCCTGGTCCATGCTCCCTAACTTGCATGTGAGGGCTCGGTTGAGGATGGAGAAGAAAACATTCCACATAGGTGGAAGAAATTACCTCTTAAAGTCGGAGGCGTTGTGAAGATCTCTGTTGTAGCCCAACATTCTAATAAACCGTAGAATGTCATGGCTGGTTGGCGGTTTGGCATGGTGAGCTATCCCTTGCTCCTGTCGGGTTGGGATGAATAGAACTTTTGAAATTTTGGCTTGTGAAATTTTGATGGAGCACACCAAGTCGTTGGGGTCATAGATGTCTCCCATTATCCCGCGGTTCWYCAGGTAGAAGTCGCAGGCCTGCTAGTATTGTTGAACATACTTTACCGGCACCTCGTTGTCGAAGAGAGTGAAGGCCTGTTGGAGATAACAGTTCTGGAAGAACTTGATAAGGATAGCAAACCTGTCTTCAAAGAGTTGTGGACGGAGGTCGATTGCGTGGTGGATGGGCTTGATAGAGAGGAACACTATTGCACGACTGTCGGTGCCGGTAGATTGGACATGGCTGTCGTTGTTGTTTGACTCGTGCGAGGCGGGGGACACCATTGTTACAGGTTGAAGTAGTTGCAGGTTCGTTCTTGCTGTTTGAGTTCTTGAGAGCTTTTTGTGAGTGTAAAGAGTAAGAGGTTGGGGATGACGACTTTTTATAGTGAGAGGGAGAGGAAAGGTTGGGTTTAAAAAATACTATTAAAAAATGGTGGGATAATCATGGTGGGAGACGTTTGGGGAAAAGTGGGATTGATGTGTGATCGTGAGCCGTAAAGTCTGCTCACGATCATGATGGTGCAGGGTTATACGGACACGTGTCAAGATGGGGTGGGTTAGAGGGAAATGTGAAGGGTTTCTAGGGAACAGCTTTTGGTAGTTGCCAGGCGCGTGTAAGGTTATTGTCGTTTGGGTTATTTAGGAAAATTATTTAAAATAGTAATTATTCCAAAGGATAATCCTTAAGAATAAAATCCCAAACAAAATTAAATTTAAAATTCCATCTTTTTTGGATGATAAATTAAATTACGAAGTTTTGATCTTCTAAAAACCCATGTTGTA
>NC_037533.1:12851227-12865742 GCF_001531365.2 Cynara cardunculus var. scolymus
ATGACTTTTGTGAGGGGAACCAGAGGGTCTCTGGTTGTGAATGATGAACAAGTTCATCATAAAATATTGGGTTTTGATGAAACAGAGGCTCTGGACGGACGAACCAGAGGCTCTGGGTGATCATTTTAAATCCTTGAAATAAAAACATACCCTTTAAGAAGGACCAGAGGGTCTCTGGTTGAATGCAAGGGATGAAATTCTTTATTAATGTAGCATTTTTGTGATCCAAAGGCTCTGGATAGAGGAACAAGAGGCTCTGGGTGCGAAAATGCAAGATTAAAGAACCAAGATATTGAATCAAAGGGTCTCTGGTTGAATGAGGATGTACAACCAGAGGGATGTTTGGCTCAATTTGGATCCTTAAGGGATAATGGGATATGCATGACTCCCCCTCAAATGATGCAAGGGGATGTGCAATGAGTAAAAACTCCTCCTAGAACCAATAAGGGAGATAAATGGGATGACCAGAAGCTCTGGTTATGAATGATAGTGCAAATGATTATGAATGATGATGAAAAAGGATGGTCTATGGGACCAGAGGGTCTCTGGTTCCAAAGACCTAGAAGACTCTTGTCTTTAGAACCAGAGACTCTGGTTGCACGGATGATATGAAATGTAAATGAAATGCAAGGAAAAGGATGACTTATGAAGACCAAGTTGGACCAGAGGGGCTCTAGTCTCAAACAACTTGGAAACCAGAGGCTCTAGTTGCAAAATGAATGAAATGACTAAGTTAAATGCATGAGAAAATGAATGAGGGGAGACCAAGTTGGACCAGAGGGGCTTTGGTCACAAGGACGGACTTGGAATCCAGAGGCTCTGGTCTATAGAACCAAAGGCTCTGGTTGGGAAGGGGAGTACTTAGTGAAAACTCAAAGTACTTTCTTTGGACCAGAGGGGCTCTGGTTCCAAATGAAATGAATTTTGACCAAATGTAAACAAGTGTTTCTAATTGTCCAGAGGCTCTGGTCTTTAGAATCAGAGGCTCTGGTGTAGAGTACTTCGTTATGAGGGCCATTATAATATATCACTTTTAGGCATAACCAAAAGATATTGAGAATCTCTGGTTTGAAAAAATAATTTTCCTCTAAGTAGTGAGATTCARCATACCCATCTTGCTGACAAGAAACACAAATATTTTCTCATCTAGTGCTTTTGTAAAAATGTCAGCAAGTTGAATCTCTATTGGAACAAAATACATCTCTATTGTTCCCTTTTCTACGTGATCTTTGAGAAAATGGTACATGATATCAATGTGCTTAGTCTTGGAATGTTGCACAGGATTCGCAAAGATGGTTATGGCAGTTTTGGAGTCACAGAGGATAGGGATCTTTTCATATTGAAACCTGTAATCCTTCAGCTGGGTCTTCATCCAGAGCACTTGTGAACAACGACTAGCAGCAGCAACATATTCTTCTTCTATTGTTGAGGTTGAAACACAATTTTGTTTTCTAGATGTCCAACTCACCAGCTTGTTCTCCAAAAGTTGACATTTTCAAGATGTACTCTTTCTATCAAGCTTGCAACCTGCATGATTTGCATCTGTATAGGCTATTAAATCAAAGCCAGAGTTCTTTGGATACCAGAGACCCAATGACGAGGTTCCCTTAAGGTATCTAAAGATCCTCTTGACTGCAGAGAGATGAGATTCCTTAGGATTAGCTTGATACCTCGCACAAAGACATGTAGCAAACATAATATCTGGCCTACTAGTTGTTAGATACAAGAGTGATCCAATCATGACTCTATAGGTTATTACATCCACAGATTTGCCTGGTGGATCAGCAAACAACTTAGCTCCTGTAGCCATTGGAGTTCTCATCGATGATGAATTTGAGAGAGAGTATTTCTTTAGAAGGTCAGTCACATATTTGGACTGATTGATGAAAATTCCTTCTAAAGTTTGTTTTATTTGAAGACCAAGGAAGAAACTGAGTTCTTCCATCATACCCATCTCAAACTTGCTTTTCGTCAGCTCTGAGAATTTTTCGCAAAATTTAGAGTTGGTAGATCCAAAAACGATATCGTCCATAAATTTGCACAAGTAAAATATCATCTTTGTGCTTCTTAAGAAAGAGAGTTGTGTCAATGGTACCTTTTCGAATCCATTGGCAATGTGAAAGGTAGAGAGTGTATCATACCAGGCCTTGGGTGCTTGTTTCAGCCCATAGAGAGCTTTGTCCAGAAAATAGACAGAGTCTGGATGCTTGGGCTTCTCGAACCCAGGGGTTTGCTGYACGTAGACTTCTTCTTGAAGTTTGCCATTGAGGAAGGTAGACTTGACATCCATCTAATAGACATTGAAATCTTTATGCGCTACATAGGCAAGGAATATTCTTATGGCTTCAAGTCTAGCAACAGGAGCGAATGTTTCATTGTAATCTATCCCTTCTTCCTGGCAGTAGCCCTTACCAACAAGCCTGGCTTTGTTCCTTACTACTATGTCATCTTCATCCTTCATCCTTCTTGTCATCTTCATCCTTCTTGTTTCTTAATACTTTGTTTCGCTCAAACTGGAGTAGTTTTTCTTGCATGGCGTCTATCCAGTTTGGATCTTGTAGGGCTTCAGAATCTTCGTAGGTTCGATCATACTTTGAAAGTTGGCGAAGAGCCATTCATTGGCAGTTGGATCTCGTCTTGACATCGGATGATGGATCACCAATGATTTGGTGATGAGGATGGTCTTTTGTCCACTTGGTGCAAGAGTGATGCTCTGGTTCTGAAGACATAGAAGAGGTAGAGGGTAAAATAATATGAGTTTCACAAAAATTTGTACCTTCAACATTGGAGATCTCATGTGCTTCATCGGTTATGGGAGGAATTTTTGCAATGGGCGCTTGTCAAGAGGCTGCCTCTTCTTCAAAGATGTCTTTAAATAAATGAGCCAACTCTGATTCATTGGGTTTGCTAAGTGATGAATCAGAGGCTCTTTGTGATAGCCCGAGTCCTGAACTGTTGTGTCCAGAAGTCATTGGTGATGAATCATCAAGGGACACATTGATGCTTTCTATGACGATCTTTGTTCTTCTGATGAATACTCTGTAGGCCTTGGCAGTTTGAGAGTAACTCAAAAATATGCCTTCATCAGCCTTCTTGTCGAACTTGCCAAGATATTCCCTATCATTGAGCATAAAACATTTGCACCCAAAGACATGGAAGTATTACATATTTGGATGTCGTTGGTTGATATGGGGTCTTCTGGGCCTCTTGTTGATGACGGAATGGTTCTGGGTGAAGCATGCAATGGAAATTGCTTTGGTCCAGAAGGAGATTGGTAGCTCAGATGAAGCAAGCATGGTCCTTGCTGCTTCCACTAGGGTTCTGTTCCTTCACTCAATTACTCCATTTTGCTGTGGAGTTCTAGCTGGTGAAAAGTCCTGGGAGATGCCTTTCCTGATGAGATATTCATCAATTTTGGCATTTCTGAATTCTGTTCCATTGTCACTTCTAACCTTGATAAGTTTTCATAGTAGAAGCATTTGGAGCCTTTTCATCACCCTGATGAGGAGGTCAGGAACGTCTGATTTCTTCTTGACGAATTCAACCCATGTGTTACTTGAGTATTCATCAAGAAGTACGAGGATGTACTTCTTTCCCGAGAGGTTTTGAGTGGAGATTGGCCCACAGAGGTCGATATGAATCATATCCAAGGGCTTGGAGCAAAAGGTTTCTGACTTAGTTCTGTGAGAAACCTGTTTCAGCTTCCCCTTCTCACAGGCTGAGCAGAGGTGATCTTTTTCGAAGTTAAGATCAAGAATCTCTTTGACCAGCTTCTGTTTGGCTAACTTCTTCAGGACATCAAAGTTTAGATGTGAGAACTTTTGATGCCATAGCCAATTTTCATCACGCCTATGGGAGACAAGGCAGAGAGTGTCTTGTCCCACAGAAGATTGAAAATCTAGAAGATAGAGATTTTCTTCTCTCTTCGCCTTGATGATGGTTTGTCCGGGATTTGTTTCGATGATGTGGAAACCTTTGCAAAATCTGACTTCAAGACCCTTGTCGCAGAACTGGCTTATGCTTAGTAGATTATGCTTCAAACCTTCAACATAAGCCACTTTATCGATTGAGATGTTGCCTTTGATGAGAGTGCCATATCCTTTGACAGTTCCCTTGCTATTGTCTCCAAAAGTAATAGAGCCTCCAGATTTTTCGATGAAGGAGGACAACTGACTTTTATCACCAGTAATGTTCTTGGAGAAACCTGAATCCATATACCATGGTTGCACATGTTGGTCCTGCAAGACAAGTTAAGGGTTTTTAGGTACCCATTTCATAATGGGTCCACGTTTGTTAGCCGGGGATATGACATTCTTCTTTTCATTAGCCCTCTTGGAATTGAGCTGATTTCCATTAGCCTTAGCCTTTGCAGGCTTGGGTTTATTTCCATTACCCTTGGCCTTTGCAGGCTTGGGCTTTTTCATATTTTCATGGGCCTTAATATTTTTATAACGATAGACATGCTAAGAAAAAATGCAGCGATGATTTAACATGTGATTTCTCAGGTTTTGTAAAAGAGTAACTGACAGTTAGGAGTTTTTGGACAAGAGTGTTTAACAAAAATCTTTTTATTCGATGAAAATGAAGAAGAAGTAAAAGCAGATGGTGAAGATTATGTCCTAGCAATGGTTGTTTTTACAAACTTCCTATCTAGTTCAGACTTTTTATTTGAAGGGGCAGGCGTGGGTTTTACTTCTTTCCTTAGGAGAGGCTTCTTCCCTTTAGCTGAAGGAGAAGAAATATGCAGGTTAGAATTTTCAAAAGCATGCCACTTCTGTTTCTGTTCAGGAGTAAACTTAATAAATTTAGATTGAGGGGTTGAGACTTGTGAGGTATCTTTGGCAGACTTAACGTTTTTCAGCTTTCCTTTTCCTTTGTCTGAAGAATTCATAGCTTCTGGAATTTCAGATTTCATTGGGCTTTTTGAAGTTTGAGGTTTCTTATCCACAATGGTCTCTTGTCATTCACATATTATTTCTTCTTCAGAGTCAGAATCGAGGAAGTCTTTTGCAGATTTCTCGAAGTCAAAATTTTCATGGATGTTTTTGGGAGCGAGGGGTTCTGAGGTTGATGGTTCAGAATGGTCCTTTGGAATTTCCATCGCTTCTGATTTCTCAGATGAATTTTCAATGTTACTTGAAATTATTCATCGATCCATCAGATGATGGTTCCTTACTAAGAGTTTCTGTTCCATCGACAACACTTGCTGATGAACATGTGGAATTGATAACCAGAGGCTCTGGTTTAACCATAAGGTTTCCATCGGTCTCTGGCTTGGAGGCATCATCCTTTTCATCAGAGTTCTTACTTGTGATGCTCACATAAACCACATTCTCAAAGTTTTGCCTCAAGAGAACGGTTTTTCCATCGACTTTTACCCTTTTGAAATTAGCTTCGGGTTTTGGATAGAAGTCGAGTTTTTGAACGCATCCAAGTTTGAAAGTGGATTCAAGGGTGGATTTCTTGCTTTCAATGAAAGAGTCAATATCATTGAATCCGATTCCTTGGTAATCCTTTTGTCCATTTAGTTTTTCATAAACATTTTGGGCATCTTTGTATTTCTTCCTCAAGAGTTCATTGGTTTGAATCTTCTGATGAAGAATTTCCCTTTCTTTTTGAAAGAAATCCTTAAGAGCTACTGAATTAAGTCTTTCTGCCTCAGATTCTTTCAAGGCTTTTACCTTCTTTTTTAAGTCTTTAGTTATTCTCTTATTCAGATCCATCAGTTTTTCCTTCCTCTGATTTTTTCAATGATGCAATTCGAGTTTTTTCTTTAACCAGTTCAGCCTTTTCTTAAGTGAGAAGATCAGTCTCTCTTTTGTAGAAACTGACTTCTTTTTCAGCTTTTAATCTTTCAGATTTTTCAAAATCTAGTTTTTCTTTTAGTTTGAGAAAATCTTCTGAAAGTTTAATCACCCTTAACTCTAACTCTGATGGAGCAGAGTTGGTTTCATCGAGGAAAGAATCACATACCTGGTCATCGAAGTCAGAGACGGATTCTGCATTGGACTTGGCCATAAGGCATATGAATGCCTTGTCTTCTTCATCAGACGAAGAATCAGACACCCAGTTTTTTTTCTCAGCCATCAAGCTTCGCTCTTTAGGATTGTACTTATACTTATTCTTGTAGTAGTCAGCATCCTTGACCAGTCGTCCTTTGCATTCCTTGGAAAAATGGCCTATTTTCCCAATCTATAGTAGCGAAGACCATCTTTCTTTCTGTCTCCTTCTCTTCTATCCTCTCTTCTTTCTTCTATGTCTTTTCTTCCTTCTTTTTTTTTTCATCTTTCTGATGAAACTTCATCGACTTCTGTTCATAGGAAGGCTGATACTTCTCCCTTCTGGAGTCTCTTCTTTCTAAGGCTTCTTGACGAACTTTTTCTAGAATTGCTTACTTATCAAGGCCAGAGATTTGGCAAAAGCTTTGAGATCATCATCAGAGTCAGATGCTTCTTCTTTAGATTCTGACTCAACCACTAGTGCCTTCTTGCTCCTTTTCTTATGTTCTCTGGAAGAACTTCTTGTAACCTCTTTCTCTTCTGCAGCCAAGGCGAGGGGTCCACCGATGGACACCTTCCTCTTCAATATATCTTTTTCTTAAGAAACAAGAGTTCCATAGACGTCATGAAGTGACCAACTGTCTAAGTCCTTATTTGCTTGGAGGGTCATCGACAGTTGAGTCCACTCATCGCCGAGACTTTTGAGGAAAAGGACGTTGTTTTCTTCTTTAGTCCTAGCGATGTAATTTCTACGACATTGATTAATCAATGTGTTGAAATGATCATAAGTCTTTTGAATCAATTCATTGGGCATTGCCTTGAAGTTCGTGTATTCGTTTAACCAATGCGCCCTACGGTTCTTCTTTGTCTTTGCTCCTCCCTCCAGTTGATTGGCCAGTTCATCCCATATCTGCTTTGATGTTGTACAAGCATCGAGAGATTGGAAAATGTCGTTTGGAATGGCCATGATGATCAACCTCTTAGCCTTCCTGTCTGCCTCTACTTGTTCTATGTCATCTTCATCCCAGTTATTTTTCTCTTTCACCATGTAGTAGGCAGCAACTTCTGCAGTAGTACTTGTTCCAGGAACTCTTGTAACAAGAGTCTGGGGAATATATGGGCCTTCCATGACAGATTTGAGGAGATTTCGGTTCATCMCCTCCAGGAAGTTCACCATTCGAATCCTCCATCGTGGATACACTTCACATTGAAGAGTTGGAGGTTTGGTGAGGGAACCCACATTATATGCAGAATTTCAGTTGGCCATTAGAACGATTTTGGAAGAGAAGAACACGATTTTTATAAATGGAGAATTGAGAGATTTTTGAATATTCAGATACAAATTGATTGTTTTGATTGAAAATCAATCAATTTGCTCTAATACCAATTGTTGATCCTAGATCTCTCAATAACACGAATATTCAAGTTATGAATAACCTAAATATATCGTATGAATGGATAATAGTGAAGAACAACTCAAGAATATTAAAAGAATAATTAGAGCGTCAAATGATTCACTATTATTGATTTTAATGGAATGGAAGCATAAACGATTACAAGAAATATAAGACCTATTTATACTAGTAATATAAATAAGGAGAAAACTATCTAAGGAAGATATTTAGAAAATCTTCTAAGAAAAGATAGTAATCTAGAATTATGGAAACCATATCAAAGTAAATAAATTAATGTAAATCCAGCTGTCGATTCATCATCTCCAGTTATCTTCTTGGAGGCGTGTTCAACCATGAGTGTTTGAGACTTCTTGAAAGGATATCTCTTGTTGAACTGTTGTTGGAATCCTCTAAGTATTAGGGACCAGAGGGGTTATGGAGATGCGTTGTTCATTGCATCTATGGACCTTCATCGCATCTCTGGTTGAACTAGACACTTAGGATTTCTTCATGCTTGTTTTCCATCGACCTTCTATACTTGCACACTTGTATGTTTTTCATTACTTTTAGAATAAGAGTGATGGGGTCTAACACAATGGATAAAAGAAAAGAAGAAAACATCTTACTTAAGTGAACATACGAAATCAGAGAAGAAAAGACAAGATGATTCTAGAAGAAGAATTAGATGATGAAATGCCAAAGGAAGGAACACTTAGAAAGTCCAAATTAGCCAATTTGGATTTCCTCCGACTACAACTACCTTTTTCATCCAAAATAATAAATCATTTAAATGTTATTCCCTCTTATCCCATAAGTCCAAATCCTCTGAAACTTGTTTCTGTTCAACTGTCAGAATGATCAAATGAGAAGCTTAAAGATGAAGTTTTCGGATGATAAAAATCTATCTTATTTTCTTGTATTTTTAAATTCTATGCTTTCAGTATTTTATTACAATGTAACACTATCCGAAAACAAGAAGAAAAGAAAAGAAAAAAAAAGAAAAAAAATGAAAAAGGAAGAAAAGTAAAATAATGAGAAGTCTTCAAAAGAACAAAAAAAAACAGATAAACAAACAAAAAGAGAAAAGGCAAAACAAATCCAAAATGGATCACTGAATTTATGATTTCGGATTTTATTATTTCGCTTATGAGTTTCAGTATCATTTTTTCTTYTAAGTGTTCTTGTCACGATTGTCTATTTGTATTATTAACAAATAGTGAAAGATTTTTGGTCTTAACCATCAGATTTGTAAATAATACATCTAGCATCCGATTCAACACCTAGAAAGAAATTCTTAATACCTGCCTTGTAATAGTCATAACCGATATGCATCATCCATCGAATATAACACAAATGTTTATATCTTATATACATCATCCATCGGATATAACATAAGTGTTTATATCCGATATACATTATCAATCGAATATAACATAAGTGTTTATATCCATTATACATCAGATATAACACAAGCAATCAGATCTGATATACTTCATCTATCGTATGTGACACAAATGAACTAACATCCGAACCTTGAACATCACAAGAAATTTATTTTCTAAAGCTTTGGATCTTAGTCACATCGGATCCATATCATAAATAAAATGTAAAACATGAGAATTCTCTATCTGTATAGAAGAAATCTTATTGACCTATCTTCATAGGTCAATCAATAATGATTCTCAAGAACCCACATTTTATCCTAAAACTGGTAGCATCTAATTTTTCAAATTTCATAATTGATAAGGATATGTTTTTGGTGTATCTGAAATATACCTTGTATTGATACGCAATCATTCTGTTAGATAGGATTTCCGTTGTAAGTCCTTCAGCAAAATTCAAGGCTAGTTGAAATGGAGTTAGATCGACACCAAAGAGGATTGGTTCATCATATAGCCGATAGAAGATCAAAAGACAAATAAGTTAGATAGTTTGAAAAATGCTATCTAGCATGCTGATTTGAATAGAAGACTTTGGGACCATGTTTCTTTTACCATTCCTAAATCCTATTATGGAACATGTTCTACATGTCAGTCGAAGTAAGTAATATTTGCTTACTTTATTGTTAGTTCGACACATTGAATCATGGATGAAGATTAGGAGAAGATGTTTTGGGACCAAGTCTCCAACCCTTGTCCTGGTATAGGAACATACTCAACTTGTCAGCAAAAGCATATTCAAAGGTATCGAAAGTACTATTTGATTCTTGCTTTACTGTTCACTCGACATAAAGGAGGATGGGTTGAAGCAACAAATGTCCGTATCATAACAAAAGGCTGATATGAAGAGTATAACGGTACATAGATCAGCAAATCAACTAAAGACACGTGTTGAAGTTGCATCATTGCATTTTATGCTTGGACTGCTATAAAAGGAAGTCTTTGGATCTTATCCAACTTGCCCCTTTTCAAGAACAGCTAAGAACTTGTACTTTCAGATCGGCTCCATGATATCTGAAGACTGTCTTAGCTCTTCAAATCTAAAAGAGAACATTCCCCCCCCCTCTTTCAGTGTAGCGAATTTGTCATCAGTCAGATAGTTTAGGATCAAAGGTCGTATCTTCCTAGTTTCTGTAACATATCTGTAATTCTTTGTTTTTATACAAAACAAAAATTATAAGTGAAAATTTTGTTGTGTTTGTATTCAACCTTCCTCCCCCTCCCCCCCCCTACAAACACACGTAGTATAAGTCATTAGCGCTTCCAATACCATATCATTAATAACTCAAAGGTTAGGCAAAGTCCCAAAATGAACAGTTGTCTAAAATCCAAGTCGACAAACCTTTAACTCCTTTGATTAATCCAAATGAGTCATCATAAATCCCAAAATTCATTCAAAAAGTTTAACAAATCTCATGTTCCAAGTATACAAAAACTCAGTTAATGTAATAAATCTCTCGAAAAATGAACCCTTATATTTATATATCAACATATACAATGGCTCCAAAGAAACATTCATTAATAAGTAATGAGACCCAGCATACAATAACAACTCTATAATATGTATTTTTTAAATTATTTATAAAGTCAATACACCCAAAAATGCATTAACATCATTCCAACATGTGCCATAAATTATCAAAATCCGCACACTTTATGATTTATTTTCAAAAACCCCAAATATTTGCATTTCTCAAGAATGTATAAAACAAAAGATGCACAAGATGCAATTTAATCAAGTAACCAACAACATCTAATAAATTTTAAGGAAAACTCTTTAAGGGTCCAAAATGACCATTTTTTAGCATGCACAAAGTTTTGACAAAGCAACTTGAAACTCACCTTGGTAGGTTAGGCTAAACCTAGGTCTTAAACCAAATCTTTAGCTTCCAAAATGAAGGCTTGAGGTCCACAACTGAGAAAAACCTTTTAAGAACTTCTTTCCAAGCACAACCCAAGCCTATAGATGCACCAAAAAGCAACCATAATATCAAACTACATCTCAATGAAATAGGGCTACAGGCTGGTGTAAGGTGTTAAGCATGTGGCGCGATCATTCGTACCACTTAGATCTCCCCACCTTTCAAGGCGTCTCACACGTCCTTTGGCCAGGTGCACAGATAAATTTTCCATGTGGCTTTGGCCACTTAATAGGTTGCCCCTGACCATGTGTTCCTCTACTTTGAGCTGCAATTCACGCCCTCCTAATCCAGTAGCTTGGGCGACTTTTCCCGCAACCTAGGTTGCCCAAGAATCGCCTAGACACTACACGGTCTTCGCTTTAGTTGATTCGAACCCTTTTTCATCCATAAACAGAACATGACTAATAATCGCAACCAGACATCATAATTTCCAAATTAGAAATTAAACCCAATGCATTAATCCCCGGAATTCTAATAAATAAAATATGGGTATTAAAGACATGCTCACATTGTGATATAAGTCTTGTTTTCAAACCTAGAACAAACTTGAGTATATAGATCCATTGGCGAACTTGATCCAATGACAACGCGGATTCGAATTCGAGTCCAAGGTTGCCTTTGGTTAACAATGATGAACTAGAAGACGCAAATCCATGTTGAAGGTTGGTTTTTGAATATGCAAATCAAGATTTTAGCGTTTTTATTCTCGGGATATGATTTACCTATATATGTATCACAATTTGTTTCAATGAATTTATATAAGTGTGTTGTTGATGTTCTTGAGATTTTCATATCGTTGATATATATTAATTTAGTTTGTGTATTATTTTTAGATCTTTATAGCACAATTTTGTGTTTATATTTGATTATGAGGGATTGATTTTCTATTTTGATTGTGGTGGTAATGGGTGAACGAGAGTGCACAATATGAAACAAAAAGATTGTGTTTAACATAGTTGGAGGTTTGGATTACTGATGTTTCATACTATACACGATTATTGGAGGAACTTGTTATTGGGTTTTGATGTCAACATCAAGAGTATGTTGAACACGTTGGGTGGTTTAGGTTACCAGACCTAGTGATGGTGCACAATATGGAAGATGGTATATTCACGAAGTGAATATACCCTTTCCCCCTTCATTTATTGACTCAATCAATAAGAACACACCCAATCATTTTTTGTACCAACATGTGAATAGCGGTGCTCATGCATTTACAGTGTATTCACATAATATGGACAAGGTGTTCATAGTTGAGGCATGAGAGATAAGAGAGGATAGAGATGATGGATAATAGGGGGAAGAAGATAGGGTCAAAGTTAGGGAAAACTCTAAAAAAATCCAATGAACTTTAGTGTTTGGAATGATTAAGTCCTTGGACAATTTTTTGGATCAAATAAGTCCTTGAACATTTCAAAACCTGTTGAATAACTCATTGAACTTTCTAAAACCTGTTAGATACATCATTATAAMTTATAAAATTGGTTAATATGGTAAAATAATGGAAAAAGTCTGACAAAAAACTAATGAACTTTTATATTTTGAATGATTTAGTCCATTAACATTTTTTGAAACAAAAAAGTACTTCAATTTATAAAATGAAACAAATACCATTCACATTACTCTTCTCAAAAGATACAAAAATTGTACCCAAAGCATAAATAATTTGTATACAAAATTTGAGCATTTTACCAAAAGTTGAACCAAAATATATGCCAAAAGTTGCACCAAAAATACCAACAATCGCCCCAAATATACCAAAAGTTGCGCCAAAAATACCAACAATTGTGCCAAAATATACCTTAAGTTGTGTTAAAATATACCAAAGTAACACCTAATCTATGTTAAGGTCGTGGGATGAACAATTCTTCATTTACATCATTAATTTCTGGTGGAGATACAACCATTTGACTTTCTTGTAACCCTTCTTGAGGTCTAAAACATCATCCCTTTCATAACGTTCTTCATCACAAATAGTAATATCACCTTCATCATGGTCTTCATCATTAACAACAGACTCACTTGAAATTGAATACGATAAGATGCCTTCGGGCCATGTTGGTTGTGGCACACCTGATGATGTCTTTAACAATGAAGATAAAGTGTAAGCAATAGTCATTAAAAATGTTATTTGAATATGCAAAATAAATAACGACTTACCCCAATCATTGTTTCTCTCGTAATGGATTATAAGAGACCCATACATATGATAGTATTCTCCCATCTCGTAATTCTAAATGATCTACAAATGAAACAAAAACTCTTCAGAGGATGATACATGTCTTTGTTTGTCCTTAAATGTATTTATATGCCCCCCAAAGCATGCAACCACAAAACAAACATATCACCAAATGACAAGATACAACAATCTATAGAACATCCTGGAGTGGAGATCAATGCCAAGAAAGTGACTCCAAGATTTTTGAATTTCACAAGCATGAACTAAAACACCATAAACAGTAACTTGACTTGGTGCCATACCAGCAATGAGGGCATTGTATTGGTCAATCACAGTGCAAGATCAATACTCTGAATGTCTCTAGGGCAAAGACCTTCTATGAAAAACCTCATTTAAGAAGTGGCAATGTAGATAAAGTAACCCCGATATTCTCAACCCATTTGTTATGAATGTATCAACAGGAAAACTACAAGGATTAAAAAGGAAAAAAAATGGAATCAGGTTGAGCATGCATGTGCTTATGAAGGCAGCTCGAACATCAGGGATTTATGAGAAGTCACATGGGCTCGTCATAAAGTGATACATTGAAACAGAAAGTGCAAGTAGCAGTTAAAACTTTATGCAACAGAATAGTACAAGTAAACTCTACAGAGATCAGGTCATTATGTTATCATAACATTCCACTCACCACTTGATTTAGTAGATGTCGTCTATTAATTTTTCTAGTCAACACCATCCCACTTGAACGAACTTCTACAACCTTTAAACAGTGAAGAAAATGTAACATAAGTTAGTGGTCAGATTGAAGATCGAAGAGAAGAAAAACTCTAGAGAATGGACAAGTTGACTACATTAAAAGACGCTAGAGTGAAATCACAACAAATTTCAGATACCCATATCACAAATACCAAAAACAATAAAGTTTCAAGTCAACAATCTGACATAAGAAGGCAAAAACAAGAATTGCATATGGAGGCTTCAAGTTCATCACATGAGGCTAGAATGAAGAATTTGGAAGAAAATTCAACAGAAGTTAGTGGTCAAGTTGAAGATCGAAGAGAAGAATTGAGGTTATTTATATATGGCATGGTAAGAGTTCAAAATTCGTGGTGGTTATTTTGAATTGCATTAATAAAAGGTCTAGCTCCTTGAACTGGTGTCTTCTTGTGCCTCTTGCTGATGATAGATCGGTTCTGGGTGAAGCAAGCAGTTGAAACGGCTTCAGCCCAGAATGTGATGGGTAACTCCGATGAAGCAAGCATGGTCCTTCCTGCTTCCACGAGGGTTCTGTTCCTTCTTTCCACCACTCCATTCTGTTGTGGAGTCCTAGCTGCTGAGAAGTTTTGTGTAATGCCTTCACTAATGAGGTACTTATCGATTCTGGCATTTTTGAATTCAGTTCCATTGTCGCTTCTAACTTTTATTAGTTTTTGTTGTAGAAGGACTTGGAGCCTTTTCATCACTCCAATGAGTAGGTCTGGAACATCTGATTTCTTCTTTACAAATTCAACCCAGGTGTATCTGGAGTATTCATCAACCAGTACCAACATGTACTTTTTGCCAGAGAGACTTTGCGTTGATA
>NC_037533.1:12865842-12866843 GCF_001531365.2 Cynara cardunculus var. scolymus
GATTTGGATTTTATGGAGGGATTTGTTGGAATAGATTTGAAATCATTTGGTTTGTTTGGTTTGTAAGATTTGGAATGGAATTGGATTCCATTATTTATAAATAGTTTATGCAAAAAAATTATATATAATTATAAAAATAATTAAATTACATTCTTATTAATCAATTATTATMAAATAATATCCTTTTTTTCTAAAATCTTATTTCATGCAATCCTACGAAATCCCATGAAATCCCGAGCACCTCCTAAGGATTTCAAATTCMTGTGTGTAGGAATTCAATTAAATCTTAGGGGTGTTTGGTTCACATAATGGAATTTGATGGAATTGGAATTCATCAAAGAAATTTGACTTTGAARGAATTGGAATGTGATTTGATCACGCGTTTGGTTGGTAGGAATTGAAATGAAATCTYTCAAAAGAATTAGAACAATCATMTCTGTTTGGACTATCGCACCYATCGCCCCGCCCATACGCTACGACCACCATGTCACTACTGTCRTTGTCACAGYTATCACCCCGCTCCTACCCGAACCCTGCCCCACCATCCCCAACCTCGCCCCCACCACTCATGCCCCACCTTGTTCTATAGGYGGGGGTTGTTGGGGYAGGCAGGGTGGGGCGAGGCRGTGAGGGTGAGACTAAAGTAGGGYAGTGGGTGACAGGCCGTAGCTGTGACAACTACAATGGTAGGATGATGGTTAGTGGTGGGTTAGAGTAGGGTAAGGTGGGGCGGGGCAGGGCAGGACGGTGAGGTGGGTAGGCRTAGGTGGTGTGTGGTAGTTGTGACAATGATATTGGTGGRATAGTGGTCTGGTGGTTGGGRCCTYGGAGTGGGTGGGTATGACAACAACAATAGTGGCATGGTGTTTATATGTGGGTTAGGGYAGGGTGGGGTGCGGATGAGTGATGGTTGTGAAGATGACAATAGTGGTAGGGTGGGGATTAGGTTAGGGGGCGGTGGGGATGGGTGGCGGGGTGATAGTTGTTACGAAGACATTGGT
>NC_037533.1:12868074-12873806 GCF_001531365.2 Cynara cardunculus var. scolymus
TGGAAATATTACTAGTATTAAGTACATGTCTAGTGCTTACAGACTTTAAGTATAATCACTGAAAGTAGACATACTACAAGAAGTTACAAGGAAAGTGGATTGTTGTTACAAAGAGAAACTATTATAGAACACTTAGATCTATGTAACTAGGTACATCTTCACCAAGGTTTCTTCGACATAGGAATTCCCTTCGTATATTTCGATATACGACTTTTCCAGGCAGATGACCCATTGGACATAGATGTAGCTCTAACATTCTCTGAAATTTGAATTCACCTTCATAGTCAAGGAATATAACTCCTAACTCAGGTTTAAAATGCATAGAGTTGGGTGTATAGGGACCCTTATCTGGCAAGTCAAGATTCAGCATAGAAATGTTTGTACTCTGGTGACCCTTCAAGACTTCATCTAAGGAGAACCTTGTTTCATGTTCGTTCCTTAGGAATGGTCCATCATTAGGATCAAAGAGCTTGAGTTTCTTCTTCCCACCTTTCTTCAGAGATGGCCTGTCAGGGACCTTGACATGCCTGGAAATCCTTTTGATGAGCTCGCTAATGGTGTCCTCGATAAGTGTCTTGTGTCTCGACTTGAATCGTTGAATGACTTGTCTGATTTCCATCCATTCGCTATATCCATAACGGCCTAGGTAGGAAGGATACTCGGTAACGGCATCAAGATTGTCCCTGGTGATGAACATTGAGACCAGTGTTCCACCGTTTTTTGAACGTCCGCTGATGTTGATGCTGATAATCGGGCGGGGACTGATTCTCTTTTTCAGCTTTGCTTCAATCCATCGCTTGTCCTTTTCCACCAGCTTCAGATTCTTCTCATGCTCAGCTTCTGCAATAGAAAGAAGTTTATCTTGGGCTTAGACAGCGTTCACCATTTTCTTGGACTTTTTCTTGGGGAGGACCTTCGCAGYTAGTGACTTGGCCAGCTTCAAGCTGTCTTCAGTCTGCTTCTTCTGAAGCTCTAGCTCTTCTTTAGCCCTCAATGCCTCGAGTCTTTCAGCTTCAGAAAGGAAGTCGAACTCACCACCACTAGAGGTACAAAGAGGAATTTTTACTCTATTCTGGTCGAGTGACTCCTTTAGCTGAGACATCTGCTGGTCGGTAGGAGCACAGGAGACGGGGTGAACAAGTACCCACTCCAGTCGACCGCAGGTTGTTGATGGAATATGAAGTTGATATTTTGAAGTAATCACTACCTGAGAGGTTGAATCTTCAAATAAAGCTTGTTGAGGGATATAGAACAACACCTTCAAGTTTCCTTCTTCAGCAACCGTCTTGCCTTTCGACTTGGGGTCCTAGTTCCCTGATGGAGTAGATTCACCTTGCCTTTACTCCCTCTGGGATGCAGAATCCTTGAGAGAAACTCCCTTGGTGACAGTTGATGGCTTCTGGTACTTGATGGTAAAGTCATCTTCATCATCGCCGTCGTCGTCGCCATCTAGATCACTTCTAGGGTCTGGAATGGTAGGTTCATCATCATCTTCATCATCATCATCTTCATCTTCATCATCATCAGCAGCAGCAGTGATGGAAGGGGCATCATCCCTAGGGGTGGCATCGACAACCTTAGCTGGAGCAGCTTTGGTGGTCGTGATTACAGGAGCAGCAACCGCTTCAGCTCTAGGAGCCTCAGCTTCAGCTGCAACTGTAGCTGATACTGGACCAACATCCTGAGAAGGAGCAGGAGCAGCATCGAATGATTCACCAGCGTTGGACCTCATCTCCCCCTCTCTGGCTAATACTTGAGAGAATTGGCCAACGAGTTCGTCCAAGCACTGACGCTGGAGAACCATTACCTCCTCTAGCCTTGACAAGGCATTGGCTAGAGTTATCGTAGCCTCATGCGTCTCATGGAGCTGGGCGCGATCACTGGCAGAGAAAGAAGGTGGGATCACTGGAGCTGGTTGACGGGGAGCATCCAGGATCAGTTGAAGACGACCAGTGTGCTGATCGGCAACAACCTGAGCATTGTCAGCCCTGCTGTGAAGAACAGCAATGGCGTCGGTGTTGGCTTGAACAGCTTCTTGGAAAGTCTATAGATGACTCTGAACTTCTTGAACGTCCGTCTGGATGGCAAGGAAGCTCGCATCAAGATCACCCTGGTGGGGCATCTTCTGGTGGACTTCATTGATCCTGCGGAGGACGGTATCAACAATTGGAAGGAGAAGTTTGATATATGATGACATATCATAGTCATCATCAACTTCTTCATCTCCTCCATCATCTTTCTCGCCCCCGTCCTCTTCCTCTCCCTGAGCATCAGGCTGATGCATCGAAGAAGGACCTACAAGAGAGGAAGTGTGAGCTAAAGGCTCAAGGTTAGTAGAAAAGAACGGGTAGGAAGATGGAATACCTGAGGGGCCATCAATAATATCAAAAGGATTGTCACTGACATGAGCAAAGATGTCGTCGAGATGATGGACATCCGTATTCTAAGGAGCATCGAGAGGAGCAACCTCAGGTCCAGTGGTGCGCATTTTAGTATCAGGAAGGACAGTCGCCTGATACATCATCGACTTGTGTAAAGACCAAAGAAGGAGGAGAAGAGAAAATGGTCGAGAAGGGACATGGGTGTTCAGCGGTGGCGGCGCTGATATTCACACCTTCAGTGATTTGGGTCACTAAGGCGGGTGGGATAAGTACCACTGATACGACAGTGATGAAAGAAATCATTGAAGAGCTAGAAGGGTTAGCTGAAGATGCCTCGGGGATAAGGCTAGTTTCAAAAACTGAAGCCTTTTGAGAGGCTCCAGCTAGAGACGTGGTTGTCCCCTTTTTGGACTTCTTGGCTCTCTGAGGAGAACCAAGAGTTGGTTAAGAGGGTCRTTTTAAAGCGGKTTTGGTGGCTTGGCTAGACGTGGGGGAGTTTACCCTTGTCGTGGCCACCTGAGCAGAATAGGTAGTGATGGATACAATAGAAGATAGTGACACATCACTGTCCCTCAGCTTATGATCTAGAATCCTAGATCCAAGCTTGAAAACCTGGAGGTTTCCTTCCTTGGCGTAAAGATCTTTAAAGATCTTTGCAAACACTACTGAAAGGAACCTGGTGTAAGGCACCACCTTTTCTCRCTGGCGCTTGTTCAGCTTGAGTACCAGGTCATCATAAATGACCGCAGCATAATTTATATTGCGATGCTGAATCGCAAAAACATCTATGGTTAAGGAGGTCCTAGAGGCCTGGTCCTGACCTCCAGTTTTTCCACCCAGCACTAGATGAAATGAGAAAACAGGTATTGCCAGACAGTTGACATCCTATTTTTCTCAATGTTTGTCAAGGACTTCATGGGAGCGTTGGAGTCCTTCTTCATTGGCTACTGATAGCCAATGGCGTCGATAAACTTGATGATCTCGGTAATGGTTGGTTTGCTGTCGTAGTGGCCTTTGGGAAGACGGAGAGCCGACCGGAGAGTGGTGACACCATAGTTCACTTCCATGCGGTTAAAAGTGAAGTTGATGTGCTCCGCTTGGCGTCCGGGCCTAACTTCGACTTCAACAACTTTAGCAGTGAACCAGAACTGCTGAAAAAGTTCTTTCACTATGATGGACTCATGGTTAAATGCGTAACCCAATGACGACTGCTTGAGGAAGTCAGCTTCCTTTTGGTAGTCCGCCTTTGATGAGGGTATCTCCAACAAGGCAATGTGATTGTTGGCCTTTATGGAGATCTCATCGATGGAGAAGTTTAAGTTTTTGGCTGCCATCTGTTTGTAACAATAACAAGTAGAGCAAACAGGTTGTTAGAATAAACCAAGAGTTTTTGGGATAAGAATGTAGAAAAAGTTTTTAAAACAAGTAAAAACTTCTTTTGAAAAATCCTTAAAGAAGAGTTAGGGTTTTTCAAGTAGAATGTGTATAAAGAAACAATATTATAATCAAGAAAGAGATGATTAAATAACCTTTCTTGTTTAATGTATTAAGAGAACAAGATTCTTAAAAAAGTTTAAATGTTTCTTATAACAGAATAAGAAGAACAAGAAGAAGATAGTGAATTTAGTTGTTTGTAGAAGAAAGGTCAAAAACGAGCTTGAAGATTTGAGAGTGTTCTTGCTTTGGAGAAATCTTAGCAGAGGTTCATCTAAGAATTTTGAAAGCATAAACAGGAAAGTGGAGAAGAAGTCTCATATTTATAGGTAGGAGGAGAGAGAAGAAATATGAGAGAGTAAAAAGAAGACGGTTCGGGAAAGTGGTCATGATGAAAAAGAAACCACGTTCTCATCCATGATTGGATGGCATTAAATGAGATAGCGTAATGACAGAACCTTTTGCGCATCTCAAAGCATCGCACATAGTAAATAGAGAATGTCGTCATAAAGACGGTTCATTTACTATTTTCTTTTAAAAACAAAAAGTTTTTAAGAAAACGAAGAGTCATACAGCGTTTAATAAAACACAGATAAGACCGTTTAAAACAATTTATCACTGAAGAGAAAGATCCAGTGAGGGTTTTAAGACATCAGTGTCAGTGATAAGAGAGTCACTGATACTTGCATTTAAAAAAACGTTTTAATCACTGAAAGAAAAGATTCAGTGATCGTTTTGATTTTTAAGAGAAGTATAAAAATATACTTAGAGATGTGGTTAGTGACAAGAGAATCACTGAGACCACCTTTTAAAACTTTTGTCACTGAAGATGAAAAGCTTCAGTGAAGGTTTTAAGTTTAGAAAACAGAAAAGTAATCATATCTGAGAGAGATTAGATATTTTTACTCAAAAGTTCAGTGTCAGAGATAGAGCACTGAATCATTTCACTTACTGAGTGATAGTAGCTGAAGATTAATCTTCAATGTTCAACATACCCAATTCGCTGATAAAGATGTTAAATCTTGTCTCATTAAGGGGCTTGGTGAAAAGGTCAGCGAGTTGATACTCAGTTGGAATGAAGTGAAGTTCAATATCACCATTCATAACATGATCTCTGTAAAATGATATCGGATCTCTATATGTTTGGTCTTGGAGTGAAGTACAAGGTTGTTTGCAATAACAATAGCACTAGTGCTATCACAAATAGATAGGAACTTTGGAGAAGTGAAGATCGTAGTCCAACAGCTGGTTTTTCATCCAAAGAATTTGCGCACAGCAGCTACCAGCGGCTACATATTCAGCTTCAGCTGTTGATGTGGACACTGAATTTTGCTTTTTACTTATCCAGCTCACCAACTTTCCACCTAGAAGCTGACAGCCTCCAGTGGTACCAAAGACCCATGTTAGGAGTTCCCTTAAGATATTTGAATACTCGTTTGACAGCGATCAGATGGGATTCTTTTGGTTCAGCTTGATATCTTGCACATAAGCTAGTGGAGTACATGATATCGGGTCAGGTAGCTGTGAGATACAGCAGGGAGCCGATCATTCCTCTRTAAATAGTAACATTTACAGGCTTTCSATTTGGATCCTTGTTGACGGTGAGTGGAGGAGCCATTGGWKTTTTYATAGATGAACTRTTGGATAGATCAAACTTCTTTAGCATGTCTYGAACATACTTACTTTGGTTGATAAGGATACCTTTATCTGTTTGTTTGATCTGGGTTCAACTAAAGAAAGAAAGTTGAYGAAGAGACARATATTACCTAGACCACGTCGTGTCTTGATAMYTGCATTTGGATCACCAAGAATTTGATGAATTGGATGGMTTTTAGTCCATCGTTGAGCTGGTACAGRAACTTCATCTGAATAAGCAAGTTCAGGAACAGAAGATGAGGCTTCAGCAGCAGTATCTTC
>NC_037533.1:12875512-12876985 GCF_001531365.2 Cynara cardunculus var. scolymus
CAACCTCTGACACTACTAAGGTAGTTTCAGTGGAAGTCTTCACTGAGCCTGACGAAGAGGCTTTAGTGGTAGGAACTACTACGTCTGATGCTTAAGATTTTTCAGCAGGAGTTGTCTTCGCTGAGCCTGAAGAAGAGGCTTCAACAGTTTTCTTCACCTTGGTTGCTTGTGCAGCGTTTGTGGATGATTTCACCTTGGTTGATTTCTCAGCCTTGGTTACTTTCTTGCCCTTAGCTAGTGAACCTTTGGCGGAAGGACACTTGCTGGCAATATGTGTTTTCTCACCATAGTATTTACACTTCCTAAAGCTGAGAGTAGCTTTAGGGCCAGAAAGTATCAGACTAGAAGTGGGACCAGCTCCAAGGATTCCCTTCTCATTGGTTCTAGGAGGAACCTTTGAGGAATTGGATTCCTTAGGTGATAAGTTCACATTGAGCTGTGACTTGGATTTCTGATGCGATTCAAATTTCCTAGTCCCTGAAGAGGAAGAAGCTTTACAAGCTGAAGGAATAGACCTTGATCTATTAGACTTGATAGACTTCTTGGGAAGCGATGCCATGGCAACGAATTTTCCTTTGTCTTTGCACCCAGAACTCGAAGGAGTTTCTTCAAGATGACTCTCAGTAAAAGAAGAAGATTGAGAGGAAGAAGTGTTGGGAATAGAATAGACGAATGTGCTAAACTTGAGCATGGACCTGTCTGTAACACATTCTTCCTGATCATAGAAGAATCCTAGACCAGTCGTTATCTTGGCGGGAATCTGAACGTTAATGATCTCAGAGGCCTTGATGGAAGCTTTGCACCACCCTTCAATGGTAGCTTTCTCGGCCTTGAGTTCAGCGATTGCTCGCTCACGTTCAGCAATAGCCTTCTCACGTTCAATAGTGATGGCTTGGTTTACAATAACCTGATCTTTAAGATTTTCCTCGACTGAGGTCAGTTCTTTGATCTTAGAATGGTAAATCTTYAATTGCTCTTGAAGATCAACGTTAAGCATTTCTGCTTTCGATTTGCCATTGAGGGCATTATAAAGGTCAACCGTCAGCGTATCCAGTGCAAAAAGACTGAAAGAAGAAGARGGTTCATTCAGGGAACATACCTGAGAAACAGAAGAAGAAGATGGCTTAGAGGAAGTAGATGCTTCTAAAGATCYTTCATCTGCATCTATGGCCATCAAGCAGATATAGGTTGTATCATCTTCATCTGAGGATGATTCATCGGATGAGTTAGCCCAGTCATGCTCTTCAGCAACAAGGTCTTTAGCCTTCCGCTGGTTGTTCTTCATCTTCCTGTACTTCTCCTTCAGTTTTGAGCATTTTTCATCTTTAGTCCTGAAGGAGGAAGGAGCTTTGGAGGATGGCGTCACAATCTTCTTTGATCTGCATTCACCTGCAAAGTGTCCGGGCCGGTGAAAATTGTAGCAGACAGCTGAAGCCTTGTCTATTCTTTCAGACTTTGGCTTTTCCCTAAGAG
>NC_037533.1:12878540-12885975 GCF_001531365.2 Cynara cardunculus var. scolymus
CATCCTTACCTAAAGTTGGTGGACAATAGAGTCAACTAGTCGGCTCCGTACCGTACCAACTTTTATAAGGGTATGGGTTTGTCCTTTATGTGCATAAAGACAAGACAAGAATAGTCGTGCTAAGCAAGCTTCCTTTGATTGCTAAATGCTGGAATGATTTGAAGGTCTCTTCATCATTCGTTGAGGCTTGAGCAGGCTTCACACATTTGTAGACAGGTTTGTAATCACTGAGTACAACTTCAGATCACGTACTCGCCAGTCTCTAATCTTCATTTTCAATCTTCGACATTTGCTGAAGGTTCTTTGGTGTAAGTGTTGTCTTCTTGAAGTATCGTTATCTCTGATTGATTTACAATACAGATTCTTCAACGATCACTGAACAGGCTCAGTGATGATCGCTGGAACTGAAAAGACATAAACATAAATACATCATATAAGTGAAAAGGGATTATCATCAAATCACTGAGAGAGGATCAACAGTGGGTATGATGACAACAGTAGTGGCATGATGGTTAGTGGTGGGTAGGATGGGTGGGTGGATGGCGGCGACAATAGTGGTGTGGTAGTGGTGGGGGGTTTTTGGGWGGGGCATGACGAACAATAGTAGCATGGTCGTGGTGGGTGGTGATGGAATTCAATTCCTTCCATTATGCCAAGGAATGATGAATTCATTAATTTATGGAATTAAGGGGGTGTTTGGGATTGCTTATTTGAAACAAATTATGCTTTTCTACAAAAGCACTTATCAACTTATTAYAAGTCAAAAGGTTTTAACTTCTTYAAAAACTCMTTATTACCGGTTTGGCACCGGTATAAGTTGTTTATCCAAAYACTCAAAAGTGYTTATTACCGGTGCCACACCGAAATAAGTCAATAAGTTGATTTTATAASCAATCCCTAACACCCCCTAAATAGAATTTGAAGTATTCCATCCATTTCAAAAATGAACCAAACAAAGTATTTGRAATTTGGTCAAAGGAATTTGTCATTTCAATTCCATCAAATTTCTTCGAATTYCGCGAACCAAACGACCCCTTAGGATTTCAAATCCAGACGATGCAACAAACCAAACATGGGATTGAAATKGTTTTGAAGTCCAAAACCATTTCATTCCTGCAAATTAAACGRTACCTAAGGTGTTTGGTTTAAAGAATTTTAGATTATGTTGATGAATTTGAAATTGGTGGGATTTGGAAATAGACGAATTTAAAATCGTTGGTGTATTTGTTTTGTGGKATTTGGAATGAAATTGAATTCCATTTTCAATAAATACTTTATAAAAATAAATTAAATTGCTTTATTTTTTAATGGATTATAGTAAAACAAATATTTTCAACATATTTTAAAATATTATTACACATAAATTCTACAAAATCCCACGAAACACCAACAACCTCTACGGGATTTCTAAATCTCACGTTTGTGGATTTCAAATACAAGCAATCCTTCAAATCAAACATGAGATTGGAATARAAGTAATTTCAAATTCATCCAAATCCTATCTAATCCTATAAATCAAACATGACCTAATCTTCTGATCGAGTTTGTATACTCTTGTTTGATTAGTTTGTATGGATTACCTTGCTTAATACGAATAGATGGTTCTGGCAATAGTTTATCCTCCTTATTACTAATTCTATTTTTTTAATTTCTTTTGTTATTTTTGGTTTATGATAATATTTGTGTTGCACATGTTTATATTTATGTTTATGTCTTAATCTACATAACTATAAACAGTAAATGGTAATTTTTTACTAGTATGTATAATTTAAGCAACGCTTTACCAAAATATCATAAAAAAATATTATTTCATTCCAATTCTAAAGTTACATTTTATAAACCAAATAGACAAATTCCAATTTGTTTATCAGATTCAATTTCATTTTTTTTTACCTATTATATTCATCCCAAAAAATATTATTATGAACCAAAAATTCATTTGACCTATATTAGATACCAAACGCACCCTTCATGTACCATCTACATTTTCATGATGGTTGTGAGACTGGTATGATAAAACGACAAAATCTTTGTAGAATAAGAAGGGTTACTAAGTATCAAAGGGTTTTATGAYTATTATTAGATAGAATTTGCAWATCWCAAGGCTATTTGATGTGAGAGTCGGCTAACAGTTTTSTTCAAGCTCGTAGGAATTTCTTTCGAACAAATTTTTTTTAACCATTGGCATTTAATCAAGTACCATTCACATCTTTCATGATGGCTGTGARACTGGTATGATAAGACTACATAATATCTGTAGAATAAGAAGCGTTACTAAGCATCAAAGGGTTTTATGATTATTATTATTAAGATAGAATTTCTAGAGTGAACTCCACGTTTGGTCTCTAATCGAAGATCTAAAAATTGTCCATGTGTTTCAATAAGTCTTAAAACCATCCCTTAAATTTGCATTTAGCTTTGAAACGAATCCTTTTGTCCTAACTACCTTCGCAGAGGCTTCAGGGGTAATTCGGTCATGGTGAGCGAAACAAGTACAGGGAGGAGAGAGTATGGTAATTTGGACARGGTACAGGGGAGCTCAATCAAAAGGATGAAGGAAACGATGATTGTTGGAGCTTGATGGTGAGAGAAACAACTATCAGAAGGAGAGAAATCAAACAATTTTGTACATAAGTTTTAAAAACTTCCACGRTTTAAATTTTTTTTATGATAAACATGCAGAAGGACTAAATTATCTTTCAACGAACGAGATCTAGTAGGAAAATAGATCCGTTTCAAAACCAAATACAAATTATAAGAACCGTTTCTAGACTTATCAATTAAATGGACGATTTTACAATTTTCAATGTAACAATAATGACTAAAAATAGATATTTTTGCATCTCTAACTTCACCCACCCACTTTTATGTTGGCAACATCATCGGACCACACACCGATCAAAACCGTTAACTATTAATTATATCAAAGCATTTCTAACCGTTAAAATTTTAAAAGCAAATTAYATTCAACTTTGATGCAGTTGAGATTTCAATTTTAATTATATTATTAAAATATTTAATAAATTCAWTTTAAAAAATAATAACACACTTGGTCTTATTAGTGTGAACAATTTAAAAATATTTCTTATAAGTAGAATATTTGAAGATTTATAACCTCTTCTTTTTTTTCTTTTTCTTTTTTTTTAAATTAAATTTAATATTGATGTTAAAAGATGCTCTGAAATCAGTTAAATTAAAAWAAAAAAGAACCATCATCCTTGAAAATAGTAAAATAATTTAAATATAATGCGGTGTCGTTTTCTTGTTCGAGTGCTTGATATGCWAGTTGAGCCTAGTCTCACATGGCATTGGTTTTTAACCAATAATACAAACATCACATGTCATATCTCAATATACCTTTCAAAATTGCAATCTTTGATTTAAATGCATCATCATATGTTTTATTTTTTCATATTATTTATTTATATATATTTCAAAATTGCAATCTTTGAGTTAAATGTATCATCATATATTTCATTTATTCGTATATATAAATATGGTTAAATATACGGTTTGTTAAAAAATAACATTTTTTGTTATTTTAGTTTTGAAATTACAAATGATCATTTTGGTTTGAAACAACGTTTGGGTTTGGTCCCTCAATTTAACRACCATTGAAATTTTCTGTTATAATAAGAGCATTTTTGTCTTTTACTCAATCAAAATTGAATTTATGATTTGGTCCATGTRGTTTTTGATTGGGTAAAAAACAAAAAATATCTATAAAAGAACGAAAKTGTTCCTTGTTTAACGGAATTTTTTGACGGCCATTATAGGGATGGATAAATTCGGACGTTTTTGCAAACCATAATGGCTATCTTGTCATTTCAAAATTGCAGGAAAGAAAAATGTTATTTTTGACGAACTACAAGGACCAAATTTGTAGTTTACTCTTAAAAATATTAGGACGAGTTCAAATGAGGACACTATAATTCTAGGAAAACACGAAAATACTTATATAATATGTGATAATACATATGAGAGGACCTTGTGGTATGCAGATAACTTGACCCACATCTAAGTTRCTCTAAAAGTCTTCATGTCTTTGAATTAGTATCATAATATCACATTATAATTTTCTGAAATATTTAGGGGTCGTTTACCAAACGTTTATTCAGGTAAGTGTTTACAAAGTCACGTTACCTCATCGGATGAATATGGTAAGGACCAAGAATCTTACCTGGTAAGAATGAGACAAGGACTAAGAGTCTTACCCGGTAAGTGAGGGCGACGACTCTTACTATGGTAAGCGTTTACCGAGTAAATTGTTGCATACGATGTCGTTTTGATGGATTAAATTTTACCTCGTAATAAATGACAGAGTTAAATTTTACCGGTAAACACTTACCGGGTAAGTGTTTGGTAAACAACCTCTTAATATTAATTTAAAAAAACAATCGAGTGTTGCAATCCGCTATAAAGGAAGATATAACAAAACAAATTTGGACAAAACGACTTAGCCCTTGGTCCTCCACATGCAACTTTAGTTCATGCATTATTAATGATGTGAATGTTACAAAATAATAGAGTAAATTGCAGATTTGGTCCTTGTGGTATGTAGAATTTCATGAAAATGGTACCTAGACTTCATTTATTACATATTTGGTTCCTGTGATATGCAGTTTCAATTGGATCTGGTCCCTGGACCAAATATCCATCCAACAGATCCGTTGACTCTAAGGGAAAAATCATCTTTTTAATTTTCCTAAATAAACTTTTCTTAATTAGCATTTATTTTAAAAGAGGGGCCAAAATGTATTGACTAAAAACTTGGAGGGTCAAAGTAGAATATCATCTTCTTTTTCCATCGAACTAGTCTCGTCTCCGACGAAATCCCCTACCCTTCCTCTTCCTCACGTCCGCCTCCCCCTTTCCTGCACAGCCATGTTCACTATCTAACCACCACCAGTGATCCTCCCCCTACACTCACCCTCTACCCTTTCCCCTTCGTTAACTTCACTTTCCCCCAAGTAACCACCATCTCCATCTATCACAGTACATACACAGAAAGTAACCACCATATTCGCCAGAGCAACGTTTGCATCACCGGAGAAAAACAGTGGGGATGCAGAAAGTGATGGGTCACCGGGGTCCCTGTTGGAGGAGGGTGGTAGTGATTGTGTATGGAGCATGGTGGATTGGTGGTTCACCGAGAAGGGGAGGAGTGAGGCGGTTTGGGTGGTCGATCGGCGGTTTGGTGTGGGGTTGTCTTAGGGACGACATGACGATGTATGTATGTGTATATATCTTGTATATATGTATACGTCGGAGATTTGTGAAGATTAGGTGGTCAAGCCTACGAGAAAATGAGGGGTGAAATAAGAGTTTTTGTTTTGTTTTAAATTCCATGCCACATTTCGTCATCCAATTGGTGGCTAAGAAATAGGAAAGGTAAAAAAGTAGAGAAAAATGTTAAAAGACAAAAATTCCTTAAAGTTAATGAAGGAAATGGATGACTCTTTGGTCCACAGGGACCAATTTAGTAGTAAATAAAGTGTAGGGACCATTTTCACATATACGATGTGACCAAATCCATAATTTATTCAAAATAATATTATATATAGGAAGAAATCAAATATAAATTATTTATAGGTTATAAACTTTATGAATCAATATTAATCATATATTTTTAACTTTCATAATTATCTCATTAATTATGTTAATTATTTTATCAATTATTTTCTGATAGAACTCGTTTTTTCCCATTTGAAATCACTTGATYGATGTAATGTTTTATTGRTGAAACGATATTATACTCGATATATCAATCTTATGCATTGTTTCRTTGGTGAAACAACACTAGCTATGTTATTAAAACAGATCATCCCGGTGTGTTGTTTCATTGGTGAAATATGCATATTAGCAAACATCAACCAAATATTGTTTCGTTGGTGAAATAAAGCTATTGTTGGTTCAAAATCAAAACAAAAAAGGTTTTTAAGGAAAAGATTGATAAGGTAATTAATATAATTATGAAAGCTAAAAATGTGTGATCAATATTGGTTCATAAAGTCTTTTTTTGTTCACCTGGATATCCAACCCGTTATGTGAGCCGACTAATCCCAGGATGACCACCTGCTTTGTAGATAGCCCGGAGTCACCGCATTTGAATCTCCGTGGCCACAGGGGGATTTTTACTCCTCCTTAGATTTGAACCTGGGACCTCCTGTGTAATAACAAAAAAAAAGAGAAGGAAATTGAATATAATATTAATGTTAGGAAACTCAATGGTCATGAAACCTACGACCATTAATTATGGCTTATCGTTTTATATTCCGTGAAACCGCCAATGACTAAGTATATATATGGGGAGGTCTCAAGCATAGAGATGAAAAATTCTCGGGGAAGGAAACTCGTATAAGAGAGGTGAAAGCTGAGGATGATTTGGTGATGCGCAACAAGTTTGATGCGTTTTTTTTTTTTTGGGAGAACATGAGGAACTTCGAGGAACGGTTTGGAGTTATGACCTGTATGGTGATAGGGATGGTGATTTAGCCCGACCCGGTGGGGAACCCGGTTCACCTGACCCGGACGGGGACGAGGATTCCCCGCTAAAACGGGTACCGGGATCGGGGCCGGGGATTCCCGGTAGAGGCAAACCGGGGTTGGGGCCAGGGCCGGGTATTGTATCCCCCGGCTCGCCCCGTACCCGGTATATAGATAAATGCTAAAATTACTAGTTTGGGCTTTGGTTATACATACTGTTTCAGACTTTAATTATTTGGGTTTGGGCTTTTTGGACTAGACATTACTCAAACTCAATAGTCCATACTCACGTGTTACTGTTACAACTCGCGATACCTCATCCTCAATCCTCATACCTGATACCTCTAGTCCACACTACTGGTGCGACAGGCGACAGATCACAGACAGCACAGCGGCAGCCGGCAGCGGCTACTTGTTGGGTTACGGGATCTCAAGCACAGCATAAAATAAAACTGTAACCCTCCAAGTACCCATACGAACCGGAATAAATCGGGTGTTTCGAAATTATACCTCACAGTTAGCGAAACTTTGAATCACAGCAACAAACAAAACTTGATGCCTCTACGGTATCCACGCGAACAATCTGGATCCTTTGTCTTCTCGTGATGCTAGTCACGATTTCAAAACTTAGAAAGAAAAGGGAGCATATTGTTGTAGGTGGTTTTTAGGAGAGAAAATTGCAAGACCAAAAAACTCTCTTGCATAAAAAAATGTCATACATTTTATATGGACATAGGATGTATGGCCTAACCATCACCATACCTTACCATACCTCCACCATGCTTGAGTGTAAGACCTTCCATGCACCATCACTCTCTTACAAAGCCATACCTAGTCAWYTTTATTYATGTCCAACATAAATAATATCTGATTTTATTTAATCAGATTAAATCGTACAAATCAGATATGATAATTAAACATTTTAATTATTGAAACTCCTTATTCGAAT
>NC_037533.1:12887358-12888624 GCF_001531365.2 Cynara cardunculus var. scolymus
TCTCTTGAGATGTAGTAGGACATTGCGTCTTAGAAAGTGATATGCCATGAGACATAGGTAAGAACCCTTTCTTGCTATCAGACATGTTGAACCTTTTCAATACTTTGTCTATATATGTACTCTGACTTAAGCCAAGTAATTTCCGCGATCTATCTCTATAGATCTGAATACCTAACACATAGGTAGCTTCACCCAAGTCTTTCATTGAAAAGCATTTTCCTAACCAAGCCTTTACAAACTCAAGTGTCGGAATATCATTTTCAATGAGTAGTATATCATCTACGTACAATAAAAGAAATGATACGGTGCTCCCACTAATCCTTTTGTAGACACAAAGTTCATCCTCATTTTTCAAGAAACCAAACTCTTTGATTGCTTCATCAAAACGATGCTTCCAACTCTTTGAAGCTTGCTTCAATCCGTAAATAGATCGTTGCAACTTGCATACCTTATGAGATTTTTCATGAATGACAAAACCTTCAGGTTGTAWCATATATACATCCTCAAGTAAATTTCCATTAAGGAAAGTTATTTTGACATCCATTTGCCAAATCTCATAATCGTGATATGTTGCAATAGCTAGTAAAATTCTAATAGACTTAATCATCGAGACTAGAGAGAAAGTTTCATCATAATCAACACCTTGAATTTGTTTGAAACGTTTTGCAACCAATCGTGCTTTATAGGTAGTCACATTACCATCCATGTCAGTCTTTTTCTTGAAAATCCACTTGCACCCTATAGGTCGTACCTTATTGGGTGGGTCAACTAAGTTCCAAACTTGGTTTACATACATGGAGTCCATTTMTATTCTCATAGCTTCTAACCATTTTTCGGAGTCAGTGCTTGTCATAGCATCTTGGTAAMTAATGGGCTCATCATCCATAAGCATCACATCCCTGGCATGAGTGATGAGAAATCCATATCTCTCAGGCTCATTCCGTTTTCTACCAGATCTATGAGAACTTTGTGCTACAACATCAGACTGTCTTTCCGCAACACTTTGTGGATCCACAATTACTTGTGGTGTCTGTGTTGGTTCCATCTGTGTTGACATATTTTGATCTTGAACAATTTCAAGTTTTATATTTCTCCCACTGATACCTTTGGAAATAAATTCCTTTTCCAAGAAGACACCAGTACGCCCAACAAACACTTTATTATCGTGAAGATGATAGAAATAATATCYCATAGTTTCTTTGGGATATCCTACAAATATGCATTTATCAGATTTTGGTTCTAATTTAGTTGTGATTAGACGGCGTA
>NC_037533.1:12888979-12894696 GCF_001531365.2 Cynara cardunculus var. scolymus
TTATATGCCCAAGGCGACAATGCCAGAGATAGGTTAAATTTGAACTATTCGATTTGACCTCCCTTTTATCTATGTTATAAATCGGATTATCCATATTAAAAAATAAAGACCATTAATCAAACTTGCATCACCATAATATATATTACCAAAAGAGAATGAACAACATTTGTTCCTAATATTAAAGGTAAAGCATTTCCTGTCTAAACAGGATACATAAATCAAATTTCTAGAAATAGATGGTACGCAATAACAGTCATGGAGTTCTAATATTAATCCGGTCGGTAAAGTTAACAAAATAGATCCTACGTCTATAGCAGCAACCTTTGCCCCATTTCCAACGCGCAGATCAACTTCACCTTTGTTCAACCTTCTAGTCCTTTTTAGTTCCTGCATGTTTCTACAAATGTGAGAACCACATCCGGTATCTAATACCCATGATGTATAAGAAGTAGAAATATTAGCTTCTATCACATAGATACGTGAAGTGGATGTTACATTTCCTTTCTTCTTTTCCTGAAGGTAGAGAGGACAATTCCTCTTCCAATGTCTGGGTTTGTTGCAGTGAAAGCACTCACCCTCCTTAGGTACAGTTACCTTGGGTTTCTTAATGTTTCCTTTAGGCTTCAAAGATTTAGAAGTGGGTTTGGCAATGGACTTTACTTTGCCTTTCCATTTCTTATCCTTACAAACCATCGAAATGGTGGATTTGTTCTTTGCAAGTTCTTGCTTGGCAGTTCGTAACATGTTGAGCAATTCTGGAAGGGTTTTGTCAAAGTCATGCATGTTGTAGTTCATCACAAATTGACTGTAGCTATTTGGCAACGATTGTAAAACTACATCAATGGCTAACTCCTTTCGTAAAGAGAAACCTAGTCCTTCAAGGCGTTCAATATGCCCAATCATTTTAAGCATATGAGTGCCAACAGAACTACCTTCAGACATTCTACAACGGAACAATTTCTTGGATGTTTCATACCTCTCATGTCTTGCTTGCTCTTGGAATAGCAATTTTAGGTGTTCAATCATATCGAACGCCCCCATGTTTTCATGTTGTTTYTGAAGATCAGGTTCCATGGTTATTAGCATTAGACATGAGACGTCCAAAGCATCCTCATCATGTTTTTGAAAGAGTCCCTTTCAGTTCTCGAAGCACTAAAATTAGGCTCTTCAGGGATTTGTTCCTCCAAGACATATAGTTTCTTTTCAGCTTTGAGGACAATTCTCAAATTACGTTACCAATTGATGAAATTTGTTCCGTTAAGTTTTTCTTTCTCAAGAATCGATCGTAAAGTGTTTTTGTTTCCGTTGTTGGTTTGTGCCATTGGTAATCGACAATAGAAAAGTAGAGTTCTTAGTGTCATGAAATTATTATTGTTTAATAAGGACTTTCATCAAACAAGCTCCCACTATTTTAATCAAAACAACAACCCTCTTTTATTGTTTCGGAAAACGTCACAAGCTTTCTAGCGGGCCAAGATCCATATTTTCATCATCAATCAATTTAGCNACAGAAAGTAACCACCATATTCGCCAGAGCAACGTTTGCATCACCGGAGAAAAACAGTGGGGATGCAGAAAGTGATGGGTCACCGGGGTCCCTGTTGGAGGAGGGTGGTAGTGATTGTGTATGGAGCATGGTGGATTGGTGGTTCACCGAGAAGGGGAGGAGTGAGGCGGTTTGGGTGGTCGATCGGCGGTTTGGTGTGGGGTTGTCTTAGGGACGACATGACGATGTATGTATGTGTATATATCTTGTATATATGTATACGTCGGAGATTTGTGAAGATTAGGTGGTCAAGCCTACGAGAAAATGAGGGGTGAAATAAGAGTTTTTGTTTTGTTTTAAATTCCATGCCACATTTCGTCATCCAATTGGTGGCTAAGAAATAGGAAAGGTAAAAAAGTAGAGAAAAATGTTAAAAGACAAAAATTCCTTAAAGTTAATGAAGGAAATGGATGACTCTTTGGTCCACAGGGACCAATTTAGTAGTAAATAAAGTGTAGGGACCATTTTCACATATACGATGTGACCAAATCCATAATTTATTCAAAATAATATTATATATAGGAAGAAATCAAATATAAATTATTTATAGGTTATAAACTTTATGAATCAATATTAATCATATATTTTTAACTTTCATAATTATCTCATTAATTATGTTAATTATTTTATCAATTATTTTCTGATAGAACTCGTTTTTTCCCATTTGAAATCACTTGATYGATGTAATGTTTTATTGRTGAAACGATATTATACTCGATATATCAATCTTATGCATTGTTTCRTTGGTGAAACAACACTAGCTATGTTATTAAAACAGATCATCCCGGTGTGTTGTTTCATTGGTGAAATATGCATATTAGCAAACATCAACCAAATATTGTTTCGTTGGTGAAATAAAGCTATTGTTGGTTCAAAATCAAAACAAAAAAGGTTTTTAAGGAAAAGATTGATAAGGTAATTAATATAATTATGGAAGCTAAAAATGTGTGATCAATATTGGTTCATAAAGTTTTTTTTTTGTTCACCTGGATATCCAACCCGCTATGTGAGCCGACTAATCCCAGGACGACCACCTGCTTTGTAGATAGCCCGGAGTCACCGCATTTGAATCTCCGTGGCTACAGGGGGATTTTTACTCCTCCTTAGATTTGAACCTGGGACCTCCTGTGTAATAACCAAAAAAAAGAGAAAGAAATTGAATATAATATTAATGATAGGAAACTCAATGGTCATGAAACCTACGACCATTAATTATGGCTTATCGTTTTATATTCCGTGAAACCGCCAATGACTAAGTATATATATGGGGAGGTCTCAAGCATAGAGATGAAAAATTCTCGAGGAAGGAAATTTGTATAAGAGAGGTGAAAGATGAGGATGATTTGGTGACGCGCAACAAGTTTGATGCATTTTTTTTTTGGGAGAACATGAGGAACTTCGAGGAACGGTTTGGAGTTATGACCTGTATGGTGATAGGGATGGTGATTTGGCCCGACCCGGTGAGGAATCCGGTTCACCCGACCCGGACGGGGACGGGGATTCCCCGCTAAAACGGGTACCGGGGTCGGGGCCGGGGATCCCCGGTAGAGGCAAACCGGGGTTGGGGCCGGGGTTGGGGCCAGGGCCGGGTATTGTATCCCCCGGCCCGCCCCGTACCTGGTATATAKATAAATGCTAAAATTACTAGTTTGGGCTTTGGTTATACATACTGTTTCAGACTTTAATTATTTGGGTTTGGGCTTTTTGGACTGGACATTACTCAAACTCAATAGTCCATACTCACGTGTTACTGTTACGACTCGCGATACCTCATCCTCAATCCTCATACCTGATACCTCTACTCCACACTACAGGTGCGACAGGCGACAGATCACAGACAGCACAACGGCAGCCGGCAGCGGCTACTTGTTGGGTTACGGGATCTCAATCACAGCGGAAAATAAAACTGTAACCCTCCAAGTACCCATACGAACCGGAATAAATCGGGTGTTTCGAAATTATACCTCACAGTTAGCAAAACTTTGAATCACAGCAACAAACAAAACTTGATGCCTCTATGGTATCCACGCGAACAATCTGAATCCTTTGTCTTCTCGTGATGCTAGTCATGATTTCAAAACTTAGAAAGAAAAGGGAGCATATTGTTGTAGGTGGTTTTTAGGAGAGAAAATTGCAAGACCAAAAAACTCTCTTACATAAAAAAATGTCATACATTTTATATGGACATGGGATGTATGGCCTAACCATCACCATACCTTACCATACCTCCACCATGCTTGAGTGTAAGACTTTCCATGCACCATCACTCTCTTACAAAGCCATACCTAGTCATCTTTATTCATGTCCAACATAAATAATATTTGATTTTATTTAATCAGATTAAATCGTACAAATCAGATATGATAATTAAACATTTTAATTATTGAAACTCCTTATTCGAATATGTTCAAAGCGTGTGACCCAATGGGTTCTCGACATGTTGGCAATAAATATAAATCTCATATTTATAGTTATAAATGATGAGCGGTATCCAGCAATACATCACCGTTACCCAAATGACGAGAATTAGTGATACAACAAATTATTGGTTTGTAGTCAATTTTAGTTTTACATATGTAATTCTTTTGTCCTTGATGTCCAGGTTGAACACGTGACATTAAATGTGTCATTCTCGTTATGTCCAATTTCTAGTTTCTTAATTCCCTAATATACTAATAAAAAATAGATAATGATATCTCATATCAATTATCTAAGCATGCATGCATTTCTATAGTATATATTTATCAAGGGGCMCAGAGACATCACTCCCGTCATAAAGGAGGGACAAATCCTATCTCGATACATGCTAATTCTATTATGTGATATGCAACATACCCAACTATCATTTTGTCACNTAAGAGCTATAACCATTCACCAAATAAATCACATTATACATATTCAATCACATTGAAACATAAAATCGATTTGCAACACCACCGTATAAATAATACAAAATTCATACAACATTGAAAAAAGGGGATTCAAAGTTCTTTGAAAAACTAATAAAAAGATCTACATCTTTTATGTTTTAGGATTTTAAAGATCTAGAGCCCTTATGGGTAAAAAACCAAGTCAAACCCGTAGTGGGTTCGATTTTCGAACAGCATTGCGACATTGTCGTAAACAATTCATAAAAAATTCATACAAAGTCGAAATGATGCGATTCAAAAATCTGTGGAAAGATGACAGAAAGATCTAGGTTTTTCATGTGTAAAGATTTCCGAGATTCAGAACATTTCTGGAACGAAAAAATCAAAATATTTACGAAACAAAAACATACAGCACCAAAAACAGTTTTTAAATATAGCATGCATGTCATAAAAAACCGATCTAGAGGTTCGTAAGTAGCTCTGATACCACTGTTGGGTTACGGGATCTCAAGCACACCGTAACCCTCCAAGGACCCATACGAACTGGAATAAATCGGGTGTTTCGAAATTATACCTCACAATTAACGAAACTTTGAATGACAACAGCAAACAAAGCTTGATGCCTCCACGGTATCCACGCGAACAATCCGAATCCTTTGCCTTCTTGTGATGCTAGTCACGGTTTCAAAAATTAGAAAGAAAAGGGAGCATATTGTTGTAGGTGGTTTTTAGAAGAGAAAATTGCAAGACCAAAAAACTCTCTTGCATAAAAAAATGTCATACATTTTATATGGACATGGGATGTATGGCCTAACCATCACCATACCTCACCATACCTCCACCATGCCTCCACCATGCTTGAGTGTAAGACCTTATCACTCTCTTACAAAGCCATACCTAGTCATCTTTATTCATGTCCAACATAAATAATATCTTATTTTATTTAATCAGATTAAATTGATACAAATCAGATATGATAATTAAACATTTTAATTATTGAAACTCCTTATTCGAATATGTTCAAAGCGTGTGACCCAATGGATTCTCGACATGTTGGCAATAAATATAAATCTCATATTTATAGTTATAAATGATGAGCAGTATCCAACAATACATCACCGTTACCCAAATGACGAGAATTAGTGATACAACAAATTATCGGTTTGTAGTCAATTTTAGTTTTACATATGTAATTCTTTTGTCCTTGATGTCCAGATTGAACACGAGACATTGAATGTGTCATTCTCGTTATGTCCAATTTCTAGTTTCTTGATTCCCTAATATACTAATAAAAAATAGAT
>NC_037533.1:12895110-12902104 GCF_001531365.2 Cynara cardunculus var. scolymus
AAACTCAAAGTTACAATCATCATATGATTGGTTTTTAGGCATTCACTAACACTACTCTACTGTTACGCCATCGCCTTCGGTTTTGCCTACGCCCTTCACCCTTGATACCCCTTCTCCTTGTTGCTGACTCGACTCATACGGACCCTTCAACCACGGCTTGAGCCTTGACAGCTTGATCCTCGTCAATCGACCCAACCACAGTCGGTTGTGGCTTGTTGGCTGTTGCCTCGTTCTTCGAGAGTTGAGGTCAGTCGGCTGTGGCTTGTTGCCTCGTTCGTCAATCGACCCAAGCATTGTCTTCTTCAAGAGTTGAGGTCAGTAGGTTTTTTTAAGATTTAGATAGGCTTATATAATTACTAATTAGGTCATAATTTTGTTTAATTTTGTTTCCATTCATAATTTTTTTAAGATTTAGGCTTATTTAATTTTGTTTCCATTCTTTGTTTACATTGTTAAACAGTTGTTAATCTCTTCCTTCTAGATTAACTACATGGATGGTGTTCCTTTGTGTTTCAAAACTCATGACTTAGGTTGGCCTTCTTTTTCATATTTCTGCTTTGTGATCATTCTGTTTCTTCTGCAAATCTGGACTTTTGCTTGAAAACTGAGTTTGGAAAAGCAATTCTTCCTTGCTAATGCTTAAGGCCAACAGTTATTGCTTACCGGGTGTTGACCGGGGGTTGACCGGGTGTTGACCGAAAGTTGACCGGGGCCGAAAAGAAAATCCCCGTACCCGCCGGGTACCGACGTCGGGGCCGAGGATTGTGTATATAAACCGGGGCCGGGGCCGGGGATTGCAAACCCCACCGCATCCCCGCCCCGTTGCCATCCCTATATGGTGAGTTACACGTGGTTTATTTTTAAAATGGTTGCATGCCTTATTATCCACAAGTTGTTTGAAGTTTTTCGAGATTTTTGATATGTTATATATGCGTGAACAGTTCGATATTTTTATAATATGTGTTTTGAGTACTTGTGTATCAATGACAATGTACTACGGTATGATTTTGTAAAGATGAGCATGCTTTGTRAGCTTGTYTAAGCMGTAAGTGCRGATATGTTGTGTGAGTTCGCCAGGTAATGCTGTATGAGGTAGACATCTCCCATGACGCTATTGCTTTGTGATGTAGACGTGCATTATAATATATTATTTTGTGAAAAATATTATTCTCATCAAGGCATGCTAAATTTATGAARCTTCRTGAAAATTGTTCATTGTAAAAGTTGTTGTTCATGCATGAAAACCGTGGATTCAYTGGGCCTAAGGCTCACCCAAAACTTTTTTAAAACTTTTTCACCCAGGCGGCTATTTGAGTGGAAAAAAAAGTGCAATAAAGAAAGATAAGGATTAGCTCCAAAGAAGGTTATGTGGAGATCAAGGCATTGATATATAGAGCAAAGTTATGCTCCTCAAGATTGTAATTTAGATGGCGATATAATTGGTAAGTTTAGAAATTTTATTTCCGCTGCAATGTAAGTGTTTGATCTCGGGATACTAGTTTTGATATATTTAAGTATTCGAAWTTTTGGGATGTTACAAGTGGTATCAGAGCMAAAGTTTAAGTGAATTAGGTTACTGAAACCTAAACTTAAACTGTGAACAGAAGATTTTATTATTGATCGACGTGTGACTAAAGATTGACTTATAGTGATTAGAGTGGTGATTTAAGTTAATTTGGGGTTAGTCTTAAACCAAATTAAAGCAGAGAAGTCRTTAGATGGTTTAATATCCTTGGATATAATGACATTGATAGAKATGTGTTTATGCAAAACACATGGTAAGATGAGATAAAAATAGATGTAGAGTGGTGTTGGTGGATAAAGTTTTGGTGACAAACTCCACTAATTTGCTTTAGCGATGGATARAAGATTATTAGRATGCGAATATAAGTTATTCTCAAGGATGAACGGATGTTTAGAACTCCAGACAGTAAAACAGTTGGTATGGTGAAATTTATGACATAATGTATTTAATTTAAAGAAGTGTTCAATAGATAAAAAGTAAGTCGTAACTCTTAAGGATGTGAAAAGAAAAAAAAGCTAAGAACCAAAAGGATTTCTCTCGTGAATGTTCAATGAAGACGTCTTAATGGTTTAGAGGCTACTTGRGAACTTGATAAGGGGACGAGATTGAGATCCCGTCATTTATTTGCATAGGGAAAATTTCGAGGACGAAATTTTGTTAAGGGGGAAAGTTTGTAATAACCAAAAAAAAAAGAAAGAAATTGAATATAATATTAATGATAGGAAACTCAATGGTCAGGAAACCTACGACCATTAATTATGGCTTATCGTTTCATATTCCGTGAAACCGCCGATRACTAAGTATATATGGGGAGGTCTTCAAGCATAGAGATGAAAAATTCTCGGGGAAGGAAACTCGTATAAGAGAGGTGAAAGATGAGGATGATTTGGTGAAGCGCAACAAGTTTGATGCGTTTTTTTTTTTGGGAGAACATGAGGAACTTCGAGGAACGATTTGGAGTTATGACTTGTATGGTGAGTTACAAGTGATTTACTTTAAAAATTATTGCATGCCTTATTTATAAGTATGCACAAGTTTGATTGAAGTTTCTCGAGATTTTTGATATGTTATATATGCGTGAAAAGTTCGATATTTTTATAATATGTGTTTTGAGTATTTGTGTGGCAATGGGGATGTACTACGGTATGATTTTGTAAAGACGAGCATGCTTTGTGCGCTTGTCTAAGCCGTAAGTGCGGACATGCTGTGTGAGTTCGCCAAGTAATGTTGTGTGAGGTAGATATCTTCCATGACGTTGTTGCTTTGTGATGTAGACACGCACTATAATATATTTATTTTGTGAAAAGTATTATTCTCATCAAGGCATGCTAAAATTATGAAACTTCGTGAAAATTGTTCATTGTAAAAGTTGTTGTTCATGCATGAAAACCGTGGATTCACCGGGCCTAAGGCTCACCCCAAACTTTTTTAAAAAAATTTCACCCAGGCGGCTATTTGAGTGGAAAGAAAAGTGCAATAAAGAGATATAAAGATTAGCTCCAAAGAAGGTTATGTGGAGATCAAAGCATTGATATATAGAGCAAAGTTATGCTTCTCAAGATTGTAATTTAGATGACGATATAATTGGTAAGTATAAAAATTTTATTTCCGCTGCAATGTAAGTGTTTGATCTCGGGATACTAGTTTTGATATATTTAAGTATTCGAAATTTTGGGATGTTACATCCTGGTACTTTTGACCTTTGGAGCCAAGTTTAAACCAATCGGGCACTTCCTTTGTGGTTTTGGTTCATAAAGTTTCTAAGACATAGAAGGGTTTTATATGATTTTGCGCCTATATATTATTAACGGTTCATGTGAGAACCTTTAGGGTGCGTTTGGTATGCGGACAGACATAATAGTACAAAACAGTTGTTCAGCGTTTGATAAGACATGACAGGACATGACAGAATTGCATAATATGAACAATTACCCTAGTGAGTTGTTTAGTTTAGTGTTTCTTTTACCAAATAACCAATCTAAATGAAAATTAACAATCTAGATAAAGTTAGACCAACATCACATGTTCAAAACAGCACACGTTCCACAACAAAGAAGCAAATGAATTGTACCAAAATGCATACACGAGTTCATAAATATATCACAAYAAAGAAGCAAATGAATTGTACCAAAATCACAAATCATAGGTTCAAAATCACAAATACAAAATTGTACAAGAGTTCCAAAATCGTACCAAAATCACAGGTTCAATACATCACAACAGAGACACAATCATTTGCTAAACCTTTGCATTCGTTTTTTTTATCAATGTTATGGTTAAATTGGTGGTTATAAATTGATAAAAAAAATAAATAAATTATATGGAATTAAATAAAGGGAAATACYGAAACAAATTGTGATTTATTTTTAAAAAATAATTTGGTTATTTTTGGAATTAAAGTTCTTTCTTTTGCCCCTTAAGCTTCGACTTTAATTCCATTTATCCCTTRAAGTCGGTTATTTTTTAAACTAAATTCCTTTTTATTCGTGTATAAACTTTGGTTGATCCAGATTATTTATCAAAATTCGTAGGTGAAATCAGAATGTGAATGAAATAATTAAGGTAGTTTAAACAAAGTTCATACATGAAACAATTTTTTTTTAAAGTTCATACTGTTGTTTTATATATGAACTCTGTAAGTTTCTCATTTTTTACCAAAGTTCGGTGAAATCAAAAAGTGAATGAGATAATTAAGAAAATTTAAGTAAAGTTTTATATGTAAAACCAGAAAGCTAATAATTGAAATAATGATTTTTGTTTAAAATTCATATGTGGAATAATAATTTTTATGTTAATATTTATCACGGTWTTGTTTCACAATAATAAGTAAATAAGATAATTATGTAATATGATAATTAAGTGAATAAGATAATTAAGGAACATGATACGAATATATGAAAAAAGCAAAAATACTTCGATTAGCGTAGCTTGCACTGATTAAATAGTTAACAACAGAATATGCAACTATAAAATAATGAATTTTAGTGAGTATATGCATCAATGCATATATATTGTCGAATACATTCACCGACAAAATATATATTTCAATAATATTAAATAAATACACACGTTATCCCATTTTCAAATTTTTTATGATCAATCACATAAAATTGATCTATGTGTGTATGTATTTTTTTTTAAATTTCAAATAGTTGTAAAAAATGTATTTTAATTTAATATTTTAATCATACATCTATTTTTCCATTCATATCGGTTTTAATAATTTCTTTTTTTTAATTAACATACATTTAATATTTTTGTCAGGCTGTTTCAAATTGCAATGAATTATATATCAAATTAAACAAAAATCATATCATTAATATAATTACTAAACTTTATGTAATTGATTAAAAGAAATATTAAATTAAAAAAACAATAACTAATTTTCTTGAAAACACAAACCATTAATCAAATCAAATCAAGTCAAATGACTTGAAAAAAGGTGGGGTCTTGTATTATTGCTTACTTTTGATCTGCATCCGTCCCTCACAATCACAATCACAAATAATCTGTCGYCGATCTCCGCCGGTAAACAATCGATTCAGAAACGGAACAAGTTCTCTTGCAAGAAGAATACATGTTCACCACAAATCCAGATCGGTCGCCCAATTCTTTATCATTATWAGTATCATCACTGTCTTTGGAACACTCGACGAAGGCTGCAAAAAATGGATCTTTTCTGAAATTTTGGCTGCTCTTATTCTTCTTCATCRTCGGAGACTTGTTAGTCGACGGTGGCAGTGGGAGGAGATTCTGTGAAGATTCGTGAAGCTTCTTGTAAGTGTTTTTCTTGGGGATTCCAGGGAATTGCTCCCAAGAAAAGGGGATGCCGAGATATCGCAGTGGCGTTGATGGGATAGAAGAATCATCGGAGATTGGTTCYGAGTATGAAACAGATTTGCTCCGGCGAGAGTGTCGCCGGATGTCTATGGAACTCATTGATTTTTTGTGGTGTTAAAATAAAATACAGACAAAACAGCTCCCAACTTTTGTGTTTGTTGTCATGCATAATGCATTATATATAAATATAAATATATGTGTATGCAACTATGCATATGTATATGTGTATAATATTATACACACACATGTGTCAGACATGTAGGTGTGTGTTAGTCTTTTTGACTTTTTCGATTGTTCCAAAAACGATGATGAATACCTATCGAAGGTGTCCCTATTCATTTATTAATCTATGTGTTAGAAAGAATATGTTTGTTCTGTATTCACGTCAATTCCTTTTCCTTAGATCAGTCTTCTTGAAATATACGCACATATAAATATATATAAGTTTCGTTAAAAACCCAAGATTGGTTAGAAACCTGGGAACGTTCACAATGTATCAAAGGTCCTTTAGAAAGAATATTCATCATTGATGACACATTCATGATTAATAACACATCTGTATTCTTGATAAATATATCACTTGTCGCGCTGTAGGCAATTCCCAGGTTCAATAATCAATTTTAGGTTCGTAACGAACCTGCCAGTATTAATTATATGGTGACAATCAAATATAAAACTCTCAACTCCTACAGACCATAGAAACCATGATCTAACACTTAGATTATGATCACTACTAAAAAAAGGGTATCACCGACATAATTTTCTGGCGGAATTTCCATCGAAAATATTCCGACGGATCCCAAAAAAGTAAAAAAAAATCAACTTTTATCCACGTCCGCCACAAATCCCCTACAAATCCCCCACTGAATTTTTGAAAAAAAAATAAAATTATTTAAAACTGTTTTTCAACAGATTTGTGATGGATTTTTTTTCTTTTAAAATTACCGACGGATTTCCGATGGAATTTAATTTTTAATAAGAAAAATTAAATTCCGTCGGAAATGTTTAACCTTTTTATGTATATATTTTTTGTAGGAAAAAAATAAAATAAAACATTTTTTTTTCTTTTAAAATTACCGACGGAATATAATTTTTAATAAAAAAATTAAATTTCGTCGGAGATGTTTAACCTTTTTATATATATATTTTTGGTAGGAAAAAAAATAAAATAAAACATTTTTTTCTTTTAAAATTACCGACGGATTTTCGACGGAATATAATTTTTAATAAAAAAAATTAAATTTCATCGAAAATTCGCCAAAAATTGTTAACCTTTATATATATTGTAGGAAATAAATGAAAATAAAACATTTTTTTCTTTTAAAATTACCGACAGCTTCCAAAGGAATTTAATTTTTTATAAAAAAAATCAAATTCTGTCGGAAATCTTTAGCCTTTATATATATATATATATATATATATATATATATAGACACACACACTAGAAGGTACTCACATCATATGAATACATGCGATTTTATACGGTTTTAAGAAAAACAAAATGTCTTTATTTTTGAATAAAATATAAATTTGAATATATTATAAAATTTTGATAAAATAAGCGATATTAGTATCAAATTAACTATTTAAAGTTCTCTTTTTTGTGTAATTTCTTTAATTTAGTTTTTT
>NC_037533.1:12902204-12936390 GCF_001531365.2 Cynara cardunculus var. scolymus
TACTAACTTTCGTAAGGGTATGGGTTTTGTCCTTTGTGTGCATAAGGACAAGACAACAACAATCGTGTTAAGCAAGCTTCCTATGATTGTTGAATGCTGGAATGAACTGAAGGTCTCATCATCATTCGCTGAAGCTTGAGCAGTCTTCACACATATGTAGATAGACTTGTAATCACTGAATACCGCTTCAAATCACGTACTCGTCGGTCTCTAATCTTCAGTTTCAGTCTTCGACATTTGCTGAAGGTTCTTTGGTGTGAGTGTTGTCTTCTTGAATTATTGCTGTCTCTGATAGATTTACAATACAAGTTCTTCAGCGATCACTGAACATACTCAGTGAAGATCGCTGGAACTGAAAATACAGAAACATAAATACAACGTATAAGTGAAAAAGGATTATCATCAAATCACTGATAGAGAGGATCAACATATAATTATTGTCATAATTTTATGTTCTGAAATTACATTTTTAATCTCGTTCATCTGTAGATTCGATCGTTTCTAGGACACATGAGACCACTTCTTATAATGGACGATGCCCATCTGAAGGGGCCGTACGTTGGCACCATGTTCTTAGCGGTCGACATGGATGGAAACAATGGTATCGTACCCATTGTAATGGGAGTGGGGAAGACCAAAAGTGGCCCGTCATGGACATGGTTTTTACGTAAGCTTAGGCAGTGTATCAGTGATGTGCCCAATATAACCTTCGTCACCGATAGGGCTGCCTCTATCGACCTGACCATACGAATTGTATTTCCTTCTGTGCACCATGGACTTTGTTGTCGGCATCTGAGCCAGAACCTCCGCCTAAACTCCACTAAAGAGAAAAGGAAACGGTGGATGTTCTGCGAGGCATGCAAAGCTTACCGGTTGTCGGACTTTGAAACTACTATGGATTTGATGCGGCATAGTCTACCTAGAGCCGCTYAATATCTTGACGAAGTTGGCTACGCTAGATGGGCACGATCGCACTTCCCTGGATTGCGTTACAGTGCAATGACGTCCAATAGTGCTGAGTCCGTCAACTCAGTAACGCGGTTTGCACGCTATCTTCCGATAACAATGTTAGTTGAATTTTATCGGGCGACATTGCAACAATGGTATTTCATACGTCGGCATAACGGAGGTAAATTCAACCATCCTTTGACTATATGTTGTTTATGTAACATGTGTTAATGATATCAAATATCTGCAGCGCAAATGATGAATGCAGTGACTCCTTGGGCGGAGGCCAAATTAGAGAAGAGAATACATAGGAGCGCAAATCGGAAGGTATATCCCATCAGCGATTTGTTGTTTGAAGTTGACGACCGCTATAAGAAAGGAACGTGTGATTTGCATGCTAAAACTTGTACATGCATGCAATGGCAACTTTCTGGAATAGCTTGCGGTCATGTGATTTATGTTGCTCGAAGTTTATATATTCAAGACTGCAGTCAATTCTGTTCTGTTTGGTTCAATTCCGACTCTTACCGTGCAACATACGAGGAGGAAGTCATTCCCCTTCCACCAGAAGCTGAATATGGTTGCCCAACAAATGTTTGATTGTCCTACCGCCTCCGTTGGACATACAAAACTCAGGCATGTCCTCGCATTGCACCATCCAATTCACTAAACACGAGTCTGAATAAGGGTTCGATAAATCCAACCAAGGGCCAAAACATGTGTTTCTAAACATGTTCAGATGCATGTCGTTGTCCCCGAGTGCTTTTTTTATATCTTTAATTACTGAGGTCTGAGCCCTCAAAGTAAGTAGAGATTCGTATGTCCCCTGAAATACAAATTTATTTTGTATAAATACATAGATAGATACATATATATGGAGATACATAACCGAAGATATATACATACATTTTAGAAAAAAAAATACAAATAGACGTATAAATTGCGACATACATTACGTTAAAAAAAGCGATATAAATCGCGGTAACATATATGTATATATATATATATTACGTAAAAAAAGCGATATAGATTGCGGTAACTTATATATATATATATATATAGATACGTAACTTAAAAAAAGCGATATAAATTGCGGTAAAGTATATATATATATATATATATATATATAGAGAGAGAGAGAGAGAGATGCATAACGTAAAAAAAAGTGATATAAATTGCGGTAACGTATATATATATATATATAGAGAGAGATGCGTAACTTAAAAAAAGCGATATAAATTGCGGTAACGTATATATATAGAGATGCATTACGTAAAAAAAAAACGATATAAATTGCGGTAACGTATATATAAATAGAGATGCATTACGTAAAAAAAAGATATAAACAATACAAAAATTGAAACTTCGTATTTTATACGTATATATGTAAGTTATTATATGTCCCCAACAAATGTCACACAAGAATACTACGGAGTATATGAACCTATAGGGTCCCACACAAAGAATATGTTTGCCTCTATTTTAGAAATTCAAGTTAAATCACGTTGATTATTGAAATAATTATTCTTGGGGGATAATTATGAAAAATATGTGTTTAAGTGTAATCATGATAATTACAGAGTGTTATCTGTAAATGAGTATAATCAAATTAAAGTTTAAGATATTTACTAAAACCTACGGCCAGTCCTGAGATTTTGGATACCCATGGTAGCAAGCCAAAAAATGGCCCTTATATGTGTATATAAAATCCAAAATAAACTATTTGAAAGGGTTTGGAACCTAATCAATTTAGGCAGCTCATCTCGTGCTGATTTGTTTTAAATATAACAAAAATGATGGAACGGGGGGACTTAAACCAAAACCCCGTGTAACAAAATATAAAATACATCGCCATCACCTAAAACGATGCCTTCTTGCGTTTTTTGAAGCAAAAATATCTATCACTTAGTCATAAACTAATATTAGCTAAAAGCTTACGCTCAATACTCAAGATTGCTAACCCGTTCAATTTTTCTTGACTCATGGTAAACCGTRGATATGACTTCAACGACTTTAACTTCGAAAAGCTTCTTTCCGCAAATGCTACGGTGGCTGGTACGTTGAATTATTCCAAAAAAAATTATATAAATACGTTAAATTATTCCAAAAAAATATCTAGCTTTTCCACAAGTATTGGCTATGTCGTACAAGGTCAAATTAAAACTATGAGAAACACAAGTATTAGTATGCTCTATGATATATCTAAGAGTTTCTTTTTCACCCCTTAATGTTTCTCCTTCATGTTTTTGAGCAACTATATCAATAGTTTGATTCTTTTGAAGTCGTAAACACAAATCGTACCAAGTTTTCATATTCATAATTGCTCAAAACTTGTTTCATGCTTCTTAAGTCTAGTGTTAAGATATGACCAATCCCCAAATCCATCATTTGATAAATGACCTTATACATGTTTCTTTTTAAAAAACTTACAACAAAAACAAAATACTTTATCGAGTTATACCTAATGCATAAGCCAATCTCTATCACATTTCTTCCCATTTGATAAAATTCTAGTATAACATGTAGCAGAAAATCGTTTCGAAAGTCTATCTTTAGGACCTTTACAAATAGAAAAATCTCTTAGGACCCCTTGAAACTAAGATATCAATCATTTTAGAATCTAAAGTATCCAATTTTTGGATCAAATATATCAAAACTTTAAAAGCATTATCATTAACATTATTAGCATTAACATGATTAGAAACATTAGTAAAGCATCATGAACATCATTATAAGCATCAAAAGCATTTAAAACATCATTCATATCATTGGCATTAGCATGAATATCATCCAAACCAACACTAGCATCATTAAGATTTTCAACTACACCAAATTAGGATTTTCATTAGAATCAACATGAATATCATCCAAATTAACATTACCATAAACATGCATATCATCCAAATTAACATTAGCATAAACATGCATATCATCCAAATTAACATTNATATCATCCAAATTAACATTACCATAAACATGCATATCATCCAAATTAACATTAGCATAAACATGCATATCATCCAAATTAACATTCGCATCAACGAAATCAGGAAATCACAGACGCAAATCAACATCTTTCATTGAACAATGAACAAGAGATATAAGAGATTAAGGTAAACATGGTTGGAATTCAATCATCACATTCGCCATTGGGAAAGCAAAATCAGGGGAGATCAATCGTCAAGTTAGAGAGTGAAATCCGATCGAGGCTGTTTCGATATCTTTAATTGCTTAAAAATTTTAATTTCTCAATTCGGCTATTTTAAAATCTCAGTTAGGCCGGAAAATTGGGCTAAATTATTGGCTTAATAGTAAAATATATATAACTAAGGTACCTATATATAATTGGGCCCCAAAAAAGTTTATTTATAAAAATAAATTCGAAATCTCACATTGGTACATCTTACGACTCATCCTGAATACCTCGTAGGTGAGGGTGAGGGTGACTCTTACTAATTAGCGCTTACAGAATGATATTATTATCTGCTAATGACTCAAATGATAGACCTGATATGACATTTGATGTTAAAAGTAGCTCCTTCAACCATATCCAATAGAAACACCAAATCTTCCACTAAAGTTGGTAACACACCAAATTTGATGTAACATTATTCATTTATATTTAGGGGGTGTTTGAGATTGCTTATAAAAAGAACTAATATTGACTTATTCCGGTGTGACACCGATAATAAGCACTTTTGAGTGTTTGGATAAACAACTTATACCGGTGCCAAACCGGTAATAAGGAGGTTTTGAAAAAGTTAAACCATTCTAACTTATAAGAAGTTGATAAGGACTTTTGTAGAAAAATATAAGTTGTTTCATATAAGTAATTCCAAACACCGCCTTAATTTTACATCAACCAGACAAGACAAAAAGGAATGTACTAAAAATGTTACATTTTAATGTAAGATTTGATATTACCCATTAAAGAATATTTATTGTTTTAGATGTGGTGTTAGGCGTTTATACATAATAGGCAACATTTGAAATAAGTGTAATAAACCCATATGCATAAAAACATGGTGATCAACCGATCTTTAAGTTTATAATAATTGTATTACAATTATCTGGTAGAAAGTGTCCCCATCCGAGAGAATTGCAACCTCAAGAAGTGCTCTATATGAGATGTGTATTCAATTTGTAGTTTATGTGAAGGAATTATTGTAGAAATTTTCTCATCACTCAATTTGCGGGAGAGGGGAAATAAATAAGATTATTAGTTGTGTATCCGTACAATGTGGCGGGATACAAAATATTCATTATAATTTATAAAGTTTCAAAATATTAAATCTTTTCAAGACGTCATAAAGTCTACTACATATGTACCTATGTTAGATTCAAATAACCATCCATTCAAAACGTTGGTGTTGGTAGCTTTTACACATAAAAATAGAACAAATCTTGATACTAAATGTGTATAATAACAAACCCTTTTTAAAACATATAGATGTTTTAAATAAATTTTTGGGGTCATGCCCACTCCAACTCGATCTTTATTCAAAATGATTAAAAATTACAAAATTATACACATAACCTATTTTACAGAAAGAATGTGTCTACCCAAAATATATTTTGAGTACTCTTTCGAATGAGACTTAATTTTAAAACCCAACTCAATATGAGACCTACTTCAACCCTATTATATTTAATGACGTCTCAATATACTTCTTTCAAGACTAATCCCTTGTGCCTACTTCATTGTCTTTATCATATATCTATCATCATTCACATGTAAAAGAAGTTGTCATTTTTCCCGGAGAACAGAGCTCCGAAGATCCTCATCCCATAAACCAAAAACATGTAATCATTTGGATCCACGTTATATAATTTCCTAAGAGTCCTAAAACAATACTAAAAAATGGCAACCACATATTTGTATTAGCTTAACCAAGTTAAAGCAAGATTTTACAAAATCAAGCAGATGCAAAATGAACATTATTACCAAAAATAAATCAAATATACCATAAAATTTGCAAATGATATAAAACTTTAGGAGGCAAACCTGAAAACCAACCGGCAGTTAAAATCACATGACTAATAAGGTGGAGTGTGTTTGGATCCCTCGTGTAGATATCTGGTCCATAACCTTAACTTCTCGTCGGTATCAAAAGTTGTAAGCTTCAAAACAAACGACTTAGTTGGAGCAAGTCGCCCTATAGAATGTCTGGAATCGTACCATTAATTAATAACAAGTATGAACACTTGCCAAATGCATGAATACAAATACATTTTACAACTGTACAAATTAATATACAGATAGGGTGGTAATAATGGTCTATATTGCACAACTTTATAGCATTCAGGTATAATTTCACTGGCCATGCAGTTAACAAAACCGAGTGGGTTTATGATGACTTGCTCGTGTTCAGGAGCTATGACACAAAGTGGGCAGTTCTTGCCAGTTCTTCAGGCTAGGTATCATACTCTTTGTTCCAAAAGTTTTTAGATAATACATGTATCCCAACGATAACTACATCTAAGAGATACAAAAACTTGGAATTAAGAAATCAAATATGTCTACTTTAAAGATTGGAATAGAACAGATTAACCGGAAAGTAGCCACATTTTCAAAAGCATAAGCATTCCTTCAAGTGTTATCTCAACATTCTCCTTTTCTTTATTTCTTGTTAGCATTCATCTTAAATGAAGTAGGGGACTATACTGATCCACCTTCAACATCTGTTTACCAAATGATTACCAAGTAAGCTCTTATTGGATGTCACTTACCTTGCTAAATGAGCAAGACAATGACCAAGAATCTCAACAGGTAAGAGGCACAACAATGATCGAGGACTAACCCGTTAGTGAGGGAAATGACTCTTACCCGACAAGTGCTTACCGGGTAAAATACGTTTACCAACAATCGATTTTGATGACCTAAAATGTTACCCGATAAGTTAATTGAGAGTGTGACTATTGTCGATAAGCGTTTACCCAGTAAGTAAGCGTTTGATAAACAGTCCTAAGTGCATATCTAAACACATAGCTCTGGATGTAAAAGAAAATAGTGGTAGTAACCACTATGATTACCTTGATGCTTAATATATTCCAATTTGCATGTACCATATATTAAAGCTAATAAGCTTGTTTACCTTGTTTACTTGATTAGAAAGTTTGATACCTCACATAAGCTACACCAACCTATCCAGTAGCCATAAGTGAGCATATTACACATCCCCGCAGCATGATCATTTCCTAATAACAAAAAATATCATGCTAACATGACAAATGACATAGTAAAAACGAAAAGAAAACCAACAACTTAGACTAAGGATGGTGATTTGCCCCAACCTTGTGGAGAACCCGGCTCACCCGACTCGAATAGGGACGGGGATTCCCCGCTAAAATGGGTCCCATGGCCGGGGGATCCTCGGTAGACTCAAATCGGGGCCGTGGGATGTTACTCAAACTGGGGTCAGGAGATGTTACGGGGATCCTCGGTAGACTTTAATTAAAGGATATTCTTTCATGGGTTTTGATTGGGGACGGGATGTTAATCCCCGTACCCGTTGAGGACCGGGGCGAGGGCCGGGGGATATTACTAAGAATTACAAAACGGCCCCATCCATTCCCCGTTGCCATGCCTAACTTAGACCTCGTGACCTTTATATAAAGTGCCATGGGCAATATAATCTCACAACCTATGGCTAAAAATTAGTTTTTAAAAAATTTAAAAGCGAATCATATATAGTCGCCAATTATTACTTTTTCTATAGGCATTGTAGTGATAATAAATTCAATTTTACAACAGAAATAAACCACAAGGTGTAGCTTATCAATCAAAATATATATATATATATATATATATATATATATATATATATANAGACCCGTGAGACCACATTTTTACACGTAACCTTCACAGCAAAAACATTGTTAAGGTTTAAAAAAAGTCGAACCTTCACAGCAAAAACACTGTGAAGGTTTTAAAAAGTCACCTTCACAGCATTTTGCTGTGAAGTTTCAAGTGTAAAATGTTGGTTTCACGGGTCTTACGAAAACAGGCTGGTCTCACGTGATCCCAAGTCTATATATATATATATATATATATGATCAACAGGTTTTAAAAGTACTCATTTGCATCTAGTATATGCTAGCTTTCTATATAAAGACGACTGATATCCAACATATGTTCTTTTAATCCATAGCACAGGATTCAAGCCCTTTGCATGTCTCAACTTTAAAATATTATTTACAATAAAAATAAATTTCTAAAGCAACAACAAATATTAGGGAGAGAGTTAAGTAGTTTAACCAACCTTATCCATAGCACAAGATTCAAGCCCTTTGCATGACAATCGTTTGAAGTTTAAATCTAAAAAAAACTTGTCATGCAACAAGAAAAAGATGCACACTATTGAAGATTCATAGAAGTGATGAATAATGCCAGGAAGTGAGAAGCACACGTAAAAATGCTTGATTTCTTTAGGACAGCCTTACGGTTCAACGAGCCCATTAAACAGTCAAACTAAAGAAAGGAGAAGAGTCAAGAAAACGACAAAGATCCACCACTTTGTATTCGTGAATCTACAAAGAGCCGATACCTCGCTTTTAGTTCTATTAGTATCCCCACTGTTTGTTATCAGAACTTTCAACAAATATTTCTAGAGTCCTTCCAGAAAAACTACATTAGTGTGTTAATAACAATTAAACATAGAAAAGTTTAAGCCTACAATCTTCCTTTTCAAGCATTTGAGTACAAGTTGCTCTGTCTTTGAACCTCTTGCAGATTTAGTTTTTCATRTTCTTGGAGTACAAGCAGCCGTCTGAATCCTTTACAGAGATTCATATACGAAGGATATTCAAATTAAAAACAGTCAACCAAAACTTGTTCGGTGAAAATCGACTGCGATGATTATTCGAAATAAATGAAATCGAACAGCTCTGCTAAAAGATTAACCAAAAAAATGGTCAATTTGCAACCAAAAGCCCACTACAAATGTTAAAAGTATCGTTCACTGAAAATAAAAGATTAACTTGAGCCTTATTTTATGTTTGTGTACATGAATAAAAAACATTAATATGTGACTAAGAGTTGACGCATGAAGCATATTTGTGTATTAAGAATGACGAATCACAAACAAAGGAAGACAAAATTAAGGTTTAAGGGTTTTTGAAACAGTCCATTTCTTCTTTGTGTTACCAAAAAGAGGAAGATAAGATTAAGGTTTGAGGTTTTTGAAAGTTTAAACCTCAAATGGCCATGCTATAACTGGCAATTTGACATGTGCCATTTCAAATCATCGTATTTTCGTTGTTTCCTTGGGAGAAGGAATCGACGTCTTTGGGAGCGTGAATCGATTTCTTGGGAGCTGTAATCAAAATTTTAAGACTTTATCCATAAATTTATAGTTAGGATTTGGTTTTTTTAAGATTTTAAGACTTTATGCATAAAAAGATAATAACTTATGCATTCAAGATTGTTTTCAAGACTCGAAGACTTTGTGCATAAAAAGATAGTACCTTATACATATAAGGTTGTTTTTAAGACTTTTAAGAAATCTAGTTTATAAGGTAGTATAGATAATGGAAGATAGTTTCCTAATAGAACACATGTACATATGGAATGATTAAAACAAAATGGGTTATCTTTCTTAACAAACTTACTTGGTTTAGGAATCTAAGTATTAGTTTGTTTTAGTGCTATTTACCCCTCAAGCATGTCGTAGTGTTTGGTCCAAGACAAACCTTGGAGCGGAAGAGTAGAAATGTAACAACCCCACATGATCCATATTTGCATAAAACCATGTATGTTATATCATAAGAAACACAATATTACACATTGGGTCCCAAAATATAATAAAAAACTACATCATAAAGGTAGCTACCAAATTTTTCGGCAATTCTTTTGTACATAACTTGCATATACAAGTACTTCAAAATAACAGATAACAAGCTCTTCTCCACATCCATGTAAGCATATACGAATTCTCAAAATTTTCCCTTTCCCTTATCTCTAGATTGTGCTCGATATGTAATGCACATTATTGAAACACAAAATGAGGGTTTGACCTTAAGATCTAGTGAGAAATCCCTTTTTATGTGATTACATGGTGAAAATCATCAAAACATGTTATAAAATCATATTTGTAATAATAACAATTATATATATATAACAAAACCCAAATATCATTTTGATATAACAAAACCCAAATATCGCATTCAAATACCCAACATCATGAAAATTTTCCCATGGTAAAACTTGTCGCATCATATAGGAAATTATAAAATTTCCTCGCATCATATAGATGTGTTGATCCTTTCTCTCAGTGATTTGATGATAATTCATTTTACCTTATACGAAGTATTTTTGTTTCTGTCTTTCAGTTCCAGCGATCATCACTGAGTCTGTTCAGTGATCGCTGAGAACATGTAATGTAAATCCATCAGCGACATCGATACTTCAAGAAGACAAAACTCACACCACATAACCTTCAACGAAAGTCGAAGACTGAAATTGAAGATTAGAGACTGGCAAGTTCGTGATCTGAAGCGGCATTCAGTGATTACAACCTGGTCTACATATGTGTGAAGATTGCCCAAGCCTCAGCAAATGCTGAAAAGACCTTCAGGGTTCTTCCAACATTTATCGATCAAAAGAAGCTTGTTGTGCAAAATTGTTTTTGTCTTGTCCTTCAACACACAAAGGACAAACATATACCCTTTCTTGAGTATAGTACGGTACGGAGCCGATTAGTTGACTCTACTACCCACCAACTCCATGAAAGGATGTCTGCTCATGAATAAGCTTTTGTACTATTCACTGTAGCAAAGGACAAGTCTTTCTCTAAAGATTTGACGCGTGTTCAAAGTCTACTACATTGCATTAAATGTCCATTTAATGCAATGGGTATAAATAGATGTGTTCTATCTCCATGCAAAGATACTCTTACTTTTGAACCCTAACTCTTACGTTCATACATGAAAGAACATACATCTAAGAACACAATACGCTTATCTTCAAAAGCAAGTTAGAATCCCTTTTAAGTATTCTAAATAGTTCTTACCCAGAAAGAACTTACTTTCTTCTAAGTCTTAAACATCAAATCATTTCTCTTTGCTAAGAACTTGTGTGTAACTTAGATTATTTTGATAGGTTATCTTTACCTTATCTTTTCTGCAAACAATCTTGTAAAATCTGTATTGATCATTCTTTATCAATATATATTTTAAATTTGAAAAGTATACTATGTTTGTATTCATCCTTCCCTTCTACACACTGTTTATACACATCTTGTAGACCTTAACGGGACCAACAAGTGGTATCAGAGCAATGTATTTCTCTTCTTGTTGTTTAGTTGTTTTCTGCATTATATTATCTCCTTGTTTAGATAATTTTACTTCTTTCAAATGACTTTACAAAACACAAACACACACTTTCATGACAATGGCTCTCTTGCCAAACCTCCCCGATTTATCCGAGACAACTTTAGTCTTTGGAAGAATCGGATGTCCCTCTTTCTGGAAGGTGTGGATCCAAAAATTCCACACTACATAGAAAATGGACCATATGTTCCATACGTTATTTCTCCGGTTGTTTCTGAAACAACTATGACTGCCGCGATTCCTGAACAACAGATTCCAAAGCTCTTTCATCAATGGAAAGATGAAGACAAGAAGAAAATAGCTATAGACACTCGTGCTAGGTCTATAATAGCTATGTCTATTCCTGATGAGGCTTATCATTCTGTGATGAAACTCAGAACCTCTAAATCCATGTGGGACACTTTATGTGTTCAATGTGAAGGAACAAATCAGGTTCAAGAATCAAGGAAGATTAATTTAGTAAGACGATATGAAAGCTTTCTCTGTGGAAAGACTGAGACATTGTCTGAAGTACATCAATGTTTTAACTGTCTTTTTATCGATTTAAGCGCTGTAGGCAAAAAATATTCCAATTTTGAAACTTTAACGAAGTTTCTAGAATGTTTACCTGAGTCTTGGGATACTTATGCCATGTGTCTGAAGATGTCCAATGACATGTCCTCTCTCTCTCTTAGCACCCTATATGGGATATTGCTCAATCATGAGCAGACTCGACAGCTGAAAAGGGATCTAATCAAAGATTCCAGAGAAATGAAGAGCTCTCCATTAGCTTTGATCTCTGAAGATGCTTCAGCTGAATTCCCATCTTCTTCTTCTTCAGTTCTTCCTCCTGTTGTTAACACTGAGTTAGATTCTACTAACTCTAGGGATCTATCAGAGTCTGATCTTGCAGACTTTGATGAACCACTGGCGCTTTTGACTAAATCGTTTAGAAGATTCACCAGAAAAAGTAACTTCTGCAGATCTCTTTCGTTGACTGGCAAGGAAAAGCCAAAGTTTGATAATATAGACAAGGCTTCAGCGATCTGCTACAATTGTCATCGCAAGGGTCACTTTGCTGGTGAATGCAAGTCTAAGAAGGCTATGACGCCAGCTTCTAAAACCTCATCCTCTTTCAGGTCTAAGGATGACAAATACCTGAAGCTGAAGGAGAAGTACAAGAAGATGAAGAGTTCCCAGTGAAAGGCCATAGTCTTATCGCTGAAGAGCATGACTGGGCTGATTCGTCTTATGAATCATCATTTGATGAGGAAGACACGACCTGTCTCTGCTTGATGGCCAAGGATGTCAAAGAAGAAGCTTCAGAGACATCAACTTTTTATGATCCCTCATCATCCTCACCCGCTCAGGTATGTCTCCTGAATGAACTCTCTTCTTCTTCCTGTTCTAGCATATCAACATTAGATACACTGACGTTGGACCTTTACAATGCCTTGAATGGCAAGTCTAAAGTAGAAATGCTTAATCTTGATCTTCAAGAACAGTTGAAGATTTGTCATTCTAAGATCAAAAAKTTGACTAAGATTGAAGAAGATCTTAAGGATCAGGTCATTGTGAACCAAACCATCACTGTCGAACGCGAACAAGCTATCGCTAAGCATGAGCAAGCAATTGCTGAACTCAAGGCTGAGAAGGCTACCATTAAAGGATGGTGTAAAGCCTCTGTCAAGGCCTCAGAGATCATTAACGCTCAGATCCTTGCCAAGATAAAGACTGGTCTAGTTTCCTATGATCAGAAAGACAGTGTCACTGAAAGGTCCATGCTCAAGTTTGGTACCTTTGTCTCTTCTATTCTTGACACTTCTTCCTCTCAGTCCTCTTTTGCTGAGAGTCATCTTGATGGAACTTCTTTGAGTTCAGGTTGCAAAGACAAGGGTAAATCCATTGTCAAAACACCTCTTCCCAAGAAGACTAACAAGTCAAATAGATCTAAATCTATTCCTTCAGCTTGTAAACCTTCTTCTTCTTCAGGGACCAAGAAATCTGAATCCTCTCAGGAATCTAAGTCTCAGCTCGAGGTGAATGCTTCACTTAAGGACTCCAGTGCCTCAAAAGTTCCTCCTAGAACTAATGAGAAGGGAATCCTTGGAGCTTGTCCCTCTTCTAATATGATACTTCCTAGCCCTAAAGCTACCTTCAGCAATAGGAAGTGTAAACATATGGTGAAACTACACATATTGCCAATAAGTGTCYTTTTACCTCCAAGGTTGGTCCACCAGCCAAGGGCAAGAAAGTAGCTAAGGCYGAGAAATCAACCAAAGCGAAATCAACCACTAAGGATGCTAAAGCAACCAAGGTGAAGAAAACCACTAGAGCCTCTTCTTCAGGCTCAATGAAGACAACTATTGATGCAAAGCCTTTAGTATCAGGTGTTGTAGTTCCCACCACTGAAGCCTCTTCATCAAGCTCAGAGAAGACAACCACTGACTGTATCTCTCTAGCGATAGAGGTTGTTCCTATTTCCACTAAAACCTCTCTAGGTTTAGTGAAGCCGTCTGCTAACACCGATTCTTCAGTTTCAGTAGATGACGCCTCTAACATTGCTGGACCCAAATAGAATGGGTACCAAAAGCATTTTTAAATTGTTCCCTTGTGCAGGAAGTCAAAGGCATATGGTATCTCAATAGTGGATGCTCGAGGCACATGACCGGAGACAAATCCCTGCTCATTGACTACAAGGAAGAAAGAGGACCTTTCGTGACCTTTGGAAGTAATGGAAAAGGATATACCAGAGGTTTTGGTATATTAATGAATGGTGCAACCACATTCAGGCATGTTGCATACGTTGAAGGACTGAAGCACAACCTCCTCAACATCAGTCAGCTAGCTGTGTGACAAAGTCTATGCAGTGAAGTTCTCCAAGAATTCATGCTACGTCTATGACAAGGATGATAAGGTTGCCTTAGTCGGTTCTTGTCTAGAGAATGTCTACATCATCAACATGGATTCTTCTCTCACTGAGAATAGCTGTTTCCTCTCTAAAGCTTCGTAAGATATCAACTGGCTATGGCACAAACAACTTTCTCACCTTAACTTCAAGACGCTCAGCGAGTTGTCTAGAAATGATCTTGTCCCTGGTCTTCCTCAACACTCCTTCGCAAAGGAATCTCATTGCTTAACATGTGAGAAAGGAAAACATACAAGAGCTAACTTTAAGTCAAAGCAAATCTCTTCAGTGACATCGCCTCTTCAGCTACTGCATATGGATCTCTTTGGTCCTGTGAACGTGCAATCTATCGCTGGAAAGAAGTATACACTCGTCATTGTTGATGAGTACTCCAGGTACATTTCGTTCATCAAGAATATACAAGTACTTAACAATATTAAAGTACGATCTATTAGAAGTGACCATGGTACTGAGTTCAAAAATAGTAATATGGATTACTTCTTTGAGGATAAGGGAATTTCTCACAACTTTTTTCTTTAGTGAGAAATCCTCAGCAAAATGGGGTCGCTGAAAGAAGAAATCGAACAATCATTGAGGCTACTCGATCGATGCTCAGCGAGTCCCATCTTCCTACAAATTTCTGGGCTGAAGCTATCAACACTGCTTGTTTCACTCAAAATCGGTCACTGATCGTTAAGAGGTTCAAGAAGACAACTTATTAACTTTTCCATGGCAGAAAGCCCTTTATCAGCTTTCTACATATATTTGGTTGTACGTGTTATATTCTCAACAACCATGATCAACTAGGAAAGTCCGATCCCAAAGCTTATGAAGGAATATTTCTTGGATATTCTTTGGTGTCCAAAGCCTTCAGAGTATTCAACAAATACCGACAGACGATAGAAGAAACTATTCATGTCACATTTGATGAGTCTCATTCAGCTAATTCTAAACCCATCATAAATGATGACGAAGAATTAGAAAACTGGATGTTTTCTCATTATGGACAACCTGAAGCTTCCTTCAGCCTTCCTCTCAACACTGAAGCCCCAGAAGCTGAAGATGATCCATTAATCATTCTAGTTGYAGCTAGTCACACCAACGTGTCTTCTTCAGATGTCGCTGTTATGGCCATTTGCTGTGTTCCTCTTTCTACTTCAAACACTGATCAATCAGTGAATGAAATGCCTTCAGTATCTGAACCTATATCAATCGCTGAATCTGAGGCTCCTTTAGCAATTTTTCCAATCGCTGAAGAATCTACAGCTGAAGCCTCATCCTCTGTTACTGAACTTCTATGCTCAGATGATAATCCTCTACCAGCTCAGCGATGGACTAAAGACCATCCAATTCATCAAATTCTTGGTGATCTAGGTGCACGTATTTAGACTCATCGTGGTCTAGGGAATATCTGTCTCTTTGTCAATTTTCTTTCTTTAGTTGAACCCATGAAGATCAATGATGCTATCTCAGACCCTAGCTGGGTCATTGCCATGCAAAAGGAGCTCATTGAGTTTGATAGGAACAAAGTCTGGTACCTTGTCCTACATCCATCTGACAAGACAGTGATAGACATGAAATAGGTCTATCGCAATAAGTTAGATGAAGAAGGTGTGGTAATAACAAGGATCAACTTGTTGCTCAGGGTTATAGACAAGAAGAAGGGATCGATTATGATGAGACCTTCGCACCAGTGGCTAGACTCGAAACAATTCGACTCTTTCTAGCCTTTGCTGCCCATAAAGACTTCAAAGTCTACCAAATGGATGTAAAGAGCATTTTTCTTAATGGAAAACTTCAAGAGGAAGTTAATGTTGAACATCCTCTAGGGTTTCTTGACCCTAAGTATCCAAACCATGTCTATCATTTGGATAAAGCTCTTCATAGGTTAAAACAGGCTCCCCGTGCCTGGTATGATACCCTCTCCTCATTTCTCATCTCTAAGAAATTTATTCGTGGAAAGATTGACCAGACCTTATTTCTTAGGAAAGTTAAAGATCATATCATTCTAGGTCAAATATATGTCGATGATATTATTTTTGGCTCCACTAATCCCTCTTTATGTTTTTCGATTCACTGATCGCATGAAGAAAGAATACCAGATGAGTATGATGGGAGAACTAACATTCTTTTTAGGTCTCCAGATCAAGCAATCAGATAAAGGTATCTTTATCAGTCAAAGTAAGTATGTTTGTGATATGCTGAAGAATTTTGATCTCTCTCATAGCTTATCTATGAAGACTCCTGTGGCTCCTCTACTCTCTCTCAACAAGGATCCAAATGAAAAGCCTGTAAACGTAACTGTTTATAGAGAAATGATCGGCTCTCTACTGTATCTCACAGCTAGGCGACTAGATATCATGTATTCTACTTGCTTATGTGCATAATATCAATCTGAACCTAAGGAATCCCATCTGATCGCTTTAAAACGCATATTCAGATACCTGAAGGGAACTCCTAACTTGGGTCTCTGGTACCCTAAGGGTTCATGTTTTGACCTAATAGGTTATTCGGATAGTGATTTTGCAGGTTGCAAGATCGATAGGAAAAGCACCATTGGAGGCTGTCAGCTTCTAGGTGGAAAGTTGGTGAACTGGACAAGTAAGAAGCAAAACTCAGTGTCCACATCAACCGATAAAGCTGAATACGTAGCCGCTGAAAGTTGTTGTGCCCAAATCATTTGGATGAAAAACCAGCTGAACGACTATGATCTTCAGTTCTCAAATATTTCTATCTATTGTGATAGCACTAGTGCTATTGCACTTGCAAACAACCATGTACTTTACTCCAAGACCAAACATATAGAGATCATATATCATTTTATCAGAGCTCATGTTATGAATGGTGATATTGAACTTCACTTTATTCCCACTGAATACTAGCTTGCTGACCTTTTCACCAAGCCTCTTGATAAGACAAGATTTAATATCTTGATTAACGGACTGGGGATGCTAAACGCTGAAGAATAATTTTCTTCAGCTATACGCATCAATCAATAAGTGAAATGATTTAGTGCTCTATCTCTATCACTGAACTCTTGGGTAAATGTATCTATTCTCTCTAAGGTATGTATACTTGTTCTTTTTCTTTAAAACTTAAAACTATCACTGAAGCTTTCCTTCTTCAGTGATCTAAACGTTTTAAAAAGTTTGTTTCAGTGCTTCTTTCTATCGCTGAACATTTGTAAGTATATCTCTTTTATACTTATCCTTTTCTTAAAATCAAAATGATCACTGAACCTTTCTACCTTCAGTGATTCAAATGTTTTTAAAGGTAAGTTTCAGTGATTTTCTTTTCACCGACATTTTTTTATGAAAATATATTCTTCTAAAATATTTTTCATTTCTTAAAACAAAACCGTCACTGAAGCCTTTCTTCTTCAGTGATCAAATGTTTTAAAAGGTTTTTATTCAGTGATTCTCTTTTCACTGAATGTGACTTTTCAAATTTCTTAAAACCTTTTCGTTTTAAAAGAAATAGTTAAAGAACCGTCTTAATAACGACATTCTCTGTTACCAATACAAATCACTTTAGGACGCAAAAAAGGTCTAACACACGCGACCTGCTATAACTTCCATCCAATCATGGATGAGAACGTGCCATATTTTTCATCATGGCATTTCCTCAACAGTCGTATTTTCCTCTCTCCTATTTCTTTTCTCTTTCCTCCTATCTATAAATATGAGATCCCTTCCCTCATTTTCTTTATGCTTTCAAAATCTTTTGATGAACCTCTGCCAAAAAGAAATTGCAAGCAAAGAACTCTCAAGAACACTCGAATCCTTCGACCTTCTTCTCAAAAACTCTATGGTCGATAACTTTATTTAACTTTGAATTGTTCTTATTCCTTTTATGAAATTGTTGTTTGACATTTTAAGAACCTTGTTCTCTGAAAACACAAACAAAAAGATTAATAACACATCTCCTTCGTGGTTATAATCTAAAAGTTTCACAAACACTATTTGAAAAACCTTAATATCTCATTTGTGGATTTTTCAAAAGAAGTTTTATTGTTTTAAACTTAAAAAGATCAAAAACAAATCTTGGACTACTAATATAAACTGTTTTTTTTTCTTATCTCTTAACCAAAACAGAAATGGCTGCCAAGAATGTGAACTTTACCGTGGAACAGATTTCCTTCAAGGCCAACAACCACATAGTCTTGTTAGATTTCCCCACAAACAAAACAATCTACGAGGATGCTGCTGCCATCCTTAGGATGTCCCCAATCACCTACGCTCTCAACCATGAACCTGTCATGGTTAGGGAGGCCCTTCAGCAGTTCTGGATGACTGCTGAAGAGGTGCAAGAGGAAGACAAGAATGGTCATCAGGTGGAGAAAATCTCCTTCACCTTCAACAGGATGACTGTGAGCTTTGGCGTGACCACTCTAAGGCATGCTCTTCGCTTCCCAAAGGGTCCTTTGCTAGTAACCCTACTACTGAAGATATCATCGCATGCCTCGATGACATTGGTACCAATGGCCAATGAAGAAGGACTCTAGTGAGCCGCTTAAGTTGCTGTCCAAAATCGAGAAGAACCGCATGTTTGCGGTGTGGTAGTTCCTGTTCTCACACTTCATCCAGAGCATGGGTGGAAAGACTGGCGGCCAGGATCAGGCATCCAGGGTCGCTCTCACTATCAGCGTCTTAGTGATCCGTCTCCAACCGATCAACTTTGCTGCTGTCATCTTCGACGACCTAACGCTTAAGCTGAACAAGCGTTAGAGGGAGAAAGTGGTTCCCTACACCCACTTCTTGTCGATGGTCTTCGCCAAGATTTTTGGTGACAAATACTCCAAGGGAGGTAACCTTCCTGTCTGCAGGCTTGGATCCAGGATTCTGGATCACAAGCTTAGGGATTGAGATGTTGCACTATCTTCAGTGGTGCAATACTCTTCAATTCCTCCTTTGCCTCCCCAGGTGGTCAAACCCCAGATGGCATCAAGTTCATGGATGTCCGAAGCGGATTTAGAAACAACATCAAAAAAATTTGACCATTCAGTATTATTGTAAGAAATTCGTTCCAAAATGTCATAGCCCTCGTGGTAAGCTGTGGAAGCTCCTCCGGCCGTTGCGTCAAGAATAATTTTAGCAGAACTGAAAAGTCCATTATAAAATATCTCCAATTGAATACAATGAGGGATTCCGTGGTGAGGAAATTTCCGTAGAAGGTCCTTAAATCTCTCTCATGCATTCGGAACCGCTTCATCTTCTTCTTGGCGATACGTCATAATTTCATTTCTAATTTTTACATTCCTTGTTGGAGGATAGTATTTTTTATAGAAATTTTTCCGCCAAATCATTCCATGTTAGGATCGAGTTTGTTGGTTGAGAATTTAGCCATGCTCTAGCTCTATCCTTTAATGTGTAAAGGAAAAGTGTCAAGTGTAAGGCTTCTTGTATGACTCCGGGAATTTTAAAATGATCTGTCATTTATTTAAAAGATTTTAAATAAGAGTGCGGATCTTCCGATGATAATCCCCCAAACTGACCCATTGCGGAAATCATTTGAAACATTACCGGTTTTGATTCCAAAGCTGTTATTGTCATTTCGGGCCTACTTATTCCAGTGGCCAACTGACCGAATTCGGGAGTTGCATAGTCCTTTATACTTCTATTTTTATCATCGGCAATTTTAATCGTGGCCTCCCGATGAGGTAAATTATCCCCCATGGTACGGTTTAAATTAGGATTTCACCGATTATTTTTACCCCTTCTACGTCTTCTAATGGTTCTTTCAAATTCAAGATCGAGAGGTAAAAGTTCACCATATTGTAGCCTTGGCATACAACACAGAAAGTAAGAATGAAACAAATGACCAAGGCTCTAATGAAAATCAATATCTCAGGATAAAAATCKCACCAGTCCCCGGCAGCGGCGACAAAAACTTAACAGGCTAGAATCATTCGTGTTCACACAGTGAGCACAAAGTCCCCACAGTGGCGGTGCAAGTGCATGCCGACACTATGATCGCTTGCAAGTAATAAAGTGGTAAAATACCGAGATCGTTTCCACATGGACTGGACTACTGAGATTCAGATTCTTTCATGAACTTCTTGCTCGTGTATCGTTTTATGAATAAAGTTGGATTTTTGCTTATAAAAAGCTTTAGGAAGACTAAAATAGTGAAATAAACTTTTAGACTAAAGAATGGGCATGGGTGTAAGTATTCCTTAAGATAAAATTAACAATAGTATGGTTAGAATCTTATGAGTAGTTCATAAAAATTCCAATCTCTCGAAAGTGAAAATTTACAAACGGTCCCCATAAAATTCCACAAAGTTCTTACATTCACCACTTCGAAACTTGCCGATTTAGCTAAAAAGAAGAAATAAAATCCATACCCAAATCTCTTTGTGATAAGAATAACCATTGCTTAATCCTTAGCTAAATACGTACAAAATTCACGTCTCCACGTAATTATCAAAGCCTCTCTCGAGTTCTTTGTGCATCACTTAAGACGTATTTCGTATCCGCCCATCTCTTGGTCTAAGATCTAATATAAACACCTCAAAGTGATTGGCTTATCCGCGTCGAGTTTAAGTTCCCTCTTAAGTGACCATGTTACGAAGTGGTAAAGAGTAAAAACACCCAAATATTGTATAAAAATCCTAAGTTAAACTCACACCCACACCTATACGAGTAAATTAGCTCATAATAGACATAATAAACATAATAGAAGACATTAAATAAGACTGAAATGTAACTTGCATTAATATAAAACTACAAACAGATTACAACTTCAATACAAGAAATTAAAATGCCAAGCTAAAACTAAGATAAGAGAAGAACTTTCACTAGAATACTTCTAARGAGATGATAAAAGGTGTTTATAATGGATGATCTTCAAATGAGCTCCAAGCTTCTTTATATAGGGGGGAATGGATAAGTTTATCCAAAGGAAAATAAGTACACAAAAACCTTGGGGCAAAGACCATTAAATAAAAACTTAAAATAATATAAAGGTACATCTCTATAGCCAACTACAACTGGAGGAAATCTCTGGGCAGAATCTTCAAGCAGTTCATCCTCCAAAAAGTAGAAAGCAACAAAATTCGTGAACATCCCACAATGGTGACACAGTGGGCAATTGTCAGAAAATGCAAGTTTTCGAAATAAAATTTCTTTCTTTGTGTTTCATCATCTTTTTAAAACTTTTTAGAATAAACGAAAAAAAAAGGAAATTGGGTATTTAATAATTATAAAAATGAAGGAAATAAATAAGAAATAACTCTAAAAAATGAGAGTTATCAGAGGCCCTTTGGACGACTAGAGCCTCTAGTTCGCCTAACCAAAGCTAGTCTAAAAGTTCAAGACCAACCAGAGGCTCTCTAAACAACCAGAGCCTCTAGTTCGTCTATCCAGAGCTTCTGGAAACCCAAAAAAGTCTTAAGACTTGAAATAAAATAGATTTCAAATACAACTAGAGGCCTTCTGATTAAACATGAAGATCAACCAGAGCCCTTCTGGGCCCCTACCAAAAGTTTGAATATTTTTCCAAGAACTTTACAAACAATTAGAAACAATCCAACTAGAGGCCAAGTCAACCAGAGGCCCTCTGGACGACCAGAGCCACTCTAGTTGACCAAAACCCTTCTATTCCTTAAACAATTCTTTTCATCACATCAATAGGATGCGACAACCCAAGTTCTCGCAATTACACAGATAAGATAACTCAAGAGCATTACATCATAAGGATGCGATAACAAAATCCATGATAAAAAAGATCATCATTTCCAAAAATAGATTATGCCACCCTTATTACCAATGTATGCAACTCCTGATTATGCCACCCTTATTACTAAATGTACGACACTCCTAATTATGCCACTCTTATTACAAATATACGACACTCCTGATTATGCCACCCTTATTGCCAATGTACGTAACTCCTTGGTATGCCAACCTTATTACAACACATCGTGATATAATCATAATAAAAACCACCTTTTACCAAAAATGGCATCAAAATCGTTTCATAACAGAAACTTATATAAAGAACCTTACAATTCTATACCAGACTCACCATCAATCTCAAACAGCTTCAAGACAATTTTATCACCTTTCCATATAAGAACCATACGGTTCAATATTTCAAATACCAAATGAACAAAATTGGTAACATAAACTCACCTTATTTTCACGTATACAAAGATGAATTCACACAACAACAACTTCAAATAGAATCACATAATCAACTCCTTCTTTCTCTTACAGGTTCACGTAAGATTCACACGAGGGAACACACAGTAAAGTTTTCTTTCTCTCTCTTCTTTCCCAAGACAATGAGATAAGATAAATCTCATCTATTACTTTTTATATTGAACAAAAATAGGTGGTGGATGTTTAATATTATTAAAACTATTCTCTCATGATATAAAACAATTATCTTCATAAAGTAATCATCATGGTTCACTCTAAGATCTGAGTTTTAAAAACTTACTCATTAACTTACCCAAATTGTACCTTACTTAAATAACGGTTGGTAATTATTGATGGTTAAAACCGCCAAACTCCTAAACTCTTAATAATTATATATATATATATATATATATTATATTATATATATATATTATATTTATATTATATATATATATATATTATATTATATATACATATATATAAAGTAAAAACAACAACCACCATATACCATTGTCTCCTGCATCTTCATTTCACCACCTTTTCTTTTCTCTCTCTAATTTTTCTTCTCTCTCTAAAATATTTCTCAAATTAGCAATCGAGGTAACGATTATATATTCAGAATCTACTCTCCGAACCTTTCTTAAAGGTATAAATTTCATTCACTTGTATTATGGTGTTCATGTTAGCATTTTTTAGACCGATTTATAAATTATGTTATGTGTAAGTTTACGAATTTATATTGGGTAAAAGTATGATATATTTCATTTTTAGAATTCTATGATTGGTTAAAAGGGTAGATTATGGTTTCAATATGATTAGATTTGGTGTATATGTTTAACCGCACACCAATTGCTCGATATAATGTCGAAAAGAGTAAAATTGCATGATTAACCTTAGGTTAGCGACCATTGGACTTGTTTCACTGTTTAGTATATTGAAGTATGTTTTTAGCATGTCAATGTAGCGAATCATGGAAGTTGGATAATAAAAGTTAGTCGGGAATTATGGAATTAGATTTTACCGACAATGCATTTTCCGTACTTTGACAGTGTATAACTCACAAACCGTAAGTCAGAATAAGCATGTAATTTTGCAGATAGAAAAACCTTAATGTATACTATAACTCTCATGTCGGGTCGAAAATCCAGTTATGAATCTAAGTGGCTTGAAACACTATGTTTTCGGGGCTGTTTGCACTGTATTTGAGATTAATCTGTTGTTTTGTAAAATTCGTATAAAATAGATGGATAATCCAAATGAGGTGATCCAAAAACCAGTAGTTTCATCGCATATCATACTGCAGCTTTCATTTATATAGTATTTTCTGTATTGACTTCTAACTAGGGTAAAAATGCTCACGAAAATGAAGGTCAAAAGCTGTTAAAAGCTGAAACGAAATTATATAAAGCCAAGTGTTGAGTCAATTTCTTAATGCATATTCAGCTGTCCTATTTAAAGTTTAAGTTGTTTATAAATCTATAGGACCTAATTATTTTATTAGTAGAATTAGGATATGGTTTTACGTCGTTTAAATAATAATCGATTTGCGCATTCGTTAGGCACGCGAGCAAGCTGAACTTTACCGTGAATCTCGTTTGATCGTGCTTTACTTTTCTATTCCGCCTAAGGTACGGATTTCACTTTCTTTGACTCTTGGGAAACTAGTTGTTGTAGTTGACCCTTCGTAACGGTGGTTCACCACCTTGTGATTGATCGTTTAAAAGTGGTCAACAAATTACATACTTATATATATATATATATATATATATATATATATATAAACTCTTGAATCTTTATTGTGAACACTTGAGTTTAGTCTATTGAATTGTATGATTAAATCTTTCAAGTTTGTTAATTTGATTCTCATATTTTAAAGTATTTTTGAGTTTTATGAAGTGCTTTGAAGCTTGATATTTTATGAAAGCCATCCGGGTAATGACACTTGTTTAGTTTTATTGGTTTTCAGAACAACCCAATTAATAGGCACATTATTTAGGATGCCTTCTATGGCGGCTTTGTTGTCATGGCGTCCTGCAGGTGACCTCGGTCCATAGGGTTAGGCCCAATAGTGGYAGGCCCAATAGTGGCTTACGTGTACCCATCTTGTGGACCATGTCGATTTTTTTGGCTCTAGGGTGGATGGATCAATCCTAGGATTATCCACCAGTGACTGTGGTTAAATTCACGGGTGACTCGGGGTGTGTGCCCGCATGCAGACCCTATAGTTCGTGTGGTTTGGCCACCCCACGAACACTACAGGAATTTACGGTTCTGTTTAAATGATGTTTAGAAACGAGAATTGTGAAACGTCTTGATTTTATATGAATTCAGTTTAAATTACTTTTAAGCTTCCGTTTTATTATCGATGTTACGTATTATTATTTCAAGTTTATATTATAATATGTTCACTGAGCCCAGTGCTCAGTTGTATTCTTGTTTTCTGACATGGAAGGTTCTAAGTGATACTGATAGGGATGAGATTTGAGATCGAGCGTTTAACTTTTTGGAGTTGTAAACTTGTTTGTAGATGTTAATATTCTAAGCTTATAAATAGTTAACAGAATGTAATATTTTTGGTTGTAAAGCATGTTTTAAAACTTAATCTATGTTTGGAGTTTATTAGTAGCTCTGTAATATTTGTGTCTTTGAATCAAGTCCCGTTAGTGACGCCGCCCGTTCCGGACCACGGGGACAGGGGATGTTACAAATGTGGTATCAGAGCATAGGTTTTGACTTATAGATTAAATAAGTTAACCTGTGAGAATTGTTAGACACAAGAATGGGTATACTAGACTTTAATTCTATATATAGTTTTTCTGATCCATAACTGTTTTGAATTCTAATTTTCATGTTGTTTTAGTTTAGAATTTCGAGACATGGTCGCCCACACAAATCCAGATCTCAGCCTGAGGGTAATCCAAACCCCAACCCCATTTGAATGGGTGTTGGAAGTGAACCCAATATTGTTGATATGGTTCGTCAAACTATGTCAAGTATGATCCCTACATATCTCCAGCAGGCTATGCAACAAGCAACACACAACCTTCATTCGAACCCAAATCCTGTTACTGCACCAAATCCTAGAAATCCAAGATCTAGCTCTAGTAACCCAACAGGAGAAATATATATGGCTTAAAAGGTTTAACAAACAAAAACCTCAGTCCTTCTCAATTGTCATAAATTATGTGGATGTTGGACACTGGATTCGACACATAGAAATTATTTTCAATGTCTTGGAAGTTCCAGATCAGTATCGAGTCCGTTTGGCTACTTATATGTTAGAGAAAGAAGCCAATAACTGGTGGGAAGTTTGTATCCAAACCGATCTGTCTATTAAAGACTTGTCTTGGAATAATTTTAAAGAGTTTTTCTTCAAGTAGTACTTTACCTCGATGGGTCGCGATGCCTATGTGCGGAAATATGCTACTATCAAGCAAGGCGAGGAAGAAACAGTTGCCGATTACATGGCGCGGTTTCTTAGATTTTCTCGTTTTGCAAGAAATACTACAGGCACTCAAGTCCAACAAGTTGACAAATATAAATGGACTCTTAACTCGAGGTATAAGGATCGTCTCTTGAATCATCCTTTCAATATCATTACTGAAGTGACCGACACAACAAAGAATATTGATCAATCACAATAACAACGGTTAACTTCGCACTTTAACAATAAGAAACTCGGATCTGAACTTTTCTTCCGAAGCAACCCTCGTTTTGTAAAATCAAAGTTGAGCAGCGATACTAAAAAAGAATCGAATCTATTCACGTCATGACTTCCAGTGTTGTCTAGTAGTGGGAGTCAAAATGTTTCTAGCCCTGTTATTAAATGTGATCGATGCAATCTTCGACATACACAGGGTCCGTGTCTAAATATGACCGTTCATGTTTCAATTGTCGAGAACAAGGTCACATGGTAAAAGATTGTCCTAAAGCTCAGATTTGAACTGATAAAGGGAAAGGAAAACAACCAAGTACTAGTGGACGAGTCTTTGCGTTACCTGGCAACAAATCTCAAGTGGGTGTGATTTTGGGTCATGTTTAATTAATTGATTTATCTGCTTATGCTTTATTTAATACCGGTGTGACACATTCCATTGTTTCTGTACAATTAAAATCTCGGTTAAAACCATATGAGCAAAACATCGACTTTCATTTTTCCAACTACCCATTGCTTATTGGGGACTACATACGGGAGGTCACTTTACTACCAATGCATATGTCCTACTTCGATATAATATTGGGTATGGACTGGTTGTCACGTCACCAGGAAACTATAGACTCTAACGCCAAAGAAATTCTATTTGGGGATATGGAAAACTCGGAGGCAATCTTCCAAGAAGGTACTCCAAAAGAAGATGTTAGTGCAGTAGTCTCTATTACTATGAAACAGTATATGTGGCAAAGCAACGAAACTTTTCTTGCTGCTCTACAAGATCCCGAACAGGTATTTCCTACTTCTACATCCATAGCTATTGTTTCTGAATATATTCATGTGTTTCCCAATGATTTGGCAGGTATACCACCGGTACAGGAAGTCGAATTTAGTATCGATCCGACAGCTTCTCTTATTTCTAAGGGTCCCATCGAATGGCTACAACTGAAATGAAAGAGCTTAAAACTCAACTCGATGATCTATTGAAGAAAGGTTTCATTCGGCCCAGTGTTTCACCCTGGGGAGCTCCAGTTCTTTTCGTTAAAAAGAAAGATGGTATGATACGTCTTTGTGTCGATTATCGAGAACTTAATAAAGTAACGATTTGTAACAAGTATCTGTTGCCGAAAATCGATGATCTGTTCGATCAAATACAAAGGGCACGATACTTTTCCAAAATTGATCTGCGGTCCGGGTATCATCAACTTCGTATCCGAGATTGTGATATTCCGAAAATCGCATTTAGAACTCGCTATGGGCACTACGAATTCTTAGTAATGCTTTCAGACTAACTAATGCTCTAGCGGTCTTTATGGATCTTATGAAGCGGGTTTTCAAGGATTATATCGACGAATTTGTTATCGTGTTTGTTGATGACATCTTGATTTACTCGAAGTTAGGAAAGCAACATGATCAACATCTTCAAATCGTTTTGGAGACTCTTCGAACAAAATAGTTATATGCAAAACGTTCCAAATGTGAGTTCTAGATCGATCAAGTGTCTTTTCTCGGGCACGTAATCTCCACCGAAGGTGTCAAAGTCGATCCGACGAAAATTGAAACTGGCACTAATTGGTTAGGACCTATGAAAAGATATCTAAAGTTCGTGGTTTTCTTGGTCTGGCTGGTTATTACAGACTATTCGTTGAAGGTTTCTCTAAAATATCTTTGCCGTTGACCTGATTACTCTGGAAAGGAGTCAAATTCAATTGGGGCTCCGAACAAGAATCTAGTTTTGAGGAATTGAAGCATCAATTGGTTTCCGCACCTATTCTTGTATTGTCRTCTAGCACTGGTGGGTTTCAAGTTTATAGTGATGCTTCAAAGAAAGGTCTCGGTTGCGTTCTTATGCAACACTAGAAAAGTGATCGCATATGCTTCTCGACAATTAAAGCCTTATGAGGTCAATTATCCGACTAATGACCTCGAATTGGCTGCAGTGATCTCTGCACTCAAGATCTGGCGTCACTTTTTGTACGGTGAGACCTGTGAATTTCACTAACCATAAAAGCCTCAAATACATCTTTACTCAAAAAGAGTTAAATATGCGTCAACAAAGGTGGCTCGAACTTCTGAAAGATTACGATGTTCAGATACAATATCATTCGGGCAAAGCTAATGTAGTTGCTGACGCCTTAAGCCGTAAAGCTGTGGAACAAATTTCTTATTTAATTGTTTCAACAAAGTTGGCTTGGGAGATTGAACGGTTCGGACTAGAAATCTATCTGAGTTCGTAAACGAAAATTCTATCGAATCTAATGGTAGAACCAACTCTAATATCTCGAATCAAAAAATATTAGCAAGATGATAGTGAATTATGGGCAAATTTCCAGCAGGCACGAGAGAAATCTAGTTCAGAGTTCAAAATCGATGATGATCACATGTTGTGGTTTCGGGATCGTCTTTGGGTTCCTGAATAACTCGAAGCTTAGAGATCTAATTTTGACCGAAGCTCATAACTCTATGTTTTCGGTTCATCCTGGCACAACAAAAATGTATCGTGATTTGAGGAACCATTTCTGGTGGATTGGAATGAAACGAGATATTGCCGACTTTGTAGCTCGTTGTCTCACTTGTCAACAAGTTAAAATTGAACATCAACATCCAGGTGGTGTTCTCCAATCGTTGAACATTCCGGTATGGAAATGGGAGCACATAACTATGAATTTTGTAGTCAGATTACCCCGTACAATCTTGGAACACGATGCAACATGGGTAGTGGTTGACAGACTGACGAAATTGGCTCATTTTCTTCCTGTCCGACAAACTTGGTCAATTGATAAGCTGACAAATATTTTCCAATGTGATATTGTTGTAACACCACATACCACATATTGCATGTAACATATACTTCAAACGGAAGAAATACATGTTTATATATACTCAGGTCCCTTAGTACAAGAATTTACCATATAGAATACATGTCCCAAAAATTCAAAATACATTTCTTGTACTAATCAACATTTTTCAATCAAAACTATACATCATAGACAAATCTTCATGTAGATATGCATATAGGAAAATATCACATTTTCCCCTTTCCCTTACCGTCCGTATCTCCTGCAACACATATTTAAAATCACAAAACGAGGGTTAGACCGAAAGGTCTAGTGAGTTACCCTATTTATGCCATTGCAGGGTGAAAATCACCAAAACTTTGTACAAAATAACTTTTCATATATATAACAAATATATGAACAAATAAGGACATATTACCAGTACCTTTCCACTTTTCAAGTCAAACATTCAGCTATTCAGATAACATACTTCAAACTTTTATAGGTTTGAATCAACCAGGTTCTATATCATGCCACTTTTCAAACCTTTTCATTTAAACAAGGTTTATCTAAAGTTTCAGGCCAAACCTGTTATTTTCTCCTCTATAACCTGCAGACTATGATTTCCAWTWAAAACCCTAATCCTAAATCTTTAAATCACAAAGAAATAAAGATTCCAGACCATGGTAATTTTAAAGTATATAATAGTAAGAGTTATATTATATAACACACACATACAATTGCACCCTTATATCCAAATGTACACCTCTCTTTGATATGTCACCCTTATCCCATGGTACACCTCTCTTTGATATGCCACCCTTATTTCCTCATCAAAAACATTTCACAAAAACAATTCCATTTAGACCGCAGTCAATGGAATTATCATTTCAAAATCATCTTTATCAAAATTCTCATTTTATATATAAAACAATTATATATAAACCATGCACAAGTCATAATATGAATCCGGTCAACATAGACTTGGCCGGACTTCACCTCCGGTCAAGTCTTGGCCGATTTACCACATCCGGACAACACATCGCCCAAGGCCTGTCCGATTTAACACTTAAGAGAATTCCAACACTTTTGTCCGAATAACAAATCCGGACAACACATCGCCCAACTTTATTTAAGGGGCTCTTGAATCTCATGTCATCAAAAGTAGGCAGGCTTGTCCAATTTAAAATAATCCGATCAACACATGGTCGTATTCATACTTCTCCGTTCAAAACATAAACTCAATATTTATAAATCGCTTAACACTTGTCCGGTTTAAGACTAAACCGTTTGACTCTTGATCGATTTAAGTCTAATCCGAACAACACTCACCAAGTGGTTTATTTATAAATCCCTTAAGCCTTAACCGGTTTAGGGCTTAAATCGCCTAACCCTTATCCGGTTTATGGCTAAACCGCTTAACACTTGTCCGGTTTATGACTAATCCGGACAACACTCCAGCGGATAACTTTTATATCAAAAAGTACAGTTCTACAATCAATTATACAATTCTGATGAGTTTAAAAGTAGTAAGAATCACTCACCTTGAAAAGCCTTTTGAAATCAGCCTCTTTGCAAAGCAAAACAAGAAATTCGGACAACTTCTTTCTCTCTCTTAAATCGCTCAAATTTAATGAGATTCACCAAGAAGATGAAATAGGGGTCAAACCCTCCTTTTATACCTTTCCTTAATAGGAAAGGTTGGCTGTACTCACACATACACACAACCCATGCATCCATACTCATGCATGTGTGCATATATCAATTAACCACATACATATATACACTTATACACACATGCATATACATGCATGCATATCCACATATACACATAATCTCATTCATGCATCTACATTATGCATATTTTCACATAYTAGCATGATCAAATATATCAATTTATCATGTTGTCACGTAATCACATATAACAAATAATCACATATTTATTACCTCAGGTGACAACCAAGATCTGGTTATCACATCATCTACTCCTCAAAAGAATTTCGTCCCGGAATTCCTTTAATCAAAGAGCCAAGGGTACTCTTATCTCATCTTTGACTCTAATTCCCATGTCGCTTATGGTCCTTTCGGTCAATCATAGCTTCTGGTGTTTCCACAAAGTTCAACTTATTGTCTAATTCAACCTCTGGTAGTGGTACGGCTAGACTCGGATCAGCTAAACATTTCTGTAGATTCGACACGTGGAAAGTGTTGTGAATCAGACTCAGTTTTTCTGGCAGCTCTAACTGATATGCTACTGACCCAATTCGCTTACATATTCTGAACGGCCCCACTACCTCGGACTGAGCTTTCCTTTCTTTCTAAATCTGATGGCACCCTTCCATGGCGAAACTTTCAACATCACAAAATCACCTATACCAAATTCAATCGACTTTCGACAATTATCAGCATAACTTTTCTGGCGATCTTGTGCTGTTCTGATTCTTTCACAGATTTGTTTGATCTTCGCAGAAGTTTCTTGGATAATTTCAGGACCCGTTAGCTGTCTTTCACCCACCTCATTCCAACATAACGGCGTTCGGCATTTACGTCCGTACAATACTTCATATGGTGCCGCTTGGATGCTGGAATGATAACTGTTGTTATATGCAAACTCTATCAATGGCAAGTGATCTTCCCACGATCCCTCGAAGTCAATAATACATCTTCTCAACATGTCTTCGAGAGTCTGGATAGTTCTTTCACTCTGTCCGTCAGTCTGCAGATGATAAGCTGTACTTAGTCGGATTTCAGACCCCAAAGCTTTGAAGTAAACCGACTATCTCTATCGAAAATAATAGATAATGCACAAATTTAGGCAAACGATCAACAATTACCCAAATTGCGTCATACTCCTTTGGAGTTCGAGGCAACTTCATGACGAAATCCATTGTAATGTGATCCCATTTCCATACAGGTATCTCTAAAGATTAAAGACTTCCATACGGCTTCTGATGTTTAATCTTAACCTGTAAACATGTCAGACACTGTTCCACATATCTAGCTATGTCTCTCTTCAATCCGGGCCACCAATAAAAAAGTTTCAAATCTCTATACATCTTATTGGTGCCTGTATGAATAGAGTATCGGGACTTATGGCTTTCATTTAATATAGTGTTCCGGATATTTCCAAAACATGATATCCATATTCGTCCCTGAAAGCACATTCGTCCTTCATCATTCGATTCCAGGGTTAAAATCATCTTACCCAACCTTTCTATCTTAACAAATTCTTCTTTCATAGCTTCTTGTTGACATTTCTGAATTTCCTTACGAATGTCAGGGATCAAATTCATTCTCATTGCCACAGCTTTAATGGTTCCACTCTTTTCTTTCCTGTTCAGAGCATTAGCCACCACGTTAGCTTTTCTTGGGTGGTAGAGGATTTCACAATCATAGTCATTTACTAGTTCAATCCACCGACGCTGACGCGTATTTAATTTTTTTTGGCTAAACAAATGTTGCAAACTTTTATGATCAGTATAAATCTGACATTTCGTTCCTACAAGATAATGTCTCCAAATTTTCAGAGCGAACACCACTACAGCTAATTCCATGTCATGGGTTGGATACTGCTTCTCATGATCTTTCAACTGTCTTGACGCATAAGAAATCACTTTTCCTCTCTGCATCAGAACACATCCTAACCCTAACTTTGAAGCATCACTGTAAACCACAAAGTCTTCAGATCCATTTGGTAGAGTTAATACCGGCGCACTGCAAATATGATCTTTTAACAGTTGAAAAGCTTCTTGCTGTTCTCCTTCCCACTGGAATTTAATGTTCTTCCGAGTCAATTTAGTCAATGGCACGGCTATCTTAGAAAAGTCTTGAATGAATTTATGGTAATAACCGGCCAATCCCAAAAAGCTTCGGACTTCAAAAGGATTTTTCGGAGCTTCCCATCTTGCAACTGCTTCTATTTTTGCTGGATTTACTTTTACCCCTGTTTCTGAAATGACGTGACCCAAGAATTTTATTTCTCTTAACCAGAACTCACATTTAGATAACTTTGCGTACAACTTTTCCCTCCTCAACAATTCTAATATCAGATGAAGATGTTCCGCGTGCACTTCTTCGATCTTAGAGTATATAAGAATATCATCAATAAATACARTAACAAATTTTATCAAGACATTCCTTACATACCCTATTCATCAAATCCATAAAGGCTGCGGGCGCATTGGTTAAGACGAACGACATAACTAAGAATTCATGATGCCCGTACCTAGTTCTGAATGCTGTTGTGGCAACATCTTCTTCCCTAACTTTGAGCTGATGATACCCTGACCTTAATTCAATTTTGGAAAAATAACTTGCTCCCACCAATTGATCGAATAAGTCATCAATCCTTGGTAAAGGATATTTGTTTTTGATTGTCAACTTATTTAGTTCACGATAGTCTATACACATTCGCATAGATCCATCTTTCTTCTTGACAAATAAGACCGGAGCAGCCCAAGGTGAAGTGTTGGGTCTAATAAATCCTTTGTCAGTTAAATCTTTCAACTGTGCAACCAATTCCTTCAATTCGGATGGAGCTAACCTGTACGGTGCTTTTGCTACTGRTGCCGCTCCTGGTACAAGATCAATTCGGAATTCAATGACTCTGTCTGGTGGTAATCCAGATAAGTCTTCTGGAAAGACTTCTGTTAAACCCCATAACTCATGATGTAAAAAGTAATGAAAAACAACAAGTGATGAAGAACCAGAAGAACGATGAAGACATCAAGGCAGAATCGACTAAGTTTGGAATTCAACCATTGGATCGATGGATAGTTCAACCATTGGACCGATGGACAAAGTTCAACTAGAGGATCAATGGACAGGTTCAAGGATGCGATGGAAATAAGCATTCTCATCGATCCTCTCTGGTCATCAACACTTAGAAGATTTTCCAACACTCCATCCAAGCATGCAATGAAGATTTAAAGATAAGGATGAAATCATCATACCATGAATGACAGCTGAAGATGACAAATCAACAGCTGGAATTCGAGTTTATCTTATTGTTAATGTTTATCCATGTGAAAGATAAACCCTATCTGTTAGATAGACGATTTGCTAGAAAGTAGCAATAGATAGTTATCTTCTTAATAATTGTTTAGTATAAATAGATGATTAGGTCTATTGTAATAATAAGGCTTTTACTCATTGTTTTACGTTTATGAATCTATAAAGTAGAACGTTTGAAGCTCAAAGTTGTTCTTAAATTTTCATATTTTATTCTTGAGACTTCATAACTTTCTTCATTAAATCACTATAATTTGGTTATTCATAACTAGATTATTAGTGTTATTGAGAGATCTGGGATCAACAATTGGTATCAGAGCGTATTGATTGATTATCTAATCAAAACGATCATTCAAAAATCTCTCAAGTTATTGATTTTCTTTCTCATTAAAAATTCTTTCTTCTTCTCCAAAATTTTCAATGGCCAACTGGAATTCCG
>NC_037533.1:12936490-12937714 GCF_001531365.2 Cynara cardunculus var. scolymus
AAAAGGGATTATATCAAATCACTGAGAGAGAGGATCAACAGTATGTTTCACCTTGTTCCATGGGGTAAGGGTGGAACATACCTATCCATTCTTTTCCATATAAAAGTCCTGCCAAACGTGTTTGTTCTGCTYTGTACGGTGTACCAAATGCACCTGACATGAACCCAAAGACTCACACTCATTCYACAAATGTGCCTCCTTAAACATCTTCAACAGATTCTTCAAAATTTCTCTCTCATAAACATTTAAGATCAAAGTTTCCTATTCGTGAGAATAAATAAAAAATTATCTCTCAAATGATAATCTTTTTTGGGATTATCCAAATTCGGAGAATTTCAAACTCTCTCATGCTTCCATCATTTTGAAGAAATTTATGTAAAAATCTATTGTAGTAAAAATTTGCCCAAAATCTCAATTTTCTCTATTTTGGAGATGCTCTTACATACTAAAATAAGGGTCCGTTTACTAAACATGTACCGGGTAAACATTTACCAACAATCCATCAAACTTTTACACGATAAGATAAATGCGGTTGATGTTTCTTGCCGGTAAGCGCTTATCCGATAAGCGCTCAAAAAGCGGCCCTTAAATCATACCCAAGGTTAGGGGTGTACGAGGGTTGGGTTGAGCGGTTTACAACAATTTCACAACCCAACCCAATTATGGCAGTTTGGAAAAATCTCAACCCAACCCAACCCATTCAAAAGTGTAACCCAATCCAACCCAACCCTTGCGGGTTGAGGCGGGTTGGGTTAGGTTGGCGGGTTAGTAGTTACATAATTTGACGAATGAAATAATTCATGAAACTTAAGTTTATGGACGATACTATAAAACGTCTTATCTAAAAAGATTACAATAGGTTTATAGGACGTTTTTGGACGTTTGAACAAGTGTTTTAGAATGATCTTTACATAAAATGTCGTATTAGTTATTTTATAGAAACGTGTTGAGAAATGTCCTGTAAACTCATCTATTTATAGGACACCAATGTTCATATGACACTTTTTCAAGTCGTGTTGTATAAAATAACTAACACGACACTTTATTTTAAAAGCATCATAGAATTTTTTAAGACGTCCAAAATCATCCTATAAACATATTGTAACTCTTTTAGATAAGACATTTTTCTAATGTAACTCTTTAAAAGCATCATAGATTGATGGATTCGTCCATCAAATATCTATCAATATCATTTGTATTTTCCAACATATTAATTTGTTGTTG
>NC_037533.1:12938584-12939610 GCF_001531365.2 Cynara cardunculus var. scolymus
TTAAGCCTCCTAATTGGCGGGTTAGCGATTTGGCGGACGGGCGGGTTGGCGGTTAGGCGGGTTGGGTTTAATTGAGTTGTTAGCGGGTTGGGTTGGACGGGTTACGCAAGTCGAYGATTTTTTGTACACCCCCACCTAARACCTCGKATTCATTCTRCAATGATATCCACATCATTACCTACTAAACTGAAATCATAGGAACTCTTAGTCTAAAGAATCATAACCATACCAACCACTCAGGATTGAGATAGCCAAGTGATCACATAAACTCAACAGAAATTCTTCAGTGATGTCATTTTCTCTCAAAGCCTTATTCAATAATGAATACAAAAAAGTACTCAAATAACTGAAAAGCATGATAGAGTTACTTAGGACCGTTTATCAAACACTTATYCGAGGTAAGCAAACGCTTACCAAGTCATATTACCTTACAAATGAATATGGTAAGGACCAAGAGTCTTACCCGGTAAGTGAGGGCGACGATTCTTAACACGGTTAGTGCTTATTCGAATAATTGYTGCATACAATGCCATTTTTGTTGATTAAAATCTTACCCGATAAATAGATGATAGTATTCAATTTTACCGATAAACGTTTGATAAATAAACCCTAGTTTCTTATTTTATAGCGGCATAACGACATCTTATACATCATGGGACACCCACGTTCCCTTTAGGGACAAATGGCATCTTTAAGGACCTACTATCGTTCACATAAATCCCAACATGATTCAAAAGACCCACCTTCACAATCATCCCATATATAAAAGAAACATGCCAAAGATATATATATATATATATATATATATATATACATATACATATATACATACAGGGCCAAGATCAAATGCTAACCATCATTTTTGTGTTAACCTTATTAACTGATCTTGGCCATCCAAATCTATAATCAACGGTTAAGATTAATCAATAAAAAAAATTAAATTTTAAAGTTTGAGTTTTAATGAGGCCTAGTGAACAATGATGAAAGAGGCATTTTAGGAAGAAAAAATACACTTATCAAGGGTAT
>NC_037533.1:12940175-12941371 GCF_001531365.2 Cynara cardunculus var. scolymus
CAATTTGAACACAAATGAACCGTGAACACGATATGAACATGATATGAACATAAATGAACACATATGTGCAATTTTTGGCCCATATATTCACATACATAGACGTCCCACAAAATTAAGGTAGCATCTGTTAATTTGTGTTCATCTGTTAATTTGTTCAAATTGTGTTCACGATTCATTTGTGTTCAAATTGTGTTCACGGTTGTTTATTTGTGTTCAAATTGTGTTCATGGTTCATTTGTGTTCAAATTGATCAATACCGAAAATTGTTACTACCGTATTTCTTATGCGATTTAGGAATTCATACAAGAATGAACATGGAAAATCAATAGTAAAAAAAAATTAATAATATGAATGCATATTTTTTGGGATTTGATTGTTTGTAACTCCCCATTAATTGTTTGGGGGTTACAAATGAATTCAATTTAATAGAATACCCTTGTAAGGGTAAAACAAGATATAAACCTATAAGAATAATGGAATTTGATTGGTTGAGAGGGTTTTCAAAGTTAACACAAAAATGATGGTTAACATTTGATCTTCCCTCTATACATATATACATGTATACATACATATATACATATATACATACATATATACATACATATATATATATATATGACGATAATTAAATGAGAACCACAAAAAAGTAAGGTTACAAACTTGTGAAAACCGATATACAAAAATATTTTTTTGATAAAAAACTATRATTTAACATATTGTTTCACATATGTTTGTGTTCACCTTATGGAAAAATTGCATGTGTTTTGATTCGCTTAGTGAAACGAAAAAGAATAAACATATTTATATGGTGAAACAAATACATGTGGAACAATCACATCATGAAACAAATATATGTGAAWCAATTTCTTAAAAWTCCTAGCATTTGATGAAATAAAATCATGTAAAATTTTATTTTAAATCGGTTATCATAGGKTTTGTAACCTTTTAGGRAAGAGTTCAAACGAGAACACCTTCATTTTACGAGAACGCGAGAACACCTTTTTACTATAGACAATCACATGTGATACTATTATTCCATCACATATAATACACATGTGATACTAAATCAGAGACGTGGGCAATTTTTKATCCRATCTTGGTTGCGGGTCAAGTCGCCCTTACACCACTAAGCCCCCTCACAAGTATTATCACATGTGATATGATTGTTGTTGATATGATACTATAATTCATCAAGA
>NC_037533.1:12942141-12947426 GCF_001531365.2 Cynara cardunculus var. scolymus
AAACCAATTTCTTCTTGGCTATAAACCATGAAACTAATTTCATTTTGGTTAGGTAACATGAAACAAATTTGAAAATCAATGAAATATTATTATTCAGTTATTAAAGTGTTTCACTGACTGGACAATCTTTAGTTTCATATGTARAACCGAGTTCATCTTGGTTAGAAACCATGAAACCGATTCCATTTTGGTTAKAAAACATTTCAAYAAATTTCATTGCTGAAACAATGTCATTCAGTTTTTGGAACTATGGAGTCCATGAAACCAATTTCATTAATGAAAACATGTTATTCAGATTTTTGGAAAATGWTACATTCACTGAACCATATMTGGCTAAAATTTCATTAWGCAGAYGAACAATGAAATCAATTTCACTAATGAAAAAAATAAGATACARTTTCCAAAATGYTTTTATTGATGAAACCAATTTCACTAATGAAATCGTATTATTTTTTAAAATTAGATACAGTTTCTAARGAATTGAACAATATGGCTAGAAGTTAAAAATTGGTTTGCCAATTTTTCCCTTTCTTGATTAAATATCTTTTTTTTTTACTTTTTACTTTCCTAATATAACACATTTTAATCATGACAATTGATAAAAAAAAGTGAATGGATGAGATCGGTTTGTAGGGTTTGCACAAAAGGGGTGATTTGCATTTAATCGTTCCCCTCTCTCTCTCTCTCTCTCTCTCTATATATATATATATATATATATACAAAATACATAGGCCCTCTAATGTTGTTTGACACAAATTATGTAAGGAGAAATCATACCTCAAAGGGAGCCGACCCAAATACCCGAATAGGCACCTTCAACAAGAAAGCTTTCCAGAAAGCAAGGCAATCAAACTCAAGTACTAATTGTTTGTAGGTACGTTTGATATACAAGACAAGACAAAACAAAATATTGTTGTCCCTATGTTCGATGTGACATTATACTTGGACAAGATAGGGTATGAGGGGGACAAAATGCAACTTTTTTGTCCCATCAAAATACGTGGAACAAAAATCAGAAAAATGAGGCAAGATTGACAAATTACTAAACTACCGTGTCCAAATTTATATCGTACGTAATTCTTTCACCCACCTACCTCACTGCCATCCATCCGGTTCTGTCTACATACCAAACGCAAAAATTTCAAAGGAAACCAAATGAAACATGTCATAAGTGTCGATAGAAAAACAATTTCTTTCTTAAATATGTACAAAATGTTGATGTTATTTGTACTACTACTTTAGAGTTTAATGAATAAATTAGCAGGCCAAAAACTTGTGTAGAAAGAGAGTAATATATAACTTACAAGGGAATTAGGTTCACATAATAAGGATGTGCTTAAAATGTAGAGTTTTTTTTTTGTTACCCTGGGTGTCCGGRCCAACTTGCATGCACCTCGACTATTCCATGAGGCCCTGAGGATAACAGTCGGGATAATCATCAGTGGCCCTAAGGAGACTCGAACGRCAACCGAGGAGGGTAGTCCACACAAGTAATGACTAAAATCGAACCCAACAGCAAGTGCAGAGCGCCATACARTCACCCTTACAATACAATCACCCTTACAATCTACAATAACCAATACTTTTGGATTACGGARGAGGAGATTCCGTAGTGTTTTTCCTTTTATTTTCCRTTGGTTTTCCARGATTTGGATGTTTATCTTCAACTCWTTCTCGATGCTACAACCAACAACCTCCGTAAATTTCTTGAGCAACTTGGAGATATCRTCATCTGAAAGGCCTAAACTCAAATAAACCAATATAACATCAATTTCTTCAAAATTTGGCACAACTGGTTCATGTTCTTCTCCCCAAGAAGGGGAACGAACAAAGCCAAAYGCTTTTCCTRATATTTTATCCTCCTCCTTTACAGTAAATTCAAATCCTGAAAGAGCTTGTCTACAAGTTTCCCATGTCTTTGTATCTTCCTCGCTCAAAACTATCTTTGGAGTTTTTCCAGTGAAATGTGTTATACATTATATAGACGCCAAACTTTTAGCGTGAAAAAGTCATTTGTTCTCACTAGTAGATAACCATATGACAACTGTCCATTGGATGATATTGGATTTGATGGGCATGATTCAAGATCAGGCTGAAAAAAGTAGGAACCAAATTAGAKTTATACTCGAGAATTCAATCATTCATATCCAATAAAAGAGAATGGGAAATGAACACTATATATAGGAACAACAGTTCTGATGTCAATAATTTCATATTAATACCATCAAATTTTAGTCTATGTAGAATTACTAAACATATACATATACACTTTGCACAAGYCGGGGGTCTTCTCRCTCTACTCWTYGGGGGGTAGAGGTAACGTCTGCTACATCCCACTACCCCCCTGGGCGTCGGGCTGGGGACCCACCTCTGGTCTGGTGAGACATTTGGKGTTCATTTTGTTTGGTTTGGTTTACTGTTTACCCTTACGAAGTTAATGAATATTTCCCTTTTTGCATGTTATGCAACAAACCTAATTGTCTGATCAGTCTTTTAGATGTAAAGAGAATCAAGAACACCAAATTTGAGGCAATTTCATTAGTATGTAGAAGCATCATCAAATCTGTTGGTCACTATGTGAAAGTAGACAATCTGAGGGTATCTTACATGGCACAAGAAAGAACAAATACGGCTATATCATCAGGACTCTTAACCAACTGGATTAAACTTGCAGTCATTCTTTGCTAATCCCTTGCACAACATCTTTGCATTTTCTCTTTGACCCATGGTTCCTTAATTGATTATTTTCTTGCCACCATAAACTGAACTTTTTCACTTTGATAAAAAAAAGACACTGCAAAAGCAATGCCACATTCAAACTTGGGCTACATTTCAAAAATCTACTAGGGTCTTTAAATATCATAATTGTATATAAAATTAACAAGTAAACTATGTAAATTTTTTAAAGCTTACCAAAAAAAACATGAGAATCTCAAGCTAGAGTAAAAAATAATGAACCCAAATCATCAGTTMTACAATACCCATGGTGGGGCAAGTCAACAAGCTACAAATGGATAATGAACATGACACCTAATACCCATGGTATTGTCTATGAATATAAATTTGGGAAGGGAGCATAGTGTGGTMATATAAATCAAACCATCTAGTTCGTTCATCGTGTCCCTCAAGGTGGCTGATCTAAACTGTTATCAAGGGGATCAACATGTAAAGTGAAACATCACAATGAGCAAAGAACATCTAATTATGTAATTTTAGTTACAAATTTATATAAGATAATCCTGATTCCTTCTGTAAAATTTCAATTTTCAAATCCCAATAAATTTCACAAGCTTCTGCAGCATCATTAAATTGTTCACTATTTTTATATTTTTCAGTAGTGCGAGAATAACTAGCAGTATTATAACTTGAACACTTTCAACAAAACAAACCAAATAGACATAAGATAATCAAAGAATAACCTCAAAAATTGATTATTATAAATTGAAATATATATATATATATATATATATGAAAGGTTCATTTGAGAAGTGGTAAATATTTGAGAAGTAAAGAAGTGATCCTAGCCCTTCATCTTGTCAACATTTGCGGTTTTGACTGTGAAGCACTAGATAATTCCTTACATTGGTATGCGGAAGATAGAGGGGTAGTTTCGTAACTTTTACAATCTCAATATAAAACTTTAGTTCATTTGTTCTTGGGTTATTTGTGTTTTATCGATGACCAATCATYGAGCTTATGTTATTTGGGTCTGGGTATATTTCACAACAATTGGTAACAAAGCTCAAGGATTAATATTGAGATTTTCTGATCGATTGAAGATTGTGGGATTATTGATTTGCTAGGGTTTCATTTATGTCGACAATGAAATTCAATTTAATTATGTTGGAATGAGATACTCGATATCCATTATGGAAGATAAAGATGAGAGATGTTCTTGTCCAACAAATTTTGCATAAATGCATTCTGGGATAGGCTTTATGCCTAGTGCTTGGACAGAAGAGGAAAAAAAACTAAATGACTTGAGAGCCTCATCCTTGATTAGATTGCATTTGTCTAACGATATTTTACAGTATGTTGTGGAAGAATAAACRGCTTATCGAATATGGTGTAAGCTAGATAAAATGCTTATGACAAAGAGCTTGCACAATAAGCTCCATATGAAGCYTAAATTGTATGCCCATCATTTATCTGAAGGTGGTTAAATTTMTGCATATCTATCGAAATTCAAAGAGATAGTTGGTGACTTGAAGAATCTTGAGGTGAAATATGACGATGAGAAATTGGGTCTAATTTTGTTACTCTTTGCCACCATCATTCGCCACTTTTATGGATACGATTATTTATAGTAGGGATTCCCTTACTCTTGAGGAAGTGTATACTGCTTTGAGTTCAAAGGAGAAGATGAAAGAGATAATTCCCGGTCATGAATCAAGGGCCACGGGATTAAATKCAAGGGGAATATCATTTGAAAAATGCTTGAGCTCTTCAAGCAAATTAAGATCAAAATCTMATGGTAAAAAGAAGTTTTGTAACTTTTGTAAAAGGAGAGGTCATATCWTTGATGAATGTTTTAAACTTCAARCCAACAAYAAAGCCAAGAACWAGACAACGRGTTTCTCCAGGGAAGCCGATATTKTTGAGCATGATGAAGGTGGAGTGTGTGTCCCTCTTCACTGATCAATCTTCATACAACTTCATATTCATGGCAGATCACAGATATGAGCATTCAAGAACATGTAGATAGTTGAGAGAKAAAGTCAACACCAGATTTCTGGTCAAACCTCTTATTACGTATRTGATTTACAATAAGCTCTCTCTATCTAATTACAMAGACATTTCCCTATTTATAGGGTMAAACCTCTAACACAAGTCAAAGTCAAACCTGCYTAAGAAAAGTCAAACACGATGACTTTTACAATTATAGACAATATTTAACTTTCAAGACGAATACAATTTAATACTGATTTTTAGTCCTAACATTCTCCCCCTTTGTATTCAGACTTGAAAGAAAATTCTGCACTTTGAGTTCTTGTTTGAACTTTGAAACTTTAAGCACATTAYGTCATCTTCAAAAGAATTCTTCAACCAATCAACTGTTGAGAAAGCTCTTCTAGCATTCTCCCCCTCGAATGTAGAACCGYRATGATMTTYTCTKTTGACAATGTARATCAGAAACARAAACGATCTTCATAAACAATGTATAAGATTTGATCTTCAAAGAATCTTYAGACAACAAATCTTCAGTAAACTATTATAAAGATGATCTTCACATTCAACATCTCTCAGTCGTTGTAGCACACAAATAATCTTTCTGTAATCATCTT
>NC_037533.1:12947772-12948881 GCF_001531365.2 Cynara cardunculus var. scolymus
GTGTAGTGTAGAAGGATAAAGCAACTTATGTTTCTGTTTAGGCTAAAAAAGATAAACCGTGTAGACTACACAAATTTATCAGACTCAATATGTGATCAAAAAGACTTCAAGGGGGGACATATATCCTTCTGGTTCAATATCAACTTTCTTCAAATGAGAAATTGATAGATGATGAGCTGCGGGCCCCAAATGTTATTGAAACATTTATCTGTTGAGAGATAAATGAGTAGTTGGTGGGGTTGTGACAAAAATTGGCCTGGGCTTTGCCTTTTTCAATATTAGTCTCCAAAGAATCGAGAACTAATAGATTATGTGGTATGCCCAGATTATGTAAGTTTGGAATAGGATTTTCATATTCTTTTAATCTTGACACAACTCTCATCAATTCTTTTAGCTCACAACAACTACCCCTCTATTTTTCATTTTAATCTCGGCACACAAACCCTTTTGTATTTAAGCTCACTCAGATATGGTTGTCCTCTTGGGTAGGTCTGTCGGTTTTAACATTCCATAGAGGTATTTCTGATAAGCACTCAGTCCCTCATAAAATTTAACGTTATGCACATTTGATCACAATGGTTGATCAAAAGTATTATTTCTTTAAAGCGCAATGATCAGATAAAAGTTGATCAAAAAAATTGGCTTTAAGCACAATTAACAAAAGAATGAAGCAACAACGATTCGATTATTCGGTATGCGAGAGAAATGAATGAAGATCTGTAAGAATAAGTTTACAGATTCTGATATTAAAAAAAATGAATGTATATGAATCAATGTAAAAAAAATATCAGAAAWCAAAATTTGAATACAAACGAGTGTATTATCACCGAAAAAGATTTTCATATAAGAGACGTGATAATAACAGTTTGAAGAATAGCTGAAACAAATATTGGAGTTATGTACGACGAGAAATTACGCAAGTAAAATCTCAAGAAATACATGTTCAGAGAATGTACTCATTTCAGAAAACATTTCCATTTCCGAAAACATTTATTCAAATTTCTAGAGACTCCCCTAGAAAACAGATTTAATTAATGATTCAGTTAAGCTCAAAAAAATTAAAAAAATTGAAGAAAATATTTTAAGTACGGGTTCTAAACTGAGTGTTT
>NC_037533.1:12949914-12960425 GCF_001531365.2 Cynara cardunculus var. scolymus
CCAAAATATCCAAACAAAAACAGTTCACAATACAAGCTAATCACTGTTGCTGTCACTCACAAATTACCACTGGTTCAATTTAATCTTTGTTGCTGCTGTAATAAAGAACTACTCACAAATTTAGCATTGAGTGATTTACACAAAAACTCAATCTTCCACACAATAGTCTTTGTCACTGCCAGCTGCTAAGATGAAACTCAAACCCAGTCAAAGTAACTTTCAATTCAGATAGATATGAGTGAACCTAATCTGGACAAAGTCTGATGTAAACACAGCCAATGGAAATATGGATAGAATGTATCCCAACAAGTTATACAGCCAATGGAAATATGGAAATATGGATAGAATGGAAATATGGAAGCACCTATCTCAGAATACTATTAAATCGAACAGATAGCAGCACTAACCTGTTAAAACAATTTAGACCAGCCCAGATAGCTTCAATTGGCAGGAGGTTTCCACACATATTTTACCTGTACGATGTAGTAATTTAAACAGCTGCTGTATGGTTTACTCCGGTGCTTGTTACCACTTTGGGCTGCTGTTTGAGTCTTAACAGAAAAAAAATCAATTACAGCCCGCTAAACCGCTCAACACAGTATCTGAATCCTCCTGTTATAACAGCAAATGTGTGTCCCTTATGCAAGGTAACTGATTTGGACTCAAATCAATGGATTGAATAACAAACTAACTAACAAACAAACAAACAAACAGTCAGCTGTGAAATTCTACCAGCAACTTACTGCANAACAAACAAACAAACAGTCAGCTGTGAAATTCTACCAGCAACTTACTGCAAGAACTGTTTCTATTCCAACCCAGCACAACTTCAAAAATGACAGCAATCACAATAAGCAAGACATATGACAGTTATCGCTCAATACAACCAAAAACAATCAATTCTTATGTAAAACAACAATAAGAACCTGTCACTTGGTTTAAACACTCACAATACTAAACTGCTCACTCAAACACTCACATCAATAAGACAAACAGCAAGAAACAGCAAGACAGAAAAATCAACAAACAAAGTTTACTTGTTGCTGCTGCTCAAGTCTTAACAGAAAAAAATAGTCCTCAAAACCTTAATGAAACAGCAAGAATAATCGACCAAGACAGAGAAACTGTGTGTGGTTTGTGTGATAAAGAACAATCACAAAACCTGTAATCGATTTAGGTTATCTTTAATCGATTCTCTGTAATCAAGCAGTCTAGGAAAAATAGAATAAAATGAGCAAAAGAAACAAGACAGAACTGTTTTTTTAACTTGATCAGAAATGTGTGTGATCACGGTTTGAAATCACTGTTTCAAATCGAACACGACACAACAAGATTGAATTTCAAAATCCGATTGATGAGTTTGAAATACTTACCTGAGCGATTAAGACTCCGATCACCGTGATTGTGCGATTAAGAATCCGGTGAGATTGATTGAGCGGTTTAGCAAACCGGATACCTTGATACATAAATTGCTAAGTCCTAAATTGTTCACTAGTCCGCTCAACAGTCCGCTCAAAGCTAAACCTAATCCGATCACTAATTCGGTCAAGGGTTGTACGGTGTATATGAACACCGGTCAAGGCATGTACAGTTTAGAAATAAACCGCTCAAAGGTTAAACCTAATCACTCAGAAATTTGATTAAAAGATGATCGAATACGCTTAAACCTTAGTGACCGAATCCGCTCAATATGGAAGCTTAAATCGCTCAAAACAATTAACTAACCTCGAATCCGATTGAGGTTTCTCCGATTTACTCATCCGTTCAAGCTTTGCACGAATCCGCTCAAGAATCCGCTGAGACCGAATTCGATTAACCTTGAAGTCTAACTCGATCAATCTCTGCGATGAATCAATAGGTGAACAATCCGGTCAAGTTGTAGCAGACAAAGTAGCCGGACTCTTATCCGGTCAAAATAATGGGCCCAAAAAGGATTGGGCTAAGAATTTGGACGGTTTAACAATATTCAAGCAAAACTAAAATTCAAAACAGATTAAAAACTATCAAAAACACAAAAACAGAAAAAACTTTTAAAAAAATGGATCAAAAACACTGGTTTTAAAAAAAATTCAAGAACACGAAAAGATTTTAAAAACACAAAATCCGATCAGAACTTGAAAAAGAATGATCAGATCAAGAAAACGTGTGAATAATAAAGATTCATGACTCTAAAACGCACACTTTGATCATGATCTTAACACGAAAACACAAAAATTTTAAGCAAAATCGGATCAAACACTAGAAAAAAATAAGAACTTGAAGAACAAAAAAAAAATTCAGAAAAGAAAAAACTTCAAAAATTGATTTCTTTTCCTGATTTCTTGCATAACTTGCTATGATACCAATTGTGTGTCCCTTTTYACTGATCAATCTTCATACAACTTCATATTCATGGCAGATCACATATATGAGCATTCAAGAACATGTAGATAGTTGAGAGAGAAAGTCAACACCAAATTTCTGGTCAAACCTCTTATTACGTATATGATTTACAGTAAGCTCTCTCTATCTACTTACAAAGACATTTCCGTATTTATAGGGTCAAACCTCTAACACAAGTCAAAGTCAAACCTACCTAAAAAAGTCAAACACGATGACTTTTACAATTATAGACAATATTTAACTTTCAAGACGAATACAATTTAATACTGATTTTCAGTCCTAACATGGAGNTGATTTGGACTCAAATCAATGGATTGAATAACAAACTAACTAACAAACAAACAAACAAACAGTCAGCTGTGAAATTCTACCAGCAACTTACTGCAGGAACTGTTTCTATTCCAACCCAACACAACTTCAAAAATGACAGCAATCACAATAAGCAAGACATATGACAGTTATCGCTCAATACAACAAAAAACAATCAATTCTTATGTAAAACAACAATAAGAACCTGTCACCTAGTTTAAACACTCACAATACTAAACTGCTCACTCAAACACTCACAGCAATAAGACAAACAACAAGAAACAGCAAGACAGAAAAATCGACAAACAAAGTTTACTTGTTGCTGCTGCTCAAGTCTTAACAGAAAAAAATAGTCCTCAAAACCTTAATGAAACAACAAGAATAATCGACCAAGACAGAGAAACTGTGTGTGGTTTGTGTGATAAAGAACAATCACAAAACCTGTAATCGATTTAGTTTCTCTTTAATCGATTCTCTGTAATCAAGCAGTCTAGGCAAAATAGAATAAAATGAGCAAAAGAAACAAGACAGAACTGTTTTTTTTAACTTGATCAGAACAGTGTGTGATCATTGTTTCAAATCACTGTTTCAAATCGAACACGACACAGCAAGATTGAATTTCAAAATCCGATTGATGAGTTTGAAATACTTACCTGAGCGATTAAGACTCCGATCAACGTGATTGTGCGATTAAGAATCCGGTGAGATTGATTGAGCGGTTTAGCAAACCGGATACCTTGATACATAAATTGCTAAGTCCTAAACTGTTCACTAGTCCGCTCAACAGTCCGCTCAAAGCTAAGCCTAATCCGATCACTAATCCGGTCAAGGGTTGTACGGTGTATATGAACACCGGTCAAGGCATGTATAGTTTAGAAATAAACCGCTCAAAGGTTAAAATAATGGGCCTAAAAAGGATTGGGCTAAGAATTTGGACGGTTTAACAATATTCAAACAAAACTAAAATTCAAAACAGATTAAAAACTATCAAAAACACAAAAACATAAAAAACTTTTAAAAAAAATGGATCAAAAACACTGGTTTTAAAAAAATTCAAGAACACGAAAAGATTTTAAAAACACAAAATCCGATCAGAACTTGAAAAAGAATGATCAGATCAAGAAAACGCGTGAATAATAAAGATTCACGACTCTAAAACGCACACTTTGATCATGATCTTAACACGAAAACACAAAATTATTAAGCAAAATCGGATCAAACACTAGAAAAAAAATAAGAACTTGAAGAACAAAAAAAAATTCAGAAAAGAAAAAACTTAAAAAAATCTTCAAAAATTGATTTCTTTTTCTGATTTCTTGCATAACTTGCTTTGATACCAATTGTGTGTCCCTCTTCAATGATCAATCTTCATACAACTTCATATTCATGGCAGATCACAAATATGAGCATTCAAGAACATGTAGATAGTTGAGAGAGAAAGTCAACACCAGATTTCTGGTCAAACCTCTTATTACGTATATGATTTACAATAAGCTCTCTCTATCTACTTACAAAGACATTTCCCTATTTATAGGGTCAAACCTCTAACACAAGTCAAAGTCAAACCTGCCTAAAAAAAGTCAAACACGATGACTTTTACAATTATAGACAATATTTAACTTTCAAGACGAATACAATTTAATACTGATTTTCAGTCCTAACATKGWGCTAGTGAAGGTGAAGTGATGGTGGTCTCCAATGGTAATCCAAAGGCCATGGAAGAGTTGATTCTAGACTCGGGTTACACTTTTCATACATATGAGCAAGTTTTTGAAATTGTTGTGATGATGAGGAACAATGCTACATGMMTATTGTTGGTCAAGRCACAATTAGAATCCGTAGGCATGATGACATCACCCGAACACTTRGGAATGTAAAACATGTTCCCTAGCTTCCAAGGAATCTCATCTCTCTTASTTCCCTTGATGACAAGGGTTATGAGTTCTTAGGTAAAGGTGGATCCATTAAGGTTAAGTGTGGAGCACTAGTTGTAATGAAAGCTCAAAGAAAGTCTGTTAACCTTTATATGTTGCATGTTCAAACCGTTAAGGGTGACGCTGCGGTAGCTTTAAAATCAACATCTGATGGTGATCTATCCAAGTCATGGTTGCATGAGCCTTGGTGGCATGACCRCGCTAAGTCAACATGGTTTGTTGAATGAATACAAAGTTATCGATTTGAAATTTTGCGAGCATTGCGTGTATGGCAAGACAAAGAGGGTCAAGTTCTCAAGTGGCACTCACATGATTAAAGGGCCACTTGACTATATCCATTCTGACCTTTGGGGTACAGCTCGTGTTACTTCATATGGTGGAGCTTCTTACATTCTCACTATTATTGATGATTTTTCTCGTTGAGTGTAGGCTTTCTTCTTGAGATGCAAAAGCAACGTATTCCAAATATTCAAAGAGTGGAGGAATATGATCGAAAAACAATTTGGTAAAGTGGTGAAATATCTGCTGATGGATAATGGCTTAAAATTTTGCTCCGAGGAGTTCAATGCTTATTGTCGGGAGGAATGCATCATAAAGCATCGTACCGTTTCTCACACTCTTCAACAGAATGGTGTATCCGAAAGGATGAATCACACTATTCTAGAGAAAGCTTGATGYATGCTTTCAAATTCAAAAATGCTTGTGTCTTTTTTGGGCGGACGCGGCTTCACCGCTTGCTATATTATTAAYCGGTCTCCCTCGGTTGCTATTGAGAAGAAGACACCCATGGACATTTAGAACGGATCACTGGCCGATTACACTAGATTAAAAGTTTTGGTTGCCCGACTTACGCACGAGTTGAAAATGGAAGTATGAACCTAGAGCTTTAAAATGCAAATTCCTTGGATACAAATATGAAGTAACGGCTTTAGACTATGGTGCCTAGAAATGAAGACAATCATTATAAGCYGGGATATCACTTTTGACGAGTCCTCTATGTTGCATGATTTGCCATCTACTACATCCGAGACCATTTTTGAAACTTCTATAGAAAAACCTCCGGTGGAGGTGGAGCTACCTATGGCTCAAACATCGAGCCCTCATGTTATTAATGACACTAATGCTTCTTCTTCTTCTTCTTCTTCTTCTTCTTCTTCTTCTTCTTCTTCTTCTTCTTCTTCCCTACAGGTGTTCAAGTGGTAAGTGATTCTCAATCACAACCTTTTCCACAAGAGCCMGAACCGTGCATTGTGCRTGATAGGGAAGGAGACAAATTGTACGCCCCACACGGTATACTCAAGAARTCRATTTTGTAGCATATGCTTTSAGTGTAGCGGAAGAAATGGAATGCACCATTGAGCCTACTTATAGTGAGTCTATRAAACTAAAAGATGCGGATAAATGGTTGATAGCAATGCACAAGGAGATGTAATTTTTTCAAAAGAACAGAACTTGGGAGCTTGTGCCCTCTCCCTAAGGTAAAAATCTGGTTAGATGAAAGTGGGTTTATAAGTTAAAGGAAGGGACCACMCCAAATGAAAAGCCAAGGTATAAACCTTGGTTGTCGCGAAAGGCTATAGTCAAATTCATGGCATTGACTATAATGACATTTTCTCACCAGTGGTGAAACATACTTCTATACGTGTATTGCTCAGGATGGTCGCGTCCAATGATTTTGAGCTTGAGCAATTGGACGTAACGATCGCTTTTCTGAATGATGAACTTGAGGAAGAGATTTATATTCAGCAACTGGAAGGTCACTTGTGCAAGCTTATTAAATATCTCTATGGCCTTAAACAGTCTCCTAGGGAATGGTACAAGAGATACGATGCATTTRTGACCGCACATGCCTTATATAATTCTTCATACGACAACTGTGTTTRTTTCAAGAAATGTGATGATGGGTCGATRTTGTATCTKCTCTTGTACGTGGATGACATGCTCGTAGCAGCTAAATATATGGGAGAAGTTTAGAAAGTGAAAGATCAGTTGACTTCAGAATTTGATATGAAGGATTTAGGAGTCGCAAAGAAAATTCTTGGTATGGAGATTATTCTTGACAGAAAGGCGAGAAAATTATACCTTAGTCAAAAAGKATATGTTGAGAAAGTTATTYGCCGGTTCTACATGGYTGAAGCAAAGTCTATCAATACTCCATTTGTGTCTCATTTCAAGTTTTCATATGTTTTAAGTCCTTCRACTCAAGCYGATGTTGCTTATATGGCAAGAGTGCCATATTYTAGTGTGGTGGGATCTTTGATGTATGTCATGATTTGTACCTGTCCTGACCTTGCCTATGCAGTTTATATGGTGAGCAGATATATACCAACATGGGTAAAGAACATTGGAGGGACATCCAATGGATCTTTTGCTACTTGAGGGGGCACGACAGATCTATGTTTGCATTTTGGGAAGAATTCTTTGGGGRTGCTTGGCTATGCAGATTCCAATCATGCCAAGGATCTTGATAATAGAAAATCTATCATGGGATACGTTTTTACTCTTGATGGGCGTGTCATTAGTTGGAAGGCACATTTGCAASCTACCGTCGCTTTGTTTACAAYGGAAGTGGAATATATGGCCGTCAATGAAGCTATGAAATAAGTTGTATGTCTAAAAGAAATTTTTGATGAATTGAKTGATAATTTGAAGGTCGAAGAGGTTCTACATGATAATCAAGGTGCGATTCTCTTGAACAAAGATTAGATGTTTCATGATACGACGAAKCACATCGATATTCGTATGTCCATGGGGTGGTAGCTAAATCTGATGTTAAAGTGGTCAAGCTTAGSACTCAYGACAACGCAACARATATGTTGASTAAGTCGCTTCWGGTAGCCAAGTTCAATTTGTGTTTGGACTTGGTTGGTGTGGCAAGACGGGGTTGATGCCCTTAGGGGCGAATTGGCAGAGGATGTTACTTTTTGAGAACTTGGATTACTTTGGTATTGCTTTGTTTATGGGTGATCGTTTTTTGGCTTGAGGTGAAGATTGGTGTTGTCTACTTATTTTTTAAGACAAGTTGGAGCTTGGTTCCTAATATAGTTTTTGGATTGAAGTCAAGGGTGGAGATTTGTGAGAAGCTTGCCTCCAATCGTGGGCCGGGCAGTTTTCCGGCGACCTTAGTTGCAAGCCACCCGCTTTTGTCTCTGAAGATCAACCTTAAAACAGTGAGCAATATGGGTCTCATGCRGTTCTAGCTGCATGAGAGTCGCCTAGTTGGTTTTTTGTGATACGTATTGAAGTTTACTCATTGGGTTCCACCTCATGAGTAATATATATATATATATAAATATATATATATATATATATATATATGTGTGTGTATGTGTGTGTATGGATAAGAAAAGATTAGAATCAAACTTTTGAAATTCTTTTGTATGCTCTCTCTATAAACTTGCTCTCCAAGTTTTATTCAAGAACTCAAGAACCCTAATGATTACTCCATTATTGTAAGCTGTAATCTCAAGTGTATCATCATCGAAGTGATGGTGGATCAGTTCTCGGCATCCTCCGTTCGTGGTTTTTCCCTTTTGCGGGTTTCCAYGTAAAAATTCAAGTGTCCCTCTTACTTATGCTTCATTTTGCATATTAWTAGGTTGATTAGTGTTTTACATTACTTAGTGCTTGATTATTGATAAGCATCAATTTATTTGAYGCTTTTATACTTTTTCTTACTTTATTTATCCGTTTTAGTTTCCTAAAATACCACAAATTGAGTCTTTTTGTTTTAYGTTTGCATCTTTTTTATATTAGAGCTAAATTTATGTGATAAACATGTTTACTTCTCGGGTATGTGCTTATTTTTGGGAAAAACTATGTTAATAGGTGTTCTGGCTTAAGCATGCTACAACATCTGCTGCAGGACGATTCCGTAGGCATTTTGGATAACAGTACAAAAGATCTTTTGATGTCTAATCCTTCTTTTTGACAACCCATCTCCTACAKATTTGATGATCTCATTGTACATGTTGAATATATTCTCTTTGACTATCTTTTGGATAAACAATACTTTATCTTTTGGACAATGTAWAAAGTTGGATAATAGTTTTAACTTTTTTGGTCATTGTCCTCTCTTCTTCTACTATATAAAGGAGGAATGCYTGACATTTTGAAGTAAGTAATTTAGATGCAATTTGGAAGTTAACTTGGTATGARAGTATAGTTTGGAAGTATCTTTAAATTCTCCTTACATTCTACAAGTCTTCTTTATAATTCTTTTAGCATTTATTTATTCTACTTTCTTTTCTTTTCTTGTGCTTTACTTCCTATTATTATGGTTTATTATTTATGCAATTAATTTTATTATTTCAAGTATGGTAGGCTAAAAATATAGCTTGGATGTTGGGTGATGTTAATTGAAATACCGATTATGTTTGTAGAAAAAAATAAATATTAAATCTTTCCAACTACGGTCATTCAAGTTTATATTACAAAAACATCATCCATGGACAAGTTGATCACTTGTTTAAAAGTGTTAAAGTGTGTTGGATTTAGAGATAAACCAACAAGCACAYGTCAACTTGAATGATATGGAGGTAGGCTCGYGAGAGCTACTTAGAATCGAGGAGACTCATTTTCACTCTATTAGCTTATATAAGGAATATTTTGAGCCAATATCGAGAATCTAGCCTTGCATAGCGATATWAAGGCTTAATCTATGATTGTGCGCCATTCTACATCTCGAGAGAGTACCTTAAAGAAGCTATTAGTTGTAAAGAYAAGTTATTCATAAAGCATGCTATAGAACCATRTTGTAGCGTGTTATCTACATAAAATYGGTTAAATATCTTAACAAATCCCGACACCCTAAGCTCTCTTTTAKTACTTGTTCACAACAGTAGTGTTAAACCAACTCATCACAAATATTTCTTCGAACTCACCATCTGAAATTTTTGTCCCAAAATRTTGATCAATCTTCAATAAAGCTCCAATATCTATGGCAGATCTGATTTTACAATCAAGAACACTTTGAGAGGAGATTGAGAGAGAAAGTCAAACTTCAAAGATCTAGTCAACTCTTCTTTACGTATTTGATTTACAATGAAGCTCTTACTTACAAATTACAAAGAYCACACCCTATTTATACGGTCAAACAAACTATACAATGTTCAAAGTCAACACATCTAAGAAAAGTCAAACACGATGACTTTTACACAATTATAGACAATTATATCTTTCAAGACGAATACAATTATACACTGATTTTTAGTCCTAACATTCTCCCCCTTTGTATTCAGACTTGAAGGAATTTTCGCGCTTTGAGTCTCGTTTGAACTTTGATGCATTAAGCACTCTATATCTTCGTGAATATCTATAAAAAATTGGATACTTGAAGATGTAGAATCTATGTTGAATAGTCTTTTCTTGTAGATGGTACAGTCATAGGTTTTTCCTGATTCATTCTCTTCAAAAACAATCTCCAACTTGAAATCTTCAGATAATCGTTTGTTGAGAAAGATCTTCTAACATTCTCCCCCTTGAATGTAAAACAACGATGATCTTCTCTTTTGACAATATAGTTCAGAAACAATAACAATCTTCAGAATTAATCTTCAGTAAACTGTTGTAAAGATGATCTTCACATTCAACATCTCTCAGACATTATAGCATCRGAATAATTTTCGTAATCATCTCCAGTCGCACTTCTTTTAAATCTCTTGCCATTATTGAAGTTACTCCCCCTTGATCTTTACATCAGAATCCSCTTATAATGTTCGGAATTAGACATTTCATTCATTGTTACATACTCCCCCTTATGATGAAATGAGAATCATTCCATCATACACAARAATGAATGAAATCCTCCGTGTAAGCCGTCAATTTATAAAATTGTAAGTAGATCTTTGCAAATTCACTTATTTAATCTTTTCAGGTTAAGGGAAT
>NC_037533.1:12961079-12962300 GCF_001531365.2 Cynara cardunculus var. scolymus
TAAAATTTAGCATTATGCACAATTGATCACAAATAGTTGATCAAAAATATTATTGTAGATAAGCACAATGATCAGATAAAAATTGATCAAGATATTTGACTTTAAGCACAATCAATGAAAGAATGATGCGACAATGATTAGATTATTCAATATGCGGGAGAAATGAATGAAGATCTGTAAGTACGAGTTTACAGATTCTGCTTAAAAAAATGTATATCAATCAAGAGAAAAGAAAATCAGAAAAATCAACATTTGAATACAAACGAGTGTATTATCACCGAAAATAATTTTCGTATAAGAGACGTGATAATAACAGTTTGAAGAATTGCTGAAACAGATATTGGAGTTATGTACGATGAGAAATTACGCAAGTAAAATCTTAGGAAATACCTGCTTAGAAAATGTACTCGTTACCAAAAAAAATTTATTTTCCGAAAAAGATTTATTGAACTTTCTAGAGACTCCCCCTAAAAAGTAGATTTAAGTAATATTTTGATTCCGCTCAAAAATAAAAAAATGAAAACATATTTAGCACGGGTCCTAAACTGTGTGTTTAGAAACCACAGTCGGTAACCCACGGTTTCTTGAAGTGAATTGTTCAGAAGCCTTTGTTGGATCAGATTACAACTCCCCCTGGATTGGTGTATCAATGATATGATATTCTGATCAGCACAAAATTGACAGACCTGCAAAACCAGATTAAGTAGATTTTGGTACCCAAATGAACTTGGGTCCTATTTTGTTAGTATCGGGTTGGGGTACATTGTAACTTCCAAACCATCTATTCTTATTAGATATATTCTTTTTAGCACTATGAACARGATGATCAGGAATAATATATGATCCATACCAGTAATTGTGATCATACATGTTCTTACCTTTCCAAACTCTCTAATATATGTTGTCAGAACTCCATCTGTTATATATCTTTTTATTCACAAAATCTGTTGACTTACATGTGGAGCACGTGATCCTTTTCTTGCTAAGATTTATTAAGTCAGAATTGGATCTCATAAACAAGGAAGATTATTAGATGCAACAGAAATATGTGTTGAAACAGATTCAGATTTACTAACCCAAATGCTTTTAATCTTAGAAGAATAATTGGGTGATCCAATGACGTACCCTTGATAATACTGATTAGAAGAACGAGAATAGTTCTTAGAAACATTAGATTTAGGGCTGCTAGAATAACTGTTTGATTTGAGACAGTCATAAAAG
>NC_037533.1:12963006-12965571 GCF_001531365.2 Cynara cardunculus var. scolymus
AGCATCAACTCGTTTCTCGAAATCAATAAATCTTTTCTTTTCTTTCTCCAATTCCTTTCTCTCTGAACTTAAAACCTTTTCAATTTCTAAACCTTTATTCCTCTCCAAAAAATCAACTTGCATTTCAGATCTATGCAGTTTAGCTGTTAAGTCTTYGATCTATTTCTTCAAACTAACTGTCTCTTGTGAATTAGAACAAGTTTTCATCAGATCGCTCAGTTTTTCTTGCAAAACTCTCWTTTCTTCCTTCTCTCTCTCATTACAGTCAGTTAGACGAATTGTCCAYGAAATGTTCTTGTTAAGTTCAGAATTTAGTTTATCGTATTTTTCTTTAAGCTCTCTGTATTGTCTCTCATAAAAAGCTGCCATTTCAKAAAAATTAAGATTGATTAACCAGATCAAATGCTATGAAATCTGATAAAAGAAATCAAAAAACAATTAAGATCAAAATACAAACAGAAAACACAAAAAATAACTATTGAGAAAAATAGAGAAACGACGAAAAACCGTCTAAGATCAGTAAAAACAGTCAAACTGTTAAAAACAGTTAAAAACTGTTAAAAACAGTCAAAAATAGTTAAAACTGATAAGAAACAGTTTATGCGACGTAAAATAGTCTTAGCGTTCTCAAACAGTTTAAACACAAAACAAAACAAACAGATCCAAAATTACACAACACAGATATAAGAATTTACAAAACAAACAAAACTGTCCACAAAAAGAATAATTTGTTGACAAACAACACAATGCTTATTGACAAAATCAACAGCTGCTATAGTTTTAGGCTTCTCGAACAACTTGCACTAGTTCCATCGACAGTCAATGAAAAGAAACCAGTACTTCACTCATTGGTTAGGCAAGTACTGGTTAGGCAAGAGCTTTTGTTCCTTGTAAAAATTCATCTTGACAACACCAATTTACACAGAATCTATACAAGAAAGAAGACGAATCAGGATTGTGTGTGATACCAAAAACAGAAACTGAGATGGACTGTGTGACTTGACTTAAAACAGACAAGTTTGATTTACAATAGTCAGCTCACAGATACTTCCAAAAATAAAGATGATAGACMACCTGTTTACAAACACAAACAAGTTCTCTGAAATCCAAACAGTGTGATTTACAKCAGATYATTACAATGAAAAATCAYACCCCTTTAAYGAATATACCATCAGGTACCAACATAGTCAGGAATAGTAGGTGGCACAACATGATCACAAACCTGACGGAGTCTTCTGCACCATTAACATCTCAAAGCATAGTAAGCAACCAAAATTAATCAAATGATAAATGGTGACTAGAAGTTWTGAACTCAAATAAACAAAGGCTTAGAGAAGTCAATTAACCCTTGAGCTGTTGAGTTTTCCCTACCAATARTTATRAATAATCAGAYAGTACCAATTCTGTGATTAAACAACAAAACCAAGATAAGAACGTRCGATTAAGACCAAGTCCGACTTGMGATTGACTTTGAAATMAGAGGAACCCTTGAGCGATTTACCAAGAACTCGTGCGATTTATGCTCTCATTTGATCCCTTGAGTMTGTCTGAGAACAATATGCACTCAAGAAGATGAAAGTAMAAAATAGGCTATTGATGGGCCAAGTAAAAGAGAAGTAAATCGGTTGGGCCAAACATTTAAAAACACAAAAACAGAAAAAGATTTTTAAAAAAATGGATCAAACACTAAATTWAAAAAAAAAATAAGAACACTGAAAAAAAATTGAAAATCTCATATTTTATCAAAACTTGAAATCAGAGGATCAGATCATAAATCTTTGTGAATAACAAAGATTCACAAAGCGATTATGCACATTTTGATCCTGATTTTAACACGAAAACACAAAATTTTAAAAAAAAATTGGATCAAACTTAAAAAAAACTTGAAGAACATCAAGAACATTAAGAAAATTCCAGAAACTTTTCTTCAAAAATTCTTCAAAAAAATGAAGATTTCTTCTTCTGATTTATTGCAAATCCGGCTCTGATATCAATTGTTGTCCCAAAATGTTGATCAATCTTYAATAAAGCTCCAATATCTATGGCAGATCTGATTTTACAATCAAGAACACTTTGAGAGGAGATTGAGAGAGAAAGTCAAACTTCAAAGATCTGGTCAACTCTTCTTTACGTATTTGATTTACAATGAAGCTCTTACTTACAAATTACAAAGACCACACCCTATTTATAGGRTCAAACAAACTATACAAGGTCAAAGTCAACACATCTAAGAAAAGTCAAACACGATGACTTTTACACAATTATAGACAATTATATCTTTCAAGACGAATACAATTATACACTGATTTTCAGTCCTAAYAGAAATCATATCTTTATTTAGACTGTTAATGAAATTTTATTTCTTTTCCTCGTGGACGAGATTCATTATATTTACCCATCTTGCTGACAAGAAATGGAAATCTTTTCTCATCGAGTGCTTTTGTAAAAATGTCAACAAGTTGAATCTCTATAGGAACATAATACATCTCTATTGTTCCCTTTTCTACATGAAATCCATAGTCCTTCAGCTGGGTCTTCATCCAAAGAACTTGTGAACAACTAGCA
>NC_037533.1:12965931-12971246 GCF_001531365.2 Cynara cardunculus var. scolymus
GGGTGTTCTCATCGATGATGAATTTGAGAGAGAGTACTTCTTTAGAAGGTCAGTCACATATTTGTACTGATTGATGAAGATTTCTTCTAAAGTTTGTTTTATTTGAAGACCAAGGAAGAAACTAAATTCTCCCATCATACTCATCTCAAATTTGCTTTTCATCAGCTTTGAGAATTTTTTGCAAAATTTAGCATTGGTATAACCAAATATGATGTCGTCCACATATATTTGCACAAGTAAAATATCATCTTTGTGCTTCTTGAGAAATAGTGTTGTATCGATGGTACTTTTTTCAAATCCATTGGCAATGAGAAAGGTAGAGAGTGTATCATACCAGCCCTTAGGTGCTAGCTTCAGCCCTTAGAGAGCTTTGTCCTGAAAATAGACATAGTCTGGATGCTTTGGATTTTCGAACTCAGGGGGCTGCTGCACATATACTTCCTCTTGAAGTTTACCATTGAGGAAGACAGACTTGACATCCATCTGATAGACCTTGAAGCCTTTGTGTGCTGCATAGGCGAGGAATATTCTGATGGCTTCAAGTCTGGCAACGGGAGAAAATGTTTCATCATAGTCAATCCCTTCTTTCTAGCAGTAGCCCTTGGCAACAAGCCTGACCTTGTTCCTTACAACTATGCCATCTTCATTCTTCTTGTTTCTAAAGAACCATTTGGTTCCTATAGCCRTCTTCCATTTGGGTAGAGGCATAAGGGACCATACTTTGTTTSTCTCAAACTGGAGTAGCTCATCTTGCATAGCATCTATCCAGTTTGGATCATGTAGAGCTTCRGAAATCTTCTTTGGTTCGATCATACTTAGAAAGTTGRCGAAGAGGCATTCATTGGCAGTAGCAGATCTCGTCTTGACACTRGATGATGGATTACCAATGATTTGATGATGAGAATGGTTATTTGTCTACTWGGTGCAAGATTGAGGTTCTGGAACAACARGATGCARTTCTTCATTGGCTGATGGAACTGCTTGCTCCCCCATAAAGAGATCATMTCYAGAGTGATGCTTTGATTMTGAAGACATAGGAGAAGTAGAGGATGAAATAACATGAGTTTCARAAAGAGTTGTGCCTTMWGCATTGGAGACTTCARTTCTTCATCGGCTCTGGAAGAGGGTTCTTCAATGGGTTCTTGTCCAGAGGCTACTTCTTCWTTGAAGATGTCTTCAAATAAATGAACCAACTCTGATTCATTGGGTTTGCCTASAGATGAATCAAAGGCTCTYTGTGATAGCCCGAGTTCTGAATTGCTGTGTCCAGARGTCATTTATGAAGAATCATCAAAGGACAYGTTGATGCTTTCAATAACGATCTTTGTCCTTTYGATGAACACTYTGTAGGCCTTGGCAGTTTGAGAGGAGCCTAGAAATATTCCTTCATTAGCCTTCTTGTCGAACTTGCCAAGATATTCCCTATCATTGAGTATAAAGCATTTGCACCCAAAGACATGGAAATATTTGACATTTGGACGTCRTTGGTTGATGAGTTCATATGGTGTCTTCTGGTGCCTCTTGTTGATGATTGATCGGTTCTGGGTGAAGCATGCAKCRGAAATGGMTTTGGCCCAGTAGGTGATAGGTAATTCAGATGAARCAAGCATGGTCCTTGCTGCTTCCACTAGGGTTCTGTTTCTTTGCTCYACTACTCCATTTTGCTGTGGAGTTCTGGCTGCTGAAAAGTTCTAGGAGATGCCTTCACTGATGAGATATTVATCAATTTTTGCATTTCTGAATTTTGCTCCATTGTCACTTCTAACCTTGATGAGTTTGYRTTGTAGAAGCACTTGGAGCCTTTTCATCATCTCGATGAGGAGTTCAGGAACGTCTGATTTCTTATWTACGAATTCAACCCAAGTGTATCTGGAGTTTTCATCAATCAGTACTAGGATGTACTTCTTTCCAGAGAGGCTTTGTATAGAGATAGGMYYTGAGAGGTCGATGTGGATCATGTCCAAGGGCTTGGTGCAGGAGGTTTCTGACTTAGTTMTGTGGGAGRCCCGTTTCWKCTTCCCCATCTTGTAGGCTGAGCATAGGTGATCTTTTTCAAAGTTGAGATCAGGAATCCCTTTGACCAGCTTTTGTTTGGCTAACTTCTTTAGAACATCAAAATTGAGATGTGAAAATTTTCGGTGCCATAGCCAATTTTCATCGCTCTTRTGGGATACAAGGCATAGTRTGTCTTGTCCCACARAGGAATGAAAGTCMTGAAGATAGAGCTTCCCTTCTCTCTTCGCCTTGATGATGGTTTGGTTRGGCTTTGTTTCGATGATGTAGAAACCTTTGCGAAATCTGACTTCAAGACCCTTGTCGCAAAACTGGCTTATACTTAGKAAGTTATGCTTTYGACCTTCAACATAAGCCACTTTGTCGATGGAGATGTTGCCTTTGRTGAGASTGTTGTGTCCCTTGATGGTACCCTTGCTATTGTCTCCAAAAGTGTCAAAGCCTCCACATTTGTCGATGAAGGAGGACAACTGACTTTTATCACCAGTCATGTGCCTGGAGCAACCTGAATCCATATACCATGGTTGCACATGTTGGTCCTGCAAGACAAATTAAGGGTTTTTGGATACCCATTTCATAATGGGTGCTCGTTTGTTAGTCGGGGATACGACCTTTTTCTTTTCATCAACCCTCTTGGAATTGGGCTGATTTCCATTACCATTAGCCTTTGCAGGCTTGGGTTTATTTTCATCSCCCTTGGCCTTTGTAGGCTTGGGCTTTTTCATGTTTTCATGAGTTTGAACATTGTTGTARCGATAAACGTGTATAGAAAACATGCAGCGATGACTTAACATGTGATTCCTCARGTTTTGTAAAAGAGTTAAACATTGGYAGTTGCGAGTTTTTGGACAAGAATGTTTAACTTTATTTTTATTCAATGAAAAAGAAGTAAAAGTAGAGGATGAAAATTCTGTCTTAGCATTGGTTGTTTTTACAAACTTCCTATCTAGTGCAGATTTTTTATTTGATGGGGCAGGCGTGGGCTTTACTTCTTTTCTGAGGATGGACTTCTTCTCTTTAGCTTAAGGAGAAGAAAAGTGTAGGTTAGAATTTTCAGAGGCTGGCCACTTCTGTTTCTGTTCATGAGTAAACTTAATGAATTTAGATGAAGGGCTTGGGCCATATGAAGTATCGTTGGCAGACTTAACATTATTCAAATTYTCTTTTCCTTTGTCTGAAGCTTTCATAGGTTCTGGAATATCATATTTCATTGGGGCTTTGAAAGTTTAAGGTTTTTTTATCCTCAATGATCTCTGGTGATTCACAGACTATTTCTTCTTCATAGTCAGAATCAAGAAAGTCTTTTGCAGATTTTTCGAAATCAAAATTTTCATGGATGTTTGTGGGAGCGATGGGTTCTGAGGTTGATGGTTTAGAATGATCTGTTGGGAGTTCCATCGCTTCTGATTTCTTATATGAACTTCCAATGTCACTTGGATTGTTCATCAATCCATCAGATGATGGTTCCTTACTAAGATTCTCTATTCCATTGACAACACTTGTTGATGAACTTGTGGGATTAATAACCAGACGCTCTGGTTTAACCATAAGGTTTCCATCGGTCTCTGGTTTGGAGGCATCATCCTTTTCATCACAATTCTTACATGTGCTGCTCTYATATACCACATTCTCAAAGTCTTKCCTCAAGAGAACAGTTTTTCCATCKACTTTAACCTTTTTGATATTTGCTTTGGGTTTTGAGAAAAAGTCGGGTTTTTGAATGCATTCAAGTTTGAAAGTGGATTCAAGGGTGGATTTTTTTGGTTTCGATGAAAGATTTAAGATCATTGAATCCAATCCCTTGGTAATCCTTTTGACCATTAAGTTTTTCATGAACATCTTGGGCATCTTTGTATTTCTTCATCGGGAGTTCATTGGTTTGAAGCTTCTGATGAAGAATCTYCCTTTCCTTTTGAAAGAAATCCTTAAGAGCCACTGAGTTTAGTCTTTCTGCCTCAGATTCTTTTAAGGCCTTTACCTCTTCTCTAAATCTTTTGTTATCCTCTTGTTTAGATCCAGAAGTTTTTCTTCCTCTGATTTTTTAAGCGATGCWATGCGAGTTTTTTCTTTTACCATATCATCCTTTTCTTCAGTGAGAAGATCAGTMTCTCTTTGTAGAAACTGACTTCTTTTTTAACTTTTATCCTTTTTAGATTTTTCAAAATTTAATTTTTCATTAAGCTTGAGAAAATCTTCTGAAAGTTTCATGACCCTAATTTCTAGCTCTGATGGAGCAGAGTTGGTTTCATCAATGGAAGGGTCACATACCTTGTCATCGGAGTCAAAGGCGGATTCTGCATTGGACCTGGCCGTGAGGCATATGAGTGCCTTGTCTTCTTCATCAGGCGAAGAATCGGGCACCCAGTTCTCTTTCTTAGCCATTAGGCTTCGCTCTTTAGGATTGTACTTGTATTTATTTTTGTAATAGTCAACATCCTTTACCAAGCTTCCTCTGCATTCTTTTGAAAAATGTCCTATCTTCCCRCATCTGTAGCAGAGAAGACCATCTTTCCTTCTGTCTCCTTCTCTTCTGTCCTCTCTTCGTTCCTCTCTTTCTTCTCTTCCTTCTCTTCTTTCATCCTTYTGATGAAACTTCATCGGCTTCTGATCATATGAAGGCTGGTACTTCTCCCTTCTGAAGTCTCTTCTTTCATAAGGCTTATTGACAAACTTTTTCTGGAACTGTTTAGTTATCAAGGCCAGAGACTTGGCAAACGCTTTGAGGTCATCGTCAGAATCAGATGGTTCTTCTTCGGATTCTGGCTCCACTACTAGTGCCATCTTGTTTTTCCTTCTGTGTTCTCTGGTAGAGTTCCTTGTAACCTCCTTTTCTTCTGCAGCAAGGGCAAGGGGTCCGCCGATGGACACCTTCCTCTTCATTATGTCCTTCTCTTGTGYAGCAAGAGTGCCATAGACATCATGAAGTGACCAACTGTCTAAGTCCTGATTTGTTTGGAGGGACATCGACAGTTGTGTCCACTCATCGYCGAGACTTTTGAGAAATAAAACGTTGTTATCTTCTTTTGTTCTAACGATGTCATTTCGGCGACATTGATTAATCAATGTGTTGAAACGATCATAGGTCTTCTGAATCGGTTCATCAGGAAGAGCCTTGGAATTAGTGTATTCGTTGAGGCATTGCGCCCTACGATTTTTCTTCGTCTTTGCACCTCCTTCTAGTTGACTCGCCAGTTCATCCCATATCTCCTTTGCTCTTGTACAAGCATCGAGAGATTGGAAGATGTCATTTGGAATGGCCATGATGATCAACTTCTTAGCCTTCCTGTTAGATCTCTAAAAAA
>NC_037533.1:12971256-12973463 GCF_001531365.2 Cynara cardunculus var. scolymus
AACACAAATATTCAAGTTATGAATAACCTAAATATATCGTGTAGATGGAAAATAGTGAAGAACACACAAGAATATTCAAGAATAAGTTTGGGTGTCAAATGATTCACTTTTATTCAAATGATTGATTGAAAAGCGTAAACGATTACAAGAATGATAAAGCCTATTTATAGTAGTAATCTAATTATGAAGATTGTTATCTATGGAAGATATATTGCAAATCTCTTTATGAAAAAAAGCAATCTAGAAACATGGAAACTAAATAAAGCAAAGTAAGGTAAGGAGAATCCAGCTGTCGATTTGCCATCTCCAGCTGTCTTCTTGATGATGTGTTCAACAATGAGTCTTGTGGTCTTCTTGATCGAGTACCTCTGGTTGAACTGTTGTGGAAAACTCCAAGTGTTAGTAACCAGAGGGGTTATGGAGATGCGCAGTTCATCGAACCTATGGACCTTCATCGCATCTCTGGTTGTATCAGGCACTTAGACTTTTTGCTCGAGAGTCTTCCATCGGTCTTCTGCTCTTTCATATTTGTATGTTTTTCATTACTTTTACAAATATGAGTGATGGGGTCTAATAGTAAAGTACCAGATACGTTCTCATAGAGAAAGCTTTGCAAAGTTATTCAAAAGTCCAGTTTATAAAAACTAATTTCAGATGACGAAAGGGATTTGATTTAGCTAAAATTGGGAGGTTTGATTTGCAACTAAGAAAATACCAGTGGTAWAAAGAAGCACAGGGTGCAAAAGTTGATTAAGACATTAAACAGATGATTCAGCAAAAAGTTGACATARCATTCTTGTCACRTTTATATAAAATCACAKAATGATTTTATATAACTTTCACAGTATCAACTATCGGGTCAGACGGCTTCCCAAGAATACACASCGCTCAAYGTGATATCGATACGATATCATTTATGTTAGACRTCGTGAATCCTAGCACAACAYAGTGTCACCATCCTACACCGTAGGGGTRTAGTATTTGTCAGATATTAAAGCTATTTATAGCTTTCTCCTATTACCTMATATTTTCTTAKTTATCTTAACTCTGACAGTTAATGCATTTTCATACACAAAATYAGTTGTCAATTAATTTTAATGTAATCTTCAATGAAATATTAATCACCTGAAACAAATAGTTAGACTATAATGCTAATAAGACACCRTTGTACTTTCACATCGGCTTTGTTCTTAATTTTCCCTTACACCCCAAGCTAAAGCGTTTAAGCCCATCATCGYTCGGTTTCTTCTTACRAATGATGTCAAGACTGAAAAATAAATAACTGATGAATAAAAGTAAATTGCAGAAATTAAATTGCGAGAAATTAAAATATTGGTATTTAAAGTATTGGAAATTAAAGTACATAAATATAAATGACTGAAATTAAAATGCAGAAAGGTAAATTGCAGTAAAGTAAAGTTCATAAATTAAAAGAATGAAAAGTAAATGATTGAAATTAAATTATCAAAAAGTAAATACTAGCAATTAAAATTATTCTAAGAAAAGACATAAAGTAAAAATTTGTAGGAAGGAAGCTAGAAACTTGCACTCTAAGTTATKAAACTTGCAAGACAAGTARAAACTTATAAGAAAGAAGATTGGGAGAAACTTGCAYTTTAAGTTACGAAACTTGCAAGACAAGTTTCGTTACTAAAAGTGAARAATTRCTTGCAAGCACTTGAAAACAGATTCTTTAGTCTACGTAAATTAATCGTAAGCMATAARGGATGAAATCCAATGTAAAGCAACATAAATCGATTAATTTCAATTTGTAACGAATTCCGAAAAGCTTTTATAAATCGAGATTAAGAACAGAAATGAGATGAAGATTGAACACGTGCACTTGAAATAACACTTGAGAATATAATCGCAAATTTACTTCATTATCTTTGGTTCTTGGTTGGAAGCAAGAAAACCGAAAGCTTAAACAAAAATATTAGAGAGAGTATTTTTAAACCCAAAGGTTGTGTACAAAAARCTTAGCCTTAACTCCTATTYATAGAGAATTTTGGAGTTTAYARAAGGAAGCTAGCTAATAGGACAAAAGAAGACTTCCAAGCAGGTTTTGACCAGACCCRAGGCCTTAGAATCAGCAGCTCCAAGGKAGYAGCCTACGAAAATTCGGCCCAAGAAAAATGTGCAGCCCACTGTTTGGTGCTATAAGACTTTTGTGATAGTCCCTATGATGATCAATCTTCAATCTTCAA
>NC_037533.1:12973563-12974846 GCF_001531365.2 Cynara cardunculus var. scolymus
GGGTCACTCAAATACACTTTAAAAATACGTTTTATTATGATTAAAATTATATTGTTTTACACAAATTTATTATAAAATTATTTGAAAATATATTTATTTATCAATCTTCATCGGTATTCCATGTCTGATTGACTTGAAGAGTTTCGGTCTATTGAATTCTTCTAATTGCCTCTTGGTYTTCAAGGTCATCAATGTCGAGAACTTGGGCAACTTGTTCGTTTTATGGTTGTTCACCAGCCATTTTGTAAGACAAAGAGAGAAAGAAACGAGAATTGTGAAGTGAAAACGATAAATTAATACGTAGCGAATTCACAAAATATAGCGAGAAACCGAGAATTGAGAGCGTTAATTTTGAAGATGAGATGAGTTGGTATGTTTACTTGGTACTCCCATGCATATTTATAGTCAATTGAAGAAGAGAAAAAAATGAAAAAAAGGGTCAAAAATCRACCCTAACGGCTAGGTTGACCRTTCTAATGGCTAGTTGACTTTCGTTTACCGGGTCGGGCCCATAACAAGTTCCATAACCGGTCCCGGTTCCGGTCGGTCTCGGGCCTAAAAAATGACAAAATGCACAACCGGTTCATAACAGGCGGTCCCTCAACCGGTCCCGGTCGGTTCCTGTCCCTTATCGGTCCCGGTTCCGGTCCTCCGRCRGTTACGTRCCGGGCCGGTTTGGCCATCACTAGTCCAAATACAATGACCAATATGAATAGAGTTTCATAGCAACTAGGGTCGGCCCAAAGGGTGGGCGAGCCGACCGATGGTCCACGACATCAAAGCCCAAGGGGAATCAATTTAAGTCCAATGATATTATTAGTAATAAAAAAGTTACAAAGTGGCAACTACAAAACTCAAACTCTAAACCTCAAACATACATAAACGTTTCTTTACCACTAAGCCATTAGTACATTTTGATTTTTTTTCTCCTATTTTAATTTTATTWGTTTTCTTGCTTATTCAATTTTTTCTTCCTTGCATTTTTTTTTCTAATTTTTATCTTGTTTTCATTGAAACATTTATTTATCTGAAATAAAATYAATCATATTCAACAATTAATACTTTCTATGTGTTTTTGTTTTGAAAATCATATGATAATATTTGTCARTTTATTGTTCTTTTTGCCAAACATTTTTTTTTTTGCAGGGAATTAATAGGATCAAACTCTACATAAAACAATTTAGACCATTAGCTAATTTCAACTCAGAACCACAAATATCTTTTGTTATATTTTCTAAAATCAAACTATGTATAAAATAATTTAGATTACTATATAATTTCAA
>NC_037533.1:12976202-12977117 GCF_001531365.2 Cynara cardunculus var. scolymus
ATAAATATAATTCTCGAAGATTATTTTGTATTATATTTCTTGATTCGATGTTGAATCTCGTAATTCCGATTTTGTTGTCACCTATAACGTGGTTTGTTRCCTAAGGCTATATATGGTTGTTTAAACTACATAACACTCGCTACTCAAGGATGTTTAGATATTTAAAAATATGATACATGTATAGTAATTAAGTTTTTCTAAGTTTTAAGACAAATTAAACATCTTTATATGGTCGGATACAATTAGTTTGAGCACAACTATCRTTATATGCAAGTTTCTAAAGTTCAGTTTAACTTCATATTACATTATGATATTATATAATCATAAGATATGCATTACAAAAAATACATCATCATTCAATAACAATAATAAAAATTGGCTTAGTTATGAGATGTCTACCTTGATTAGATTCCAAAYCCTTTAAAAATAGTATGTCTCRTTTTGTAGTTTTTAAATAATGGGGGCATTATTTTACGTTCTCGCCCAGGGAATGAGAAACCCCAGGACCGACCCTGATAGCAACTAAAGTTCTTATCAGCATCAAATACAACCATTTCAGCTTCCAAAATTCTCTATACCATCTCTTCCTTGCACTGTTTTCTAAACTTAGAAGTTACCATCAATCAACAACTCTTTCGGCCTTATGCAACCAAGAGCAGCATCAAGAAACATTCACAATACATGAATATGATGCTTCAGTACCGTACCAACGTTTAGAAGGGTATGGGTTTGTCCTTTGTGTGTATAAGGACAMGACAACAACAATCGTGCTAAGCAAGCTTCCTTTGATTGCTGAATGCTGGAATAACCTGGAGGTCTCTTCAGCATTCGCTGAGGCATGAGCAGTCTTCACACATATGTAGACAAGCTTGTAATCACTGAGTACCGCTTCAGATCACGTACTCGCCAGTCCCT
>NC_037533.1:12978827-12980706 GCF_001531365.2 Cynara cardunculus var. scolymus
ACAGCTAGTGACTTGGCCAACTTTAAGCTGTCTTTAGTTTGCTTCTTCTGAAGCTCTAGCTCTTCTTCAACCCGCAAAGCCTTGAGTCTTTCAGCTTCAGAAAGGTAGTCGAACTCACCACCACTAGAGGTACGGAGAGGAATTTTTACTCTAGTATGGTCGAGTGACTCCTTTAGCTGAGTCATCTGCTGGTCGGTAGGAGCACTGGAAACAGGGTGATCAGGGACCCACTCCAGTCAACCACAGGTGGTTGATGGAATTTGAAGTTGATACTTTGAAGTGATTACTACTTGAGAGGTAAAATCTTCAAATAAAGGTTGTTGAGGGATATTGAACAATACCTTCAAGTTTCCTTCTTCAACGATCGCGTTGCCTTTCGACTTGGGGTCCTAGTTCCTTGATGGAGCAAATTCACCTTCCCTTTGCTCCCCCTGGGATGCAGAATCCCTGAGGGTGACTCCCTTGGTGGTGGTTGATGGCTTCTGGTACTTGATGGTAAAGTCATCTTCATTATTGTCATCGTCGTCACCATCTAGGTCCCTTCCAGGGTCAAGGATGGTAGGTTCATCATCTTCGTCTTCATCATCATCATCATCAGCATCAGCAGCAGCAGTGATGGAAGGAGCATCATCCCTAGGGATGGCATCGACAACCTCAACTGGAACAGCTTTGGTGGTCGGGATTACAGGAGCAGCAACCGCTTCAGCTTTAGGAGCCTCAGCTTCAGCTTCAACTGTAGCTGATAGTGGACCAACAACAGAAGAAGGAACAGCCACAACATCAGATGATCCACCAGCRTTGGACCTCATCTCCCCCTCTCTGGCTAAGATTTGAGAGAATTGGCCAGATAGTTCGTCCAAGCGYTAACGCTGGAGAACTATTACCTCCTCTAGCCTTGTTAGAGCACCGACTAGAGTTGTCGTTGCCTCACGCGTCTCATAGAGCTGGGCGCGATCATCGGCAGAGAAAGAAGGTGGGATCACTGGAGCTGGTTGACAGACAGCATCCAGGATCTGCTGAAAAAGTCCAGTCTACTGAACGGCGATAGCCTGAGCATTGTCAGCCCTGCTGGAGAGAGCAACAATGGCATCAGTGTTGGCTTGAACAACTTCTTGGAGAGTCAGAAGGTGACTCTGAACTTTTTGAACGTCCGTTTGGATAACGAGAAAGTTTGCATCAATATCAGCCTGGCGAGGCATCTCCTGGTGGACTTCGGTTATCCTGCAGAGAACGAAATCAATAGCTGGGAGGAGAAGTTTGATATCAGATGCCATATCATAGTCATCATCAATTTCTATCCCCTCCATCTTCTTTCTCGCCCCYGTCCTCTTCCTCTTCCTCTTCCTCAGCATCAGGCTGATGCGTAGAAGAAGGACCTGAGGGGCCATCAATGACATCCAAAGGATTGTCACTGGCATGAGCAAAGATGTCGTTGAGAGGATGAACATCTGTATACTGAGGAGCATCGAGAGGAGCAACCTCAGTTCTAGTGGTGTGTGTCTCAGTATCAGGGAGAACAGTCGCTGATACATCATCGACATGTGTAAAGACCAAAGAAGGAGGAGAAGAGAAAATGGTTGAGAAGAGACGTGGGTGTTTAGCGGTGGCGGCGCTGATATTCACATATTCAATGATTTGGGTCACTGAGGCGGTTGGGGTAGGTACCATTGATACGACAGTGATGGGAGAAATCACTGAAGAGCTAGGAAGGTTAGCTAAAGACGCYTCGGGGTTAAGGCTAGTTTCAATAGTTGAAACCTTTAGAGAGGCTTTAGCCAGAGACGTGGCTGTCCCCTTTTTGGACTTCTTGGCTCACTGAGGAGAACCAAGAGTTGGTTGAGAGGGTCGTTTTGAAGGGTTTTAGTGGCTTGGCTGGACT
>NC_037533.1:12981436-12983104 GCF_001531365.2 Cynara cardunculus var. scolymus
GACTGTTTGAGGAAGTCAGCCACTTCTTGGTAGTCCGCCTTGGATTAGGGGATATCCAACAAGGCAATGTGGTTGTTGGCCTTGAAGGATACCTCATCGAGAGAAAAGTTGACTAGTTGTTAGATACTGCAGGGAGCCGATCATTCCTCTATAAACAGTAGCATTTACAGGCTTTCCATTTAGATCCTTGTTAAGAGTAAGTGGAGGAGCCATTGGAGTCTTCATAGATGAGTTGTTGGATAGATCAAATTTCTTCAGTATATCTCGAACATACTTACTTTGATTGATAAAGATACCTTTATCTGGTTGTTTGATCTGGAGACCTAAAAAGAATGTTAGTTCTCCCATCATACTCATCTGATATTCTTTCTTAATGCGTTCAGCGAACCGAAAACATAAAGAGGGATTAGTGGAACCAAAAATAATATCATCGACATAAATTTGTACTACAATGATGTGACCCTTAACTTTTCTAAGTAATAAGGTGTGGTCAATCTTTCCAGGAGAGAATTTCTCAGAGATGAGAAATAAGGAAAGAGTATCATACCAGGCACGAGGAGCCTATTTTAACCCATAAAGAGCTTTATCCAACCTATAGACATGGTTTGGATACTTAGGGTCAAGGAACCCTGGAGGTTGTTCAACATAAACTTCCTCTTGAAGTTTTCCATTAAGGAAAGCGCTCTTTACATCCATTTGAAAGACTTTGAAGTCTCTATGGGCAGCAAAGGCTAGAAAGAGTCGAATTGCTTCGAGTCTAGCCACTAGTGCGAAGGTCTCGTCATAGTCGATCCCTTCTTCTTGTMTATAACCTTGAGCAACAACMTGAGCCTTGTTATGGGTTACCACACCATCTTCATCCAACTTATTGCGGTAAACCCATTTGGTGCCTATCACTGATTTGTCAGATAGACRTGGGACAAGGTACCAGAYTTTGTTCCTATCAAACTCAATGAGCTCCTCTTGCCTGGCAAGGACCCAACTAGGGTCAGAGATAGCGTCATTGATTTTCTTGGGTTCAACTAAARAAAGAAAGTTGACAAAGAGACAGATATTACCCAGACCACGACGTGTCTTGATACCTGCATCTGGATCATCAAGAATTTGATGAATTGGATGATCTTTTGTCCATCACTGAGCCGRTAAAGGAATTTTATCAGAATAAGYGAGTTCAGGAACAGRAGATRAGGCTTCAGCTGCAGTATCTTCAGCAATAGGGACTATCGCCAAAKRAGTCTCAGATTCAGCGACTGAAACAAGTTGAAAAACTGAAGGCATTTCATTCACTGATTGATCAATGTTTGAAGTAGAAGGAGGARCACAGCTAATAGGCACGACAGCGATCTCTGAAGAAGATGCGTTGGAGTGACGAGCTGTAACTGGAATRATGAATGGATCATYTTCAGCTTCAGGAGATTTAGTGTTAAGAGGAGCACTGTAGGAAGCTTCAGGTTATCCATAGTGAGAGAACATCYAGTTTTCTAATTCATCCTCATCATTTAAGATGRGTTTTGAATTAGCTGATTGAGATTCGTCAAAGGTGACATGAATAGATTCCCCTATCGTCTGTCTTCATTTGTTGAATACTCTGAAGGCTTTGGATATAGAAGAATATCCAAGAAAGATTCATTCATCAGCTTTGGGATCGAACTTTCCAAGTTGGTCGCG
>NC_037533.1:12984491-12986179 GCF_001531365.2 Cynara cardunculus var. scolymus
AGTGGTAGGAACTACAACTTCTGATGCTRAAGACTTTTCAGCGGAGTTGTCTTTGCTGAGCCTGAAGAAGATGCTCCAACGGTTTTCTTCACTTTGGTTGCTTTTGCAGCCTTAGTGGATGATTTCACCTTGGTTGATTTTTCAGCCTTAGCTACTTTCTTGCCCTTAGCTGGTGAACCAGCCTTGGCGGCAGAAKGACACTTTGCTGGCAATATGTGTTTTCTCACCATAGTGTTTACACTTCCTAAAGTTTGGGGTAGCTTTAGGGCCAGGAAGTATTAGATTTGAAATGGGACCAGCTCCAAGGATTCCCTTCTCATTGGTTCTCGAAGGAACCTTTGAGGAATTGGATTCCTTAGGTGAAAAGTTCACCTTGAGCTGAGACTTTGATTTCTAAGAGGGTTCAGATTTCCTAGTTCCTGAAGAAAAAGAAGCTTTAAAAGCTGAAGGAATAGACCTTGATCTATTAGACTGGTTAGACTTCTTAGGAAGGGGTGCTGTGACAATGGATTTATCTATGTCTTTGCAACCAGAACTCGAAGGAGTTCCTTCAAGATGACTCTCAGAAAGAGAAGACTGAGAGGAAGAAGTGTTGGGAATAGAAGAGACAAAGGTGCCAAATTTAAGCATGGACTAGTCGGTAACATGTTCTTCCTGATCATAGGACAATCCTAGACCATGCATTATCTTGGCAAGGATCTGAGCGTTAATGATCTCAGATAGAGATGGTGATTTTCCCCGACCCAGTGGGGAACCCAGTTCACCCGACCCGAACGGGGATTCCACGCTAAAACGGGTCCCGGGGCCGGGGATCCCCGGTAGACTCAAACTGGGGACGGGACTGAGGACGAGGGACATTAATCAAACCGGGGTCGGGGACGAAGACGGGGATCCCGGGTAAAATCAAACTAAATGATATTATTTATGGGGTTTGACCGGGGTTTTGCCAGGTTTTGATCGGGGATTGCTAGAGGTTTGGCCAGGAACGGGATGATAATCCCCGTACCCGCCGGGGACCAGGGCCAGGTGATGCTACTACAAACCGGGGCCGGGGCCGGGGATTACAAAACCCACCCCATCCCCTCCCCGTTACCATGCCTAATCTTAGAGGCTTTGATGGAAGCTTTACACCACCYTTCAATGGTAGCTTTCTCAACCTTAAGATCAGCGATTGCTCGCTTATGCTCAGCGATAGCCTTCTCACGTTCAACGGTGATGGCTTGGTTTACAATAACCTGATCCTTAATATTTTCCTCGACAGAGGTCAGTTCTTTGATCTTAGAATGRCAAATCTTCAATTGCTCTTGAAGATCAACATTAAGCATTTTTGCTTTCGATTTGCCATTGAGGGCATTGTAAAGGTCAATCGTCAACGTATCCAGTGCAKAGAGACTAGAAGAGAAAGAGGGTTCATTCAGGGAACATACCTRAGTAGTAGAAGAAGTGGATGACTCAAAKGAAGTAKATGCTTCTGAAGATCCTTCATCTGCATCTATGGCCATCAAGCAGATATAGRCTGTATCCTCTTTATCTRAAGATGATTCATCGGATGATTCAACCCAGTCATGCTCTTCAGTGACAAGGCCCTTAGCCTTTCGCTGGTTGTTCTTCATCTTCCTGTACTTCTCCTTCAGTTTTAAGTACTTTTTATCTTTAGTCCTGAAGGAAGAGGGAACTTTGGAGGATGG
>NC_037533.1:12987819-12995375 GCF_001531365.2 Cynara cardunculus var. scolymus
CCGAGGTAATTAATATGTGATTATTTGATAAATGATTATGTGATAGCATGATAAATTGTTATATTAATCATGCTAGTATGTGAAACTACATGCATAATGAAGTACGTGCATAGGTATATATGTATGTGTGGATATGTATGTATGTATAGGAGTTATATATGTGCATGTGTGCATAAGTGTATCTATAGCTATTTGATGACATGAATGCATACATACATGCATGAGAGGAGGGCGGCTTAGCCGCCATACTTCTTTTGGAAAGTATATAAGGAGGGTCTTAGCCTCCATTACATTTTTCTTGCCATTTTTTTTTTGGAAAAAGAGTGTGCGATTTAAAGTAAAGAGAGTGTGACCGGATTGTCTTGATCGGATCAGAAGTTGGATTTCAAGTGGCTGGTTTTCGAAAAGATTTCAAGGTGAGTAGTTAAATGCTTTTCAAAACACTTCAAMTTGTATGTTTAAATTGAGGTTTGAAATGGTTATTTGTYAATTGATAATCTTGATCGGATGGTGTTAAATCGGATGTGTTATCTGGACCAAGATAAACTGGATGAGTCTTAGGCGATTTACAAGTAAACCGGATGAGTCTTAGGCGATTTACATGTAAACCGAATGAGTCTTAGGCGATTTACATGTAAACCGAATGAGTCTTAGGCGATTTACATGTAAACCGGATGAATGTTAAGCGAGTTACATGTAAACTGGGCAAGGGATTAAGCGGTTTAAAAGTAAACCGGACATAGCCTCTTCCGGTTTAAGACTAATCCGATCAAAGTGTTGACCGGTTTATGTAATGAGCGATTTATGAACTTTGATCTTATGTCAAGTATGTCAAACGGAGAAGCAGGAATACAACTATGAGATGCCGGTTCATTTTAAATCAGACATGACACCCGGATTGTTAAATCGGACGATCATGAATAGTATTGTCCGGATTAGTAATCCGGACAAGGTTTTGAGAATAAAGCTAAGTGGTAAATCGGTCAAGCCATGTGAAGTGTTGTCCGAATTAGTAATCTGGCCAGGGTTTGACCRGATTACATGCTGACTTATCATTTTATTGATTCTTTTAAAGAAATGGGAATTTTGATAAAAATGATTTTGAACTGATAATATTCCATTGACTGCGATTTACTCTATATGGAATTGTTTTGTGAAATGTTTGGAAACAAGGATGACATATCAAGGAGAGGTGTACCATGGGATAAAKGTGGCATATCAAGGAGAGGTGTAYCATGGGATAAGGGTGRCATATYAAGGAGAGGTGTACCTTTGGATATAAGGGTGGCATTTGTATATGTGTTAGGTGATATAACTCTTACTATTATATCCTTTAAGATTATCATGGTCTGGAATCTTTATTTCTTTGTGATTTAAAGATTTAGGATCAGRRTTCTTATTGRAAATCATAGTCTGGATGTTATTGAGAAGAAATTAACAGGTTTGGCCTAAGACTTGGAATAAACCTTGTTTAATTAAAAAGATTTAAAAGTGGCAATATGATAATCTGGTTAGTGCAAACCTATTTGGGTTTGATGTATTGATTGCAAACAGAGAATTTGGCTTGAGAAGTRAAAGGTATTGGTATTACGTTCTTACTTGTTCATATATTTGTTATTTATATGAAGAATTATTTTACATAAAAGTTTTGRTGATTATCACCCTGTAATAACATAAAAAGGGAACTCATTAGACCTTTCGGTCTAATCCTCGTTTTGTTTTTTTAAATATGTGTTGCAGGAGTTGCAGACGGTAAGGGAAAAAGGGAAAGTATGATAATTCCTTATATGTTTATCTGCATGAAAGATTACTGATGATGTATATAGTTTTTGGTAGATAAAACTTGATAGTACGAGAATTGTATTTTGAATTTTTGGACAATGTATTCGGTAATGGTAGATTCTTGTACTAAGGGACCTATGTCGTGTATAAACGTGTATTTCTTGTGTATGAAGTATATGTTACATGCAATGTGTTGAATGGGGTGTTACATTSGTGGGCAATAGAGTCAACTAGTCGGCTCCGTACCGTACCAACGTTTAGAAGGGAATGRGTTTGTCYTTTGTGTGTATAAGGACAAGACAACAACAATCGTCTAAGCAAGCTTCCTTTGATCGCTGAATGCTGGAATAACCTGGAGGTCTTTTCAGYATTCGCTGAGGCTTGAGCAGTSTTCACACATAKGTAGACAGACTTGTAATCACTGAGTAYAGCTTCTGATCACGTACTCRCCAGTCCCTAATCTTCAKTTTCAGTCTTCGACATTAGCTGAAGGTTCTTTGGTGTGAGTGTTATCTTCTTGAAGTATCGCTGTCTCTGATTGAATTACAATACAAGTTCTTCAGCGATCACTGAACACGCTCAGTGAAGACCGCTGGAACTGAAAAGACAGAAACATAAATACAACGTATAAGTGAAAATAGATTATCATCAAATCACTGAAAGAGAGGATCAACATCTACATCTTCTCCAACTTGTTCCTTACCATTGTTGATCAATTTTAGGAGTTTTCTTAAAAACCCATTTGTAACTTCATTCTAACCTTCTAAACTTCATACATGTCAAAGTATTGCATTTTAATCTCCTAAACATCTCTTTACACATATTTCAAGCATTTATGAATTTTGACCTAATTTGAGTTTTTTTGTTGGGGGGGGGGGGGGGGGGGTTTACCTTTTTTACAAAATAGATGTTTAGACTTCATTTTGATGTTATGAAAAGTGTGTACTTGAGGCATATATAATATTTTGGGTTTGAATATCATGATTTAAGTTGTATACGAATTTTCATCCTTGAGGGCATATTACATGAAGTGGCGATATTTTAGTAAAGAAAGAGTGATGTTACTTGTGGGAAACACAATCCTTTGTATTATAGACCACTCAAATGCTAAATGTTTTAATGTTAATTATGGAAAGGAAATGTCTCATTTGAAGTTATGAAACCTTGACCTTATTTGGTTAATTTTGAATAGAAATAGTTTGATAATGCCATTCAAATGATGAAAACTATATGTTTAACTATATGTGATCACTTTTAAGTTCTGACAAATATTAGACTAATGCAAATGGATTCATAGGCATAGAAGTCGATTTAGGTATGTAAGACGGGATTGTTATTCCCATATGATAGCAAGATACGGGTATTAAATTACCGAATGACTCAAGCTAAAGATCGTTGGTGGTTGAACTTGATGACCGTGTATCTCGTAGTAATTTACTTCTTGCCAAAGAGTATTTCTTAGACATTGGAGGACTCAAATTATAGACTGTGGGTGGTTGGATTATATTATCAATGTTCCATAATAGGAGCTCTATAACGTAGATTCGTGGCCTACTTTTATGTTCCGCCACAATTAACGAAAATTGGGTCTCCCTCGTCATCATAAGATGTATTTTGGACCTTATGGTTCTTATGTGAAATATGTGAACTTTGGAATTTGTTCAAGTGTATAAAACGTTCTCTCTAATTATTACTTGCTTTATTTTATAAACCGTTTGGCCTCACTAGGCGTGAAGCCTAACACTTTTTCTTAAAATGACATGTACATTAGATTCTCATARCGGTGGGGCTCTGAAGTCTTGAGCGTAGTGATTTGATGCTGGTAAAGGCACTTTTGGGAGAAATAACTTTTATTTATTGGTGTTATATTTTGACAGGATTATTTTGGTGAAGATAGTGACTTCGTTTATAATTTGAACTTAGAATAGTTTAGATTAATAAGTTGTTATTTATCTTCTATTCCTTTGGATTGTAAACGCTTCACAATCTCCCTTCTTGGGTGATTTTATTTATATAGGTGTTTATTTTGTACCAATTTTTATGGTTTAAATTTACTCCTATTTTAGGGGTTCTACATGCGAGAATACTCTCGTCACATGTGATAATACACGTAAAGGAACCTGTGGTGTGAGGACGATGTGACCTAGGTTGTGCTAAAGGTCATTTGCATCTCTAATTTAACATCATATCAAGAATACCCTTATTACATGTAATGATACAAGTGAGGGGCGCTRGTGGTGTATAGAAAACTTGACCCGCAAACTAGGTTGCGTCAAAGGTTGTCAGACTCAATACTCTGAGTAAAAAGAGCCTCTCACGCATACTCCACTRTTATGAGTGGTGCGACCGGTACATCCATCCTCTATTGGTATTAGTCGAYATAGCTACAAATATAGCAAGGAAGAAATTGAGTAGAAAAACCAAGACAATATTAAAATGACAAACAAACATTAATTTCGACATATAAATAATGAAATTGATATACAAATCTAGATAGAAAATGTATACACAACATACTAGTGGATATATATCCAGACGAAGGAGAACACAACAAACAAGACAATGTATCTCATTAGTTTTTATCCTYTTAGGTGAAAGATTCCTTRTGCATAAGCTTCTCAATAAACYAAAAGACARCTTATCAAGTGTGGGAAGGGTAGAATTAGAGACAGAAGGAAGCATATATTTATTTCCCTCACCCTGCGCTTTGGTTCCAACCAAAGGATAAACATCACTACCCTCCACACATAACGAATCTTATTGAAGTAACCAACAAAATCCTCTTAAAAGCATTACAACCAGCGACSTTCATCCCATCTCGATAAACACCCAATACAACATATGAATTAGTGAACCTGAAACTACTGATTTAAGCCTCTAATTTAACAAACAATATGTAAAACATGAAGCTATTCTGATTTGGTCAAAAGAGGAAGGTTGTTCTGGGGAGATCATACATGTTGGTACGGGCTTCTAAAAACAACCTTATCGTAATATATTTGATTTGTGTGCTCTTAGAGTAATGAACTATTTGCCCTCTTCTTGGACGACACCATGACACACTCGTGTGCAATATTCAAGGTGAGGATTTCAGTTTTGAAATYTGAATTTACTATTCATGTCTAACTAATTCTTCATGCAATTGAGTGAAAATGAAGACTTGAAATMAGCACAAATGAGAAAAATCACGTTGTTGATTGAGAAGGTGAGTATTTGCAAAATGATATATAATGTCATTCTTTATGCAAATGGCATGCTGAAATGAGTATCCCATCTAGGCAAGAGTCGATAAAAACCATGAGGTTCTTGAGATAGGATGTGGTTGGGGAACGTTAGCTATTGAAATAGTGAAACAAACTGGATGCAAATACACTGGCATTACCTTATCTGAAGAGCAACTCAAATATGCAAAAACTAAGGTGAAGGAAGCTGGCCTACAGGACCATATCAGATTTCTTCTATGTTACTATAGGCAATTGCCTCATACTTACAAATATGATAGAATAATATTCTGGTGAGTATATCTGTCTCTAACTACAGACATTAATGGTATTGCTTAGATATGATGTAACCRTGGACTACTATTTTGCAGTGAAATGTTAGAAGCTGTTGGGCATGAGTACATGGAAGAGTTTTTTAGGTGCTGTGAATCAGTATTGGCAGATGATGGGCTTTTCGTGTTGCAGGTAACTTCTCTTCTATTGATGAATATTAGTAATATAGATTCCTTGAATAAAATAGTAGCTAACGTTACGTGGTGGAATCATTAGTTCATATCAATCCCAGATTACTTGCAGTTGTATAGACCAAAGTCAGATTCCCAATGACCAAAATTTAAAAATGAACCATCAACAAGACCTCTAACCTACAACTTTCCCATCACTCATGGAAGAAAATAGGTGAAATCGATGATAAATAACTAAAATACAATGTTTAAAGTTCAAACCTGTGTTCGATTGAAAGAAGATGGAAGCAGTTCAAGCACTCATTTTYGTCAAGCAGTTCGATCAAAGAAGTATATGGAACTCGTTTTCGTCAAGCAGTTCGATCAAAGAAGAAGAAATCATTTCTTCAATCTTTTTCGTCAATCGTAGAAAGGGAGGTCGGCTGTAGTAAGGGAAAGGGAGCGTACGTCAATTGCTTGAGAGTTGAGAGGGTATTACGGCCGTAGTAAGGGAAAGGGAGTAATGGTTTTATAATTTGGGCTCCATCTTAAAAAATTTGGGCTTTGGGCTCCATTTGAAAAAAAATTAAATTTCCGACGGAAATTTCCGTTGRAGAAAAAAATTATTAAAATAAATAAGTAAATCCGTCGAAAATCCGTCGGAACGTTTTTAAAAATTACGTTTTTCTTTAAAAATAACTTTTGCAAGGAAAAAACTTTTTTATAAAATTTCAACGGATTTTTATATTTAAAATAAAMAATTAAAGCCAATAGTATACGTTAAAATTCAATTGAACCGAATACAACCACTAATTAACATCTATGAAAACTCAATATTATCCGCTAAAACTCAATTGAACCGAATAAAACTCAATAACTCCATTAAAGCATAGTTGAACCGAGTAAAGTCCAATATATCCWTTTAAAGTCCACKAAGATACATTAAAGCCTAGTAGTACCCTTTAAATCCCAGTTGAACCGAATAAAGCACAATAATACCCGTTAAAGCTCAATTGAACCGAATAGAGCCCAATAGTACCCATTAAAGTTCAATTGAACCGAATGGAACCCAATAGTACCCGTTAAWGCCCAATTAAACTGAATAAGGCCCAATAGATTCATTAAAGCCTAATTGAACCGAATAAGGCCCAATTGTATCCGTTAATGCCCAATTGAACTGAATAAGGCCCAATAGCTCCATTAAAGCCTAGTTGAACCGAATAAGGCCCAATAGCTCCATTAAAGCCTAGTTGAACCGAATAAGGCCCAATTGTATCCGTTAATGCCCAATTGAACCGAATAAGGCCCAATAGCTCCATTAAAGCCTAGTTGAACCGAATAAGGCCCAATAGCTCCATTAAAGCCTAGTTGAACCAATAAAGTCCACTAAAATCCATTAAAACCCAATAATACCTGTAAAAGCCCAATTGAATCAAATAAAGCCCAATAGATCCATTTAAGTACACTAAGATCAATGAAAGCCCAATAGATCTATTAAAAACCAAATAGTACCCGTTAAAGCCCAATAATCCRTTAAAGTCCACTACGATCTATTAAAGCCTAGTAGTACCCTTTAAAGCTTAATTGAACCGAATAAAGCACAATAATACTCGTTAAAGCTTAATTGAACCTAATATAGCCCAATAGTACCCGTTAATGCACAATTGAACCGAATAAAGCCYAGTAGTACCCGTTAAAGCTCAATTGAACCCGTTAATACCCAATTCAATTGAATAAGACCCAATAGCTCCATTAAAGCCTAATAGATCTATTAAAGTCCACTAAGATCCATTAAAGCCTAGTAATACCCTTTAAAGCCCAATTGARCCGAATAAAACCCAATAATACCCGTTAAAGCCCAATAATATCCGTTAATGCCCAATTAAACTGAATAAGACCTATTAGCTCCATTAMAGYCTAGTTGAACCGAATAGTACCTGTTAAAGTCCACTAAGATCCATTAAATCCCAATTGAACCGAATAAAGCCCAATAGTACCCGTTAAAGCCCAATTGAATGAAATAAGACTCAATAGATCTATTAAAGCCCAATAGACTCATTAAAACTCAATTGAGCCAAATAAGGCCCAATTAGTACCCGTTAATGCCAAA
>NC_037533.1:12996075-12997205 GCF_001531365.2 Cynara cardunculus var. scolymus
ATACTATATTACAAAGCATTTGACAAAAAATCTTGAAAATCATTTTTTATGCATGAAGTACTGCATATTGATGCATATACTTAAAATTCAAGATTACAAGTAAATTATTGATGTGCTAGAATCGAAAGTGTTCACACAGTGGGCACAAAGTCCCCATAGTGACGGTGCAAGTGCACGCCGACACTATGATCGTTTCAAGTAATAAAGTGGTATAGTACCAAGATCGTTTCCACAGGGACTGGACTTAMTAAGAATCAGAGAGTTTCATGAGCTTATTGAGTATGTTTCGGTTTGTGAATAAAAGTTGAGTTTTGTTGGTGCAAAGCTTAAAAATACGAAATAAACCATTTGAAATTAAAAGATGGGTATGGGTGTAAGTTTCCTTTAAGAAGATTGTAGGAACAGTTTGGTCAGAAACTYATGGGATTTCTATAAAAACTCCAATTTCTTGAAAGTGAATTCTTATATTCTGTGCCCACAGAGTGCCCACAAAGCGTCTAGTTTTATCAATTTTAAACTTGCCGAATTAGCTAATAGATAAAAAGATATCTGGTTCCACTAGCCTGAAGATTTATACTCAAATCTCTTTGTAGTATAAACTCGACTAATATCTGAACATTAGCTAAAAAMTTACAGAATCCATATCTCTACGTGATTATCAAAGACTCTCTCAAATCTTTGTGCATCATTTAAGCAGTATTTCAGATCCGCCCATCTCTGGATCAAGGATCTAATATTAACACTTCAAAGTGATCAGCTTATCCGCGTTGAGCTTAAGTCCCGACTTAAATGACCAAGCTTAAGAATTAATAAAATTAGCAACACCCAAATGTGCCTTCAAATTCATAAGTTTGACTCACACCCACACCCAAAGGGGTGATTAGCTCATAATAAAATTATAAAATATAGAGGAAATAGAAGAAGAAAAATGCATAAGAAATACTTGAATGAAATTTCACTTAAGCTGTTGCCCACAGGGGGCATACAATGCACAGTAGAGAGAATTAAAAACTAAATACGAAAATAAAATTAAATGCAGAAAACTAAACTTGTTCTATTGCTCTAGAACTTCAGTTGAGAGTGAATGCTCCAAGGTTGCTTGGTTGATTCGTTGATGTCTTCCAAATGAG
>NC_037533.1:12997305-13012826 GCF_001531365.2 Cynara cardunculus var. scolymus
CTCTGGACCAATGCGTCGCCTCTGAACCAATGCTTTGCCTCTGGTCTTTTTTCCAAACTTAGTTGTTTCAGCAACATTTTCAGATTTTCCATCCTTGGCCCTGATGGTTTTGGCAAAACTTTTAGAATAATTAGGATCATTTTTCGGTCCTAATAATCAATAAATTATATTTTATTAGAAATTTTTTAAGATTGGTAATTTGGGGTTTTCTCTAGCGTGATGTTACAATTGAGAAGGAAAAAACTTGGCCTATGGCCAATGGTTTTGGGTAAACTCTGTTTTGGAACAAGTGTTTGGTTTAAAGAGGAACCGAATGGCTCTGGTTGTTCCTTGAAAGGAACCAGAGGGGCTCTGGTTGGTCCTCGTAGTAGAACTAGAGGGTTCTAGACGTTGATTTGGGAAAATTATGCAAGTCTTTACTAAATGTTTTAGTCAAAACCAGAGGCTCTGTATCTATAGATAAGAGCTTTGTGTCAAAATTATACTTTAAAAGAATTTTCAAAAAGGTGGTATACTTAGAAGCTTTTCATAAAAAGTAAGACAGACGAGAGGGGCTCTGGTTGGCCTACGCGGGTGAACCATAAGCTCTGGTTGGTCTTGCATTTTGAGCTAGAAGCTCTGGCTAGTAGAACAGAGCTCTGATCATATAAAATTCTCTTCAAAATGTGTTTTTATCTTTGGGAAAGCTATTTTATTATCTGTGAGGTTGATTTATGAATGTTTTGAGAATTGTACCCAAGTAAGAAGTTCTGGTTGGCTTAACCAGAAGCTTTGGTAGAGGAACCAGAGGAGCTCTGGTCCTCTTATTTGTTGAAATATTTACTAAGTCTGGTCTTTGGAACCAGAGGTCCGATGGACTCAAACAGAATGTGGATTTACATGTTGAGATGTGAAATATTTTTATTTGAATAATGTTTTGGTGATTATTACCCAGCAACTACATGGAAAAAGGGATCTCACTAGACTTATAGGTCTAACCTTCATTTTGTATTTTCATATATGTGTTGCAAGAAATGTAAATTATAATGATAGTAAAGGAAAAGGAAAAATATGAATTATTTCCCTATAAGCTTAGCTATATGAAGATCATATTTGAATATGTTTTGGAGGATAGATGTTGTGGATACAAGAGCATGTATCTTGAAATTTTTGAGTCGACTATTTTGTAATATAGACTCTTGTATTATGGACCTTTGTGGGATTGAACATGTATTCTATGAATGATTATGTGTTATATGCAATGTAAGTTTGGGGTTGTTACAAAAGTGGTATCAGAGCCTGAGTTTAAGGGATTTAGGTATTCACATGCATGATGCCTAGATTTAAGTTGTTTCATTGCATGTTAGGGTCCCAGACATAGTTATCACCTTTGGAATAAATATGATAAGTTAAGAGATCAGTGTGTAAGGTATATACGGATTACATCTGGCCATTGTAATTTTGAATCTACAGGTACATAACTGAACTTGGACACTTTATTATGTTTGGGAATGTGAAAATATGTTTATTAACTTTGATATCTACAGATTACTAGTAGATCCAGAAGGTCTGAAAGGATCACCCGCCCCAATCCCAATGAAGAAGAAGATTCCCCTATTCTTGTCCCTGTTGGTACATCTGAGGGCAGAGGCAAAGGCAGAGGTAGAGGCAGAGGCCAAAGCAGAGGGCAGACCAGAGACAGAGTTAGCCAGGCAGATGTCAATACAGACCAAGGAAAGTCTAATTTTGAGAATATGATTCAAGAACAGATTCCTCAACCAGAATATGTTACAAGAGACATGTTGGCCGAGGAAATGGGAAAGCTAAGGGAAACCTTGACTTCCATTATGGGAATTCCTTCCAGAATCGAAACTAGCAGAGTTAAAGTTAATCYAGCACTTTCAGTTATCAATAATAGAGAAGGAGACATAAAKATGTTTTTGASTTGTAAACCACCAACTTTTRCGGGGGAAAGATATCYAGTCAMGACAATGTGTTGGATCAAAGAGATAGAGTCARTATTCAATACCATTCGATGTGCAGAAACAGATAAAGTTYGATTTGCAGTCTCTGTGTTAAAGTCAAATGYGTTGTTTTGGTGAGAGGTGGAATCCTTAGCCAGAGCAGATATTTTGCAAACCTTGACCTGGGCAGAACTCGTTAACAGATTTAAAGAACAGTTTTGTCCTAAGGCCGCTATCAGACAGATGGAAAAAGGTTTCTTAAAGCTAGAACAAGGAACCAGAACCRTAAGGGAGTATACAAAAAGTTCATCGAGTACTCGYGATTTGCAGAACACTATATCTCTTCGGAATCAAGRAAAGTGGAGAGATACATTTGGGGGTTGAAACCATCCATCCGGGAGTTTGTAATAGCCATGAATCCGRCTACATTTTCATTAACTGTCGATGTAGCAGAAGTAACAGAAAGGAATAAGAAYCGYMARRARRARGRAAARWKRWKGRAAARRRGRAAWKGGRARGTCCATCAGCAGGATAYAGAGGGACAAAAGCTATAAAGTAYGRAAACAAAMCTATCCAGAAAGTTAGTGAGAGAACTTGTTCTYGCTGTCACCAGATTCATCAGGGAGATTGCAAAGTTAACCCAAGGAAATGTTATCAATACGGTGATGTGGGCCATTTGTCCYGAAACTGCCMAATGACTAAGAGATGTTTTAATTGCAATTYGCCAGATCATCTCAGGCCCAACTGCCCGCAATTGAAAGCTCCACAGCTTACCATGGGAAGCAATACATCGAGTGTTCATGGAAGACCGAGCATGGGTAGAGGAGGATCAGAAGGGGTGCAGGGTCGATCTTTTCAAATGACCAAGCACGAAGCCGAAACTACACCTGATGTAGTGACAGGTACATTTCTCGTGAACTCATTATATGCCAAAGTGTTATTTGACTCAGGCGCAAACTTCTCGTTTGTATCCCCATCATTTGCTATATGTGCTTGTATGAATTATGTGYATCTTGACGACAAGTTAGTAGTTTATACTGCTAATGGTCAAGTATTTATGAATTGTGTATTCGATAACTGAACTATTATGATTGAGAGATGTGAGCTACCAATCAGACTGTTTGGCATGCCTATGAAAGAGTTTGATGTGGTTGTAAGGATAGATTGGTTGGCAGAAAACCATGCCAGTATTGTTTGTGATAAAAATATGATCATAATAATATTGCCAAACAGAGGGTCAATTATTATATATGGTGATCATCAAAATCGTCATACCRGTCTGTTATCTGTAATGAAAGCCAGAAAGTGTATTCAAAAGAAGTGTCAGGGATTCTAGCTTATGCAATTGATGCCAAGGAAGAAAAAGAGAAGCAAGAAATGATCCCGATTGTGAATGAATATCCTGAAGTCTTTCCAGAAGACTTATCCGAATTACCACCCGATAGAGTTATTGAATTTAGGATTGATTTAATACCCGGAGCAACGCCTGTAGCCAAAGTACCATACCGATTAGCTCCATCAGAGTTAAAAGAATTGGTCACACAGTTAAAAGATTTACTTGACAAAGGATTCATCAGACCGAGTACTTCACCATGGAGAGCTCTAGTTTTGTTTGTGAAAAAGAAAGACAGTTTTATGCGTATGTGTATCGACTATCAAGAACTGAACAAATTGACCATAAAGAACAAATACCCGTTACCAAGAATTGATGATTTATTTGATCAGCTGGTAGGAGCTAGTTATTTCTCGAAGATTGATTTACGATCAGGTTAGCATCAGTTGAAAGTTAAAGAGGAAGATATTGCTAAAACCGCTTTTCAAACCAGGTACGGACATCATGAATTCCTGGTTATGTCATTCGTTTTGACTAACGCACCTGTCGCTTTTATGGATTTGATGAATCGAGTATTTAAAGAATATCTTGATAAATTCGTAATTATATTTATCGATGATATTCTTATATACTCAAAGACTAGATAAAAACACGCAGAACACGTTCGATTGATACTTGAACTCWTAAAAAGAGAAAAGTTGTACRCAAAGCTATCAAAGTGCGAGTTTTYGTTATAGGAAGTTCAATTCCTTGGGCATGTTATATCAGAAGCAGGGGTAAAGGTAGATCCARCAAAGATTGAAGYYGTTGCAAAATGGGAGGCACCAAAGACACCATYTGAAGTCCGAAGCTTCTTGGGATTGGCAGGCTATTACCRCAAGTTTATTCAAGACTTTTCCAAAATAGTCGTRCCTTTGACCAAGTTAACTCGGAAGAATTTTAAGTTTCAGTGRGAGGAAGAACAAYAGAAGACTTTCTAGTTACTAAAAGATCATMTCTTCARTGCACCGATATTGACTTTACCTAATGGAACRGAAGATTTTATGGTATACAGTGATGCGTCAAAGCTTGGTTTGGGTTATGTATTGATGCAAAKAGGAAAAGTTATATCATAYGCATCTCAACAACTGAAGGATCATGAAAAGCAGTACCCAACTCACGACATGGAATTAGCAGCCGTGRTTTTYGCATTGAAAATTTGGAGACATTCTCTCTTGGGAACAAAGTGCCAAATCTATACCGATCACAAGAGTTTGCAACACTTGTTCAATTATAAGGAATTGAATATGAGACAACGTCGATGGATTGAACTYGTTAACGACTATGATTATGAAATTCTCTATCACCAGGGGAAAACGAATGTGGTGGCCRACRCTTTAAGCAAAAAAGAACGAAGTAGAACTATTAAAGCTACGACAATGAGAATAAACTTAACTCCCGATCTTCATYAAGAGATTTTGAGCCATCAGAAAGAGGCCGTTAAGGAAGAACACGTGAAGACAGAAAAAGTGGGGAAAATGATTTCCATCATGGAACCGAAYGTTGAAGGAATTTTGTGCTTCCGAGGTCGGATATGGGTACCAGTTTATGGAAATACACRGGAGACCATTCTGAACGAAAGTCACAAGTCTCGTTACTCTAKCCATCCAGGTACCAATAAAATGTATAAARACTTGAAGCCTTTCTATTGGTGGCCAGGATTGAAGAAAGATATWGCAAAATACATGGAACGATGCTTARCCTGTCTGCAAGTTAAGATCRAGCATYAAAGACCGTACRGAAATCTGCAATCTTTAAAATTCCAGTATGGAAATGGGATCACATTACGATGGACTTTATCATGAAATTACCCCAAACCCCGAAAGGTTATGATGCAATTTGGGTAATAGTGGATCATCTATCAAAGTCTGYGCATTTCCTACCGATGAAAKAAAATTATTCTTTAGAAAGGTTGGCCCAGATCTACATTAGAGAAATTGTRACCAGACATGGTGTTCCATTATCCATCATTTCTGAKCGGGACAAYTKTTTTACTTCAAAGTTTTGGGAAAGTCAAAGAGCTTTGGGGTCGCAAATTCGATTGAGTACGACTTATCATCCTCAAACARATGRGMAAAGTGAAAAGACCATCCAGACTCTSGAAGACATGTTGAGAACCTRTGTTATAKACTTCGGAGGTTCATGGGAGGATCACTTGCCATTGATAGAATTTGCTTACAATAATAGTTACCACTCCAGCATCCAAGCGGCTCCGTATGAAATATTGTATGGACKAAAATTCCAAATGTCGTTGTGTTGGAATGAGGTAGGGGAAAATCAATTGACGGGTCACGAGATTGTACAAGTAACATCTAAGAAAATTGAACAGATTCGGGCAAGAATCAAGACAGCCCAGGACCGACAGAAAAGCTATGCCGACAAGTGACTAAAACCGATCGAATTCAATGTGGGCGACTTGGTGATGTTAAAGGTATCTCCGTGGAAGGGTGTTATGAGATTTGGGAAGAAAGGCAAGCTTAGCCCGAGGTATATTGGGCCATTTAGAATTTGCAAACGGATTGGGCCGGTAGCTTATCAGTTGGAACTACCAGAAGAGCTMAACCTAATTCACAGTACCTTTCATGTGTCAAATTTGCTCAAGTGTTTGGCTGACCCAAGCTTAGCAATACCGCTTCCAGAGATTAAACTAGACAGCAAACTGAATTTTATGGAAACGTCAGAAGTCGTGACTGATAGAAAGACAAGGGTATTGAGAAATAAAGAAATTAGTCTGGTAAGGGTATAGTGGCAATATCACAGGGGTTCAAAAGCTACATGGAAATTAGAATCTGATATGAGAACCCGATACCCTTGGCTATTTGAATAAATAAATTCCGAGACGAAATTCTTCTAAGGGGGAGATAATGTTATAACTAGGTTTCATACAACTTGTTGAAGTAACTCTTATGTGAATATTTTGTGCAATACGTAATGGCATGCATGTTAGTTAATTAAACTGCATGAATAGCATGCATAYACATGACAACATGCATGATATAGAGATTATGTGCAGATATGTGAAAACATGATGATATGCATACATAAGTATGACTCTATGCCTATATGGGAAAATGATTAAGCTATATGCACATTTGATAAAATGCATACATGAATCATCAATATTTTAATAAGTAAGTGGGTAGCCTTCGTGGCTAAGAAAAGAGTGARTTTTACAATAATAAACCCACCGCCCTTCAAAGAGTTTTATATTAATAAAACTCACCGCCTTTGTTAAAAATATAAAAAGGTGATAAAAGATAAGATCTTGTCTTATCTTTCCATTGGAAAATTTTTAGAGAGAAAAGTGTGAGTGGYGRTGGAAGTGTTCTTGAGAAAGATTCTTGCTTAGAAAGTGATTCAAGAAAACCTGTATGTTTGAAGCTATCAACTTGTGTCTAAGAAGGTGAGTTTTTGATAACTAAAACCTTTCTATATGTTATATAAACTACAAGGTTTTGATGTGGGTTTCAAGGAAAAGATGGTAAAACTGACTTTGACAGCTTAAAGGTATTATTGTTATATATTTGAGTATTGGAAACTGTTTTGGGAAAGATAAAGAAGAKGTWGCTTCTTTAAAACAGTTTTGGAAATGATATCCTGTTTTGAGGATTTAAAGGAGATATGATGTTTTGGAAATCATTGAAAGAACATATTGTTCTTGAGTTTGAAAAGTTTTGATGATAAAACTGTTTTGAAACCATTATTGGTTCAAAACTATAGAGGACATCTCATCAAGACGGTTGTGACTTMGGTCTGTCTTCGTTTGGGATTAATCTATAGATTTTGTGGATAAAACTATGGAGGCTGTTTCATCAAGACGGTTGTGACTTTGGTYTRTCTTCGTTTGGAACTAATCCATAGATTTTGATGAGGAAATAAGGGTGGCATATCAAGGAGAGGTGTACCATGGGATAAGGGTGGTATATCAAGGAAAGGTGTACCTTCGGCTATAARGGTGRCATATAAAGGAGAGGTGCACCTTTGGATATAAGGGTGRCAATTATGTGTGGTTATTATAGCTCTTGCTATTATGTCTTTTAAGATTAYAATAGATTTGAGTTCTTACTTCTTTGTGATTTGAGGACTCAGARATGTTGTTCTTATTAGAAATTATAGTATTGATGTTATTRGGAAGGGAAAAACTTGGCCTATGGCCAATGGTTTTGGATAAACTCTGTTTTGGAACAAGTGACTAGAGGGTTCTGGACGTTGATTTGGGAAAATTATGCAAGTCTTTACTAAATGTTTTAGTTAAACCAGAGGCTCTGTATCTATAGATAAGAGCTCTGTGTCATTTTATACTTCAAAAGAATTTTCAAAAAGGTGGTATACTTAGAAGCTTTTCATAAAAAGTAAGACAGACCAGAGGGGCTCTGGTTGGCCTATGCGGGTGAACCAGAAGCTTTGGTTGGTCTTGCATTTTGAGCCAGAAACTCTGGCTAGTAGAACCAGAGCTCTGATCATATAAAATTCCCTTCAAAATGTGTTTTTATCTTTGGGAAAGCTATTTTATTATCTGTGAGGTTGATTTATGAATGTTTTGAGAATTATASCCAAGTAAGAAGCTCTRGTTGGCTTAACYAGAAGCTTTGGTAGAGGAACCAGAGGAGCTCRGTCYTCWTGTTYGTTGAAATATTTACTAAGTCTRGTCTTTGGAACMAGAGGTCCGATGGACTCAAACAGAATGTAAATTACATGTTGAGATGTGAAAATGATTTTATTTGAATAATGTTTTGATGATTATCACCCTGCAACTACATGGAAAAAGGGATYTCACTAAACCTRTAGGTCTAACCCTCATTTTGTATTTTCATATATGTGTTGCAGGAAATRCAGATTATAATGACAGTAAARGAAAARGAAAAATGTGAATTATTTCTTTATAAGCTTAGCTATATGAAGATCATATTTGAATATGTTTTGGAGGATAGATGTTGTGGATACAAGAGCATGTAWCTTGAAATTTTTGAGTCGGCTATTTTTTTAATATAGACTCTTGTATTATGGACCTTTTTGGGATTGAACATGTATTCTATGAATGAATTATGTGTTATATGGAATGTGAGTTTGAGGGTGTTACAGGATTCTTGAATATGTGACGAGGAACACTTTTCCACATTGTTGATTGAGAGGCATGCKTCCGAGATATATACTGGTATTGTCATCTTTGAGGTACAAAAGGAGATTAGGAAAGCAGTTTGGTTTTCCAGGTTGGATCTCGTTGCCAATGAAGATAATGTGAAGCATTACCATGTTACGTCCAAGAACAAGAAGTCAACAACGAAAGCGTCTTATTCTGTAAGTTCTCCAAATATTAGTTTATTATATATTTTTTGTCATTATTTTGGCTTGATTCCTTCTTTACAAATCATATATTTTTGGTTGATCGTTTTATTTTTCACGGACCGTTCAAGATTTATTGGACAAACATACTCCGGTGTGATGGTCACTTTTATGTAAGGAACGGTATTTTATGTGGACACATGTTCAAGATTTATTATGATGTATTTAACGAAACTTGCAAACTACTTTTTGGAAACGATGTAAATTTACAACAACTGATGTGGATCCTTGTGGTCCACCTAATGGCACATAATTTAAGTCAAATGTTTTTCAATTTTTTAACTCAAAAACTGTAATTATACATGATATATTCAATAAGCACACAAATTTTCGATACCATTCCATCGGTTGTTGTGACTTTGAATTTGTGGATTTCTCTTGCAAAGTCTATATAAATCTTCTTTTTTGCTATTTACACTTTTTTTATCCCAAAAATGTCCTATCACCGCACAACATGTGGTGCCACATACTAGTAGATATAAAATGGAGAACCAACCAAATGATGTGTCATCGTAAGAATCAAGTATTTATACATATTGAAATGCGGTGATGGGGTTGGTTATTCAACATTGGTAAGAATATGCTTTTGTTACTAACTTATAAAGTTGATCTTAATTTTATTTTTATGGGCAAATAGTTACTATAATAGCTTTCTATTGGGCTTATAATGCGATGCGTCTTATATATTGATAAACTAATTCACATATTTTTTTTATTTTTAATGATAGTGACATGTCGTTTAACTTTTAAATAACATAATCACATAATTGTTACCCGTGCATCTTAAAATAAAAAACAACAGACGATTATGAATATATGCAATTTAACCATTTATAGAAATATGTCCAYTGTTTTATGTTGTATTTAATTAATTGTTAAATGAGGAATTATGTTTCATTTTAAYTTGGTCTAATACTTCTTGAAAAAATATGTCACCACCGCACAACACACATTGTCAAACACAGTTAARAATTAAAAGTTGTCACGTGTCGCTGTTCGATCCCTCTCCTCTTCCCTTACCTCCCATYCATTGAGTTGTTAACAGAGGTTGTTTCTGCAGCTACTATGACAACCCCCCCCCCCTCTTTTAAACCCCACCTGCAACTCATTTTTCCTCCATGCCTCTTTGTTCCTCAACCCAAATGATACTCAAAACTCGAATTAATTCCACATATACATCAKGATATCAACCTTAAGAGCATCATCAACACAAGAACACACTTGCTCATACCCAAACGCTAAAAAACATAAAATTTTGGTTGGAACATCAAGAACATATATGAACATAATAACAAATATGAAAAATAATGTAAAATAAAAACCTTGAATCATGCCTCAAATCAAAAYCTACATGAAGCTTGGATCCTTAAATTCAAACCCTGAGTATTTGGGATACCAAAGATCCACTCTTAGACACCATATTCCTTCAAGATCTGCAATCACATGGAAGACCATTGTTGCCTTTATGGGGCTGGGCTACACACATGCTACAATGGCAATTACAATGGGAAGCAATGCGACTAGTACTTTGTAGTTCACCAATACAATTTCCATGCATTATCTGGGTGCGATCGTCGCTAGAGGCCCGTCGACTGTAATACACTGTTAGAAGTTTTGGTACTCAATTGTTTGATGGGTCCATAGGGGTTAGAAATAGAGGATTCATTGAATTTTTTCCTTTTTTACCTTAGCTGCTTTCTTAGCTTAGGTGTCCATTGCCTTGGGATTTGGACAATCTTTGGCMGTGTGAGAGGATTCACCGTATGAATAACATTTTCTATAGCTAAAATGAGCTTTAGGTCCACAATTATAAGAATTTGAAAGCGATGGGTGAGAASGACTAGCACCCTAAATACCTTCTTCCTTGGATCTCTGAAAGTTACTCAAACTTTCAGCTTTCATAGCATTAAGGTCAATCTTCARTTTGGGTCCAGATCTGTACTTGGCAGAGTGACCTGAGGTTTTCACCTTTCTAACTAAGGATTACAATCTAAAGGAATAGAAAGAGGTTTCTTCAAGGTAGCATTTTTGCTRGGTATGGACTTCGAAAAAGAGAAGTTACAAGATTTTTCAGATTTAAAAGGGGGTTTCATAGAGTGTTTATGAGTCTTCCCAGTTTTAGAGAAACTGGATGGATGAGGATCAGAMGAGATAGGATTCATAGAGGCTTCAATGCTTGAAGAGACAAACATTCCAAACTTTAAGTTTGACCTGTCTTTATTTGGATTGTCCATTTTCTGAGTTGTTCTCTTTCTTCGTTGACTATCACTCGATCACAAAGATGATTTTCTATTCTAGTCAGCTCTTTAATCTTAATATGATATTTCTCCAGCTGTCTGCTTAAATCAAGATTTAGATGTTCAACTTTGTTTTTGCCATTATAAGAATCGATTGTTAGATAGTCGAGCGCTTTTCTTGTGTYTGCATCAGTTAGAGAGGAATCATCAAAGTTAGGTACCTTGAAAGGTTTGGATGAGTCAACTAAACTTAAAAAAGTGGAGGCCCCATCTTGCTCAGCCTTCAAATCTTCACCTTTTTCCATGAGACATATATAGGCGACATCTTCTTCATTAGACGAGGAAGAAGCTGATGAATAGTCAACCCAATCATGTTTTTCAACTATAAAGCCCTTGAACTTTCATCGCTGAGACTTGACCTAATATTTTTATTTCAGCTCAGTATTTGTCATCCTCTGATCAAGAGGAAGGGGAAGGTTTGATGACTTTCTTGGACCTGTATTCACTTGCAAATTGTCCTTTTGTCTCACAGTTACAACACACAACATTAGCCTTATCAATAGATGTTGATTTTGACATAGCAATTAGAGAATAACTTGTACTTCCATGAAAGTTATTCTTCCTGGCAAACCTTCGATAAGTGTAAGTGAGTCATCGAAGTCTGTAAGATCGACATCAGGGATAATCAGTAGCACATAATTGATGACTAGGTTCAGTGCMAATAAAAAGAAGTTGTTCATTAGAGGACTTATTCTCTGAAGAAAGCAAATTGAGAGGAGCGTTTTTAGTATCTCTTACAAGATGTTTCTTCAGTGCCTTAAGACTGCTCTTGATTCAGTGGGGTGTTACAATGAGCACCTAGAGTCATGGTCTTCAGATCTTTTGAGGTTTTTAGGCACAAAATATAGGTGTCCCAAGATTCTGAGAGACACTCCAGAAATTTAGTGAAGACCTTAGAGTTGAATATTCTCTTCCAACACTTTTAAGGTCAATGAGAAGGTAGTTAATCGTTGATGTAGTTCAAACAGAGATTCATTCTTACCAAAGATATTAGTCCGAAATGTTTCCTCAAATCAAAGGAGCTTGTATCTGAAGTAAAGAAATTCTTGGCCAAACATTCATTTGCTATAGATGCCTATGTGAGTAAAATCACCAGAAGCTTCTGAATCCCTTTGCCATAGTATACAAGGAAAGCTTGAAACTCCTATTCCTCTCTGACCATCAATGAAGAAYCCTTCACACAAAAGCTGATAGAGATCAAGGATTCTGTGGATGACACCTCCAAATTTACCTAYAGAATTGCCAAACTTCAATAGAGGAAGAAAGAGGCAAACACAACATCATGTGCAACAAAGGCCTCCAAGCAAAGAARGGAGTTTGATGACGAGGAGCTAAAAAGTGGTGGGGGCCTTGGTTATCAAAAGGGGGAGACAGAGGCAACCCCTACCAAGAGAGAAAAAAGAAACAACCTCCTCCYACTAAGTCCAAGAGAAATTAGAGGGTGATCAACCAATAAATCAAACTTGCTACCTCTAAAGAACCAATTATCGATGTAAATGTTTTACCATTTACCAACTCCTGCTATTTTATATTGCATCTTGTACAAAGGCACCTATCACTCCAGGGGTTCAAGCTTCAGCACTTCAAGTAATTCCCATGAGCTCTAAACCTGCATCAAAGGAGCCTTCGCCAGCTAATTTTCAGAATATTCCAAAAACATCTCCATTAGAGAAAGAACCTGCTACTTCTATTTCTCCACAACAACCATGTCAACCTTCTGAGGACATAGTACAAGAGGCGATCAATCAACTTAAAACTTTAAGAAGACTAGTATTTGACTCTTCCAGAGCCTCTATATCTCAACCACCTAAATAATCAGTGCTTATGGAAGATATCCATAGGTATATATACTATGAAGATGATGAAGAAGTTGAATTAGCCCCCCCCCCCCTAATCTGCATCCAAAAGTGATGGAATGTGTAAGGAAAAAAAATTCAAGAATCGTTCAAGCCAGGGAAAATGTCTACTTAAGTGAAGGAATAAAGCAGATTAATGAGATCAAGTTCATGAACCTATTATACACAAGGCCATAACTTACCTCGATTATACTATGGAAAGAGCCTACAACAAGTTGTGGACCTTCAATGATAATGCTCTGGTCAACCAAAACCACTGGGAACTGATCGACTTTTATGCCTATACTAGCTCCCGTTTTGACAAAAGAATCAAATACAATATGGATCTTAGGAAGATCAAAGAAACAATGGGAGAACTTGTGAAGTTCAAAGCCAAGACAAACTTCCAGATCGCGCTAGATCTAGGATTTGAAAGACTTTATGTTGCACCTCCAAACGAATATTTAGACAACATTGAGAACACAACCATATTTTTGATAGAACCAGAGCTCGAATTGGTTTACAGAATTGAACGAAAAGAAAAGAAGTTATTCCAAGTCTCTGAGTCCTTCAAGTACTCCAACAACACGATAGGATGGCTAAACGAGGAAGTGTTCAAGTAGTTAGGTATATAGTATTAAGATCAATAACACAATTGGTCCAATCATTTGATTTAATGCTCTTAATTGGTCATTATTGTCAAATATTGTTCCTCTTTTAGCTCCTTAGATAGCTCCTGTAATTACTCCTTTCCATTGTTGTATATCATCTATATAAACCTCTCATGTATTCAGTTTTGATACAATTTGAATTCAGTAAAATATTATTTTTCCTCAATCTCATTATATGGTATCAGAGCCATAAAGGCTCCTTTGAGCAATTTTCCATCCCTATCACATAAACCCTAAATCACCTTCAAGCACCCATCTGAATCCTTTGTCCACATAGAGGTGGCGAACGCAACAACAGAGGAACATGCTACTCATCTTGGACAACACCTCACCCACATGGAGGCCGACAAAATCGCACCAGCAGCTTTTGCCAATTCTGTAATATTCCGGCGGATCAGACTCAGGATTGTCGGAAACTATCCAGATTTCTGAGAGACAACAACATTACCATCGGTAACCCCGCTTCAGCAACTCCTACAGCAAATGTCACAACATCTGGATCAGCGCCTATTTCTCCAACCTGGTTATTTGACAGTGGCACCTCAAATCATGTCACCTCTGATCGGTCCACACTTCATAACATCTCTGAATATGGGGGACCTGATGAAATAATACTTGGTGATGGTAAAGGTTTGAAGATATCTCATGTTGGCTTTAAACACATTAACACACCACTCAAAACCTTATCTTTACCAAATGTGTTATGTGTTCCTCAAATACATCAAAACCTTATATCTGTTGCTAAACTGTGCAAAACTAACCGAGTTTCTGTTGAATTTTTTCGCTCTCATTTTGTTGTGAAGGATCTTCGCACGGGGGCACGTGTAATGCGAGGGGAAAACCTTGAAGATGTCTATTATGCTAACCTCCCATCCATATTGCAACTCAATGCCACCACCAAAGTCTCTCCACTTGGATGGCACCACAAATTAGGCCATCCATCTATCAAAGTATTCAAGTCTCTTGTCTCAAACATAGGTCTTAGTGCTAAGCAAATCTTTGATTATATGCATTGTTTCTCTTGTTCAATCAATAGAAGTCACAAACTACCTTTTGGTCCAAATTCATTCGTTGTCACAAAACCGCTTCAATTAATATATTCTGATGTGTGGGGTTGATACGTACCAAGTATTTAGTACGTAAAGTACCTTTTTATTCTCTTTTAGATAGGTTATTTTGCCTTCATATCCCAACTTTGAGTCATTTTGTCTATTTTCTCTATTTTTATGCTGAAATAAATGATGAATATGTTTTTAGTGGATTTTGGTCTAAATTGATCTTATTTTGGACAGATTGGAGCAGGTTGATGCTGTGGAAATGTAGTAGCATGACCTGATGGCTGATAGAGAGATGGATGAGACTTAGAAGTGATTGACATGATATGGGATGACATTTGAGAGACTTCTAAAGTTGAACCAGCTGTATTTTGATCAGATTAGCTGGAGCATTATAAGACTAATTATAGTTGCTTTCTAAATATTAGTTTACCTTATTGTACCATTAGTTTACTTTAGTGTACTTTCTAGTTTCTTTAGAACTAGGAGTATGTGAATTTTCTATTTTGCCCCCATGTAATCCTTAGTATAAATAGGGGTTGATGGGAGGAGTTTAAGACACACCTCACTACCACACCACTCCATATTCTCTCTTGTTTCTCTCAAGTAGGTTGACATCCTACTTGAAGAACAAATTTTCTAATATTACAAAGCTTTTTGGCATTTCAAGTTCTTTAATCGCTTTCCATTCACTTGCTTTATTTAATCGCTTTATTTATATTCCGTCTTTAATTTATTTACGCTTACTCGCATTTTATTTCCTTCATTTATTTATTACTCTTTCCGCATCTTTATTATTCCGTCATTTATTTTCCGTATTTACTTTCCGCATTTATATTATGTCTTTACTTATCGCAATTTATATTTCTCGTTATTTACTTTTCGTCATGAGTAGCTAATTTTATTAGCTCGGGTGATGACGAAAAGGGTGAGTTTTTAAACCAAAATATAGTCGACCCTTTCATGTAACAACAATGTTTTACTTTTTCATTTCAAGTTTTATAA
>NC_037533.1:13012926-13026359 GCF_001531365.2 Cynara cardunculus var. scolymus
TTGTAATCACTGAATACCGCTTCAGATCACGTACGCGCCAGTCTCTAATCTTGAGTTTCAATCTTTGACGTTTGCTGAAGGATCTTTGGTGTGAGTGTTGTTTTCTTGAAGTAGTTGTCTCTGAATGAATTACAATGCGAGTTCTTCAGCGATCACTGAACATGCTCAGTGTATTGATCGCTCGAACTGAAAGTACAGAAACATAAAATACATCGAAAGGAAAAAGGGATTATCATCAAATCACTGAGAGAGAGGATCAACAATCAACCTGAAGAAATGAATAGAAATAGTAATGACTCTTCTTCCTTTATTCTCATCTTTGAGGGTACTCAAAATTTACCTTCGAATGAGATCCAAGCAGCTAGGAGATCATCTAGACCTTTAGTTTTTCTTAAAAATTTTGATAGTTTTGTTATTGAAGGAAAAGTCAAATATGGGATAGAGAAGGTTGTTAATTATTCCTATCTCTCTGTTGATAATTTTTGTTTTGTGTCTAGTTTGAACAAGTCTACTAAACCAAAAACCTTTCAAGAGGCTTACAAAGATACTAACTAGATTAATGCTATGAACGATGAATGGAAGCCTTACATAGAAATGGAACCTGGATCATTACTAATTTACCTCCTAGTAGAAAGGCCATAGGCTGTAAGTGGATTTATAAAATTAAGTATAAATCTAATGGGGAGATTGAGAGATATAAGGCCAGACTTGTTGCCAAGGGGTATAGTCAAAGATAAGGGTTAGACTATGAGGAAACCTTCTCTCCAGTTGTTAAAATGGTCACTGTTTGTTGTATTATAGCAATTGTTGTTCAGTTAAATGGAGTCATTTTCAGTTGGATGTAAATAATGCCTTTTTATATGGTGATTTGATTGAGGATGTTTACATGACGTTGCCTGAAGGGTAGTATAGTCCAACAGATAAACAAGTATATAAACTTGTTAAATCTTTGTATGGCCTAAGTAGGCTTCGAGGCAATGGTATGACAAGCTCTCTTTCTTTTTAGTTGATCATGGCTTTGTTTAAAGTGTTAGTGACTATTCCCTGTTTACGAAATTTGTTAATAATGTTTTTATTATTCTATTATTCTATGTTGATGATATTGTTATAACTGGAACTGACCAATGTGAAATAAATGACGTAAAGGAATTCCTAAAGAGTAAATTTCTTATAAAAGATTTAGGTAATCTAAATTTTTTTCCATGGTATTGAAATTCTAGATTGTGTCAATGGATTATGCATGTCTCAAAGAAAGTATTGTCTTAAATTACTTAATGATTTTGGATATCTTGGTTGTAAGCCTTGTAGTACTTCAATGGATATGAACTTAATTGTGACAGACTCTAGTAGTTCAAAAGATCCTTATCTTTCTGATCATACTGGTTTTCAAAGGTTAATTGGTAGGTTAATTTACCAATTAGCTACTAGACCTGATATTGTTTTTGCTGTTCATTGCTTAATTCATGCATGCTCCTAGAAAATCTCATTTGAATCTTGCTCTTAGGATTCTAAGGTATTTGAAGTTATCTCCTGGTAAAGGAGTTAACTTTACAAAATCTGAAAGTTTCTCTTTCCGCCTTCGTTGATGCTGATTGGGGTAAGTGTCTCTCCTCTAGAAGGTTTGTCACTGGATTTTGTACTTTCTTGGAAATTCCATGGTTTCATGGACAAGCAAGAAACAAAATACTGTTTCTCGCTCTTCTGCTGAGTCCAAATATAGGGCTATGGCAACCACAACCTGTGAAATTATATTGATTCTCAAAATTTTAATCGATTTAAACATAAATAATTTACTTTCTATGAATCTATATTGTGTAATAAATCTGCCATACAGATTGCAAATAATCCTGTATTTCATGAGCGCACAAAACATATTAAAATTGATGTTCACCAAATTCGTGAAAATATTTCTAAAGGATTGTTAAAAATTGTCAAAATAATTTCTTCCGAACAACCAGCTGACATTTTCACTACATCTCTCAGTATATCTCATCATAATTTTCTTTGTTCAAAACATACAATGATATATTTGTTCAAAAGTCAAGATTGAGGGACTGTGTTGAAATATTCTTGTCAATATGCAATCTTAACTTTTGGTTATATTTGGTTAATTTGTGCGAGGTTGTAATGTTGATGGGCAGAAATGTACACAATCAAGAAATAGAAGGACTCGAGGACTGCGCCTCACTTTTGTCAAAACTTGGAGGGTAGCGGAGCTAATATTATATTGTTTAGGTTGCATTCTGTAATTTTGTGGCTTAAATATAATAGCCTTTTTTCTTTCATTTCTTGCCATAATCTTCATTTCAATTTGTATACTTTTCTCTCAAATATCTCAGATTTCTTTCTCTCTAAGCTAGCTTACATATTGTTTATTCTTGACTGATCTAGCTAAGTTTTAGGTAGATTCTATGTAAATTTGTTTCTACTTTATGTTTTGAATAAAAGATAGTCAGTTTTATAGTTTTGTACAGATCACTTCTCTACTTCTCATACATTTAGCACTTCTCAAAATGAACCTATATATTTTTTACAACGCCAAGTGTAGGAGAAAACCACACAAAATTAAAAATACTGAGAAAGGATATATTAACCATTCATCTCTCACATCTCCCAGAACATCGCTTCCTATTCCCCCTCTTCCTATCCAAAGCTAGATTAGATATATAACAAGAGTATGGGAAAATTTTGTATATTGAATAAATTTTCTCGAAGTTATATATTTTGGTGATACTTTTGCATATAATTTGGGAATTTGGTGTAGATTTTGTAATAGTATTACAGGATTCTTATAGGAAATGTGCAAATTCTAAATTTATGTTTCTTAAAATACAAAATTTCCTATGCATTACAAACGGTTTCCTGCGGATTTTCAACAACAATGGTATTGACAAGCATGGTCGTTGATAGTATGCACCAACCGTAAAATAATACCATATTAATCGATCAACAAACAGCATGTGGATAATGAAACCTAATAAAGTGGAGTTAAAGAAAAAAAAAACTAGTGTAGGTACCTTTAGCAATGTCTTACTTTTTTCATCTGAAGATGCGATGCCCAGAGGCGAAAGTTTTTCATTGTTGAGCGCATTAACGTCGACCCTATAATCGATTATGATATCATGGACGTTAGAAGCCATTAGCAAATAGAATAGGAGTATTCCCATCGTCATCTCTTTCATTAATAAGGATTGTAGAAAGTGATTCTCTTTTAAAGACTTCTGTTATTTACGATGGCAACATGAAGAATGTTTCTTCCTTTACTATCAGTAATCTCTGTGCTTCCAGGACATTGAGACATAAGAACACCCATTATATCACAATAACCTTTACTAGCTAGTTGCAATATGAATTGCACAAGTATTTATGTCAGCTACTGGAATTGTTTAATATCCAACACTGTGGTATGCATTTAGTAGTGCATATGTTGCTGATGAATTATTGTCATAAACCGCAAAATGCATTGGTGTTCAATCACGCTTATCTTGATCATAAAGGAAAAAACTCATAAAGCTTGATAAAAAAGAAAGGATTAGAAGATTAAGGTTTCAACCTAGTCGCCTCCTCTCTCTCTCTCTCTAAAATTGTCCCTCCTCCTCCTCCCTTATGCTTGATCCACTTTTGATCTAAGGAACAAAAATTGATTGTTTTGATTGAAGAACATACTAGCATTTGATTGGTGTTGCTTGTGTGGATACCCGCAATGGTGTTCTAACTTGAACACCCTTTCTACATTAATTCTTCATTAGTGAAAGGTATAAATTTGAATCTTGGTATTCTAGTTTTATCTTTTGATTGATCTATTTTCTCTATTGGAAACCCTTTTTCATATGTTTTTTTGTTTTTCCGTTGCACATTCTTTTATGTTGTTTATTTAAAATCGTTTTAAACATACAGGGTTATCCAACACAATTAACCCATACAAGGTTTAAGGGAAGAAAAGGTAAACTGCCCCCAAGTTTTTTTTTTATTGGGATTTCATTATTCCACATAGATCCAAACGAAAAAAAATTGTGTGCCTTATATTGAGTTTGTCATATCTCTTATCAAAATGGTTAACTCACAAGATGGGCTTAGCACATACTAAAAGATAAGATGGGTCTTGGGCCTTGATTTCCTACTGTTTCTCATGTGACTTGGGTTATGTGCCCAGTCGTTCAAGTAAATATTCGACAGTTTTTATCGGTTGAAAAGAAGAAACCTACACAAAATCTTTCATGATCTCGATTATTGGCAGAAAAATACACAAAATTTTATGGGTTCATCTTGTTCTTCATCAAACACTTCACTTTGGAAGCATAAATTTGATTTGTCGTGTTCGAGTTCAATGCGTGGACGGATTGTTGAATCCTCTAGTTAAACGTCAACTAATTCGACAATGATGCAACAAATTTATATCTAAGGACACTGCGATTACAAATCTCAATCCACTCGACAAATTCATCAAGTTTGCATCAAAATTATCAAGTTAGTAATCGTTTCTTACTGTTTTTGATTGTATATATAACTAAATATATATATAGCCAAATGTTATTTTGAGAAGTGATAAATATTTTAGAAGTAAAGAAGTGATCCTAGCCTTTCATACGGTCAAAATCAGACTTGGCTCGTCAATAATTGTGGCTATGCGAAAAATAGATAAGGTAATTTCGTAACTTTTGCAAATAGGCGGCAAACAGGTTCATATATGAACCTATGTGATTCACATATGAACTATATGTTCATATGTGATTCACATATGAATGTGAACTCGTGTAATTCACATATGAACTAATTAACTCAGTCCATTATGAACTAATTAATAATTCCATTATGAACTAATTAACTGATTGATCTATGAATCTGCGGGTTCATGTATATCAGTTAATTATTTCACATGTGAACTAATAAATGGGTTCACATATGAACATATGGTTCATATATGTATCACATGGATTCACATATTAACTAGTTTCTCCCCTATTTGTAAATGTGACGAAACTATCTCTCTATCTTCCGCATACCTTGCGAGGAATTATGCGTTGCTTCATGGTCAAAGCTACAAATATTGACCAGATGAAGGGCTAGGATCAGTTCTTTACTTCTCAAATATTTACCACTTCTCAAATGAACCTTTCTCCCTCTCTCTCTCTCTCTCTCTATATATATATATATACACACACACACACATCTCGATTTTATGTATAGAAATATTTATGTTTTTTATCTATTGTGATAATCTGAATTTAAGGCAGCAATGGTTGAGGTAATCCTTATGTGGTTATTATGTGAATATGTGATAATGTGCATGTTTAATTAAAGTAAATGCATGAACCATATGTATATATAAATATGTTTCTGTGCATATGTGAGAAGTTGTTAAAATATATGTGTGTGCACGTATGATGAAATGCATATATGGGAAATTATTAAAATATGTATATATGTATTTTTGTGGTTAAGGATGACAGGTTTAAATATAATAAAACTTCCACCGCCCTAAAGAGTTTTATAATAATAAAACACACACAACGCCTTTGCTAAATATGTATATATATATATATATATATATATATAGAAGATAAGATTAATCTTATCTCACTTTTTGGAGAAATCTTTGTGAAGAAGAAAAGAGTGTGTGTGTGGCGGTGAAAGTGTTCTTGGAAAAAAATCTTGCATAAAAGTGATTTGAAGCTTTGCTGTGTAAACTGTCATCAAATCTGTGCATATTAAGGTGAGCTTTTGTTATTAAAATCTTTAAACGATGTTATTTGAAATACATGGTTTTTGATGGTTGATTTTGATAAAGAAAGGTGACTGTTTCAACAAGTTTATTTGAGCTTTATAAAATATGGGTTTTTGGATTGTTCTAGAGAAATAAAGAAGATTATGCTTCTTGCTCGTCGGTTTATTCAACCTTAGATTTCAACACAAAAATAGAACTTGGCGCAAGTATACACCTCGAACTACTGTCGTCTCGTAACAAGTAATAATGGTATAAGTACCAGATATCGTTCCCACAGAGATAGCTTGTAAAGTTATTTCAAAAGTCCAGTTTATAAAAATTAATTTCAGATGGCGAAWCGAGGGATTTGATTTATCTAAAATTGGGAGGTTTGATTAACAACTAAGAAAATATCACTCTTAAAAATAAGCACAGTGTGCAACAGTTAATTAAGATATTAAACAAATGATTCAGCAAAAAGGTGACATAGCATTCCTGTCACAATTATCTAAAATCAATAAATGATTTTATATAACTATGACAGTATCAACTATCAGGTCAGACGGCCTCCCAAGAGTATCGGTCAACGTGCTGTCGATACGATATCATTTATGTTAGACGCTGTGAATCCTAACACAACACAGCGTTACCATCCTACATCGTAGGAGTATAGCGTTTGTCAGACACTAAAGCTATTTATAGCCTTCTCCTATTACCTCAGGTTTTGAAAGTCAATACATTTTTATACACAAAACTAGTTGTCAATTAATTTTAATGTAATCATCAAATGAAATATTAAGCACCTGAAATAAATAGTAGACTATAATKYTAATAAGACACCTTTGTACTTTCACATCGGCTTTGGTCTTAATTTYCCGTTACAMCCCAARCTAAGGCGTTAGCCCATCATCGCTCGGTTTCTTCTCTCGAAGGATGTAAGGACTGAAAAATAAATACTGAGACGGAAAAGTAAATTGCAGAAAATAAATTGCAGAAAGTAAATTACAAGAAATGGAAATACTGGAATTTAAAGTACTGGAAATTAAATGACAGAAATATAAATGACTGAAAGTAAATTGCTGGAAATTAAATGACAGAAATGTAAATTGCAGTAAAGTAAAGACTGAAATATAAAGAACTGAAATGTAAAAGACTGAAATGTAAAGACTGAAATGTAAATGACTTAAATATAAATACTGAAATATAAAGACTGAAATATAAAGACTGAAATATAAATACTGAAATATAAAGACTGGAATATAAATACTGAAATGTAAATTAATAATAACTAAATAATATTAATTAATATTAATCTAATAATAATGAAAGAAAGTACTTGATGGGATGACTAGTGGTACTTTGATGGGATGAGAATTGACTAATGAAAACATGGAAAGAAGAGTTTGACTTGAAGTACTAAGAAGTGACACTTGAAAAACCTTGGAAATAGGAGTTGACTTTGAAGAAACTTGCAAGGCAAGTAACAAAACTTGCAAAACAAGTTTCGTTACAAAGACCGAAAAGTTACTTGCAAAATCTTAAGAACAGTTCATTTAGTCTACGCAAATTAGTCGTGAGCCACAACGGATGAGATCCAATGTAAATCAACAACGATCGACTAACTCGTAACTCGTAAATAAAATAAGAAAACGTAACGTAACTTGGAAATAAAAACAGAAATGAGATGAAGATTAAATACGAGTACTTCAATTAAACTTGAAAGCGTAATCACAACTTCACTTAACAAAAGTCGGGTCTTGATTGGTAACAAGAAAACCGAAAGCTTGGAACCGAAAGCTTGGAACCGAAAGCAATAATCTAGAGAATATTCAACACAAAGATTAATTGGAAGGAAGCATCAAAAGCATAAGAAAGTGTGTAAGTTGGTGAATTGGTGGGTGAAAAGTAAGCCTTCTTTATATAGGCTAAGGAAGTTCACATAGTGGGTGCCAACTAATAAGACAAAAGTCCCTTCAAAACTGGGCTTTGACCGAGCCCAAGGTCGTTGACCACGCCTCTTTTATGGATCAGCCCACTTCTTCTCGGCCCAGGCAGAAATTCAGCTCTCGGACAGGTGCTATAGGACCTTGCCACTCCTGGTCCTGAAGGACTGCCGCAGGATTGGGCCCAAAAATCATCAAAAATCTGCATAAACAGGGGATTAAAATTAGATATGCTATATAACTACTAATATATGAAAAAGACATAAAAAGACTCTATTAAGACACTAATGGGCAAATAAAACAAAGAAAAATGGTTAAGAAAATGATGTAATAAGGTTAATAATTTAACACTTATCACACCCCCAAACTTGAATTATTGTTTGTCCCCAAACAACAGAAAATGACAAATAAAAAGACTCAAAGTTCTAATAAACTAAAAAAAAATTGAGCATAAACATTCTATAGCCAAAGTATGCATATTTTTGAAATTTTTTGAATGAAAGTGTTATACTCATGAGTTGATGCTTGATATCCATAGCCCTTCATAAACCTAGCTCCCCCAAACTTAAATCTTTCATATTACCAAACCATAAGCTAGCCTACATTTCTTTTGCTATACTGGATTCAACAGATAGATTGGGACTTTGAATTGGGTTTTGTATTTGGCTTTTTCTTTTCAATGCATGCCTTTTACCTCTTCTCACTTTTTTCACTCCATAGCACAATTTTACTGCTATGCATCTCATATTAAGGTATGTTTGGACACTTTGGTCCTTTTCAAACATTCTGGTGTACTATGACACTCTTTTGTATGCACAAGACATGGAACTATGTTCCTTTGTTTATCTTTTGGTCTTAATGCATATATATCATGAACTCTATAAAGTGTTTGGTACTTTTAGGACCCTCCCTCAAACTTAAGGGAAACAATGTCCTCATTGTGATTGTATCAAGGCTACAAATTGGCCAAATTGAAATGAAGGCCCAATTGAATCAAGTTCAAGCTTTAGAAATGATTGGCTAGTTCTAGCGACTCAATTTAAGACAAAGATGGTGTAACTTTGGATTTTTGTGGCTATGGCATTAAGTTCAAACATTTGTACAACAAATTCATCATTTATTCTATTTTTGGTGCATATATGGCTAAAAGAGAACATACTACTTAAAATTAGTGCCCAAAATCCTAAAATGAAACAGAAAAGCAAAGATGATTAGTCACAAGTGTGACTTGATCATTTTAAAAATAAAAATGACTCAAAGCTAAGCACAATTGAAATAGAAAAGCAAAGATAATCAAGCATAAGCATAATGAAAAGGACACAAAAACATATAAGAGAAGGACTATCTCTTATGATCACAACAATACCGACACTGACATATTTTAAAACAACAAATAAAGAAACATAAGTTAAACATAAAAAACACAGAGTATGGTAAGAAGGCAGAACATGTCCTACTCAGATTGAGTAAGAGAGTTAGAATACTGTTGTAAGACTGAGGTTGAGATATCTGATAGTGGGAGTAACTCGTTAGAATATTTCTCTCTCCACTTATGCTTCAATCCTTTCCTCTTATGCCATTTACTCCTTTCTCATGAGTTGAAGATTTAATGGAACAAATATGAGAACATTCGTGACTCCCATCAGGGTACCTAAGGGAATTAAAAACATTAAAGTCACTTTTTGTCAAGAATTGTGTTTTAAAAATGTTCATAAGACTTCTTATTCTTATTTTAACTTAGAGAAGTTCTAATACAAAAAGACTTTAACAAAGAAGGACAAACTAAAGGGGCTTTGGTTGGTCTTCACAATTGAATTAGAGGGGCTCTGGTTGGTCGTGGCTTTTGAGCCAGAGGATCTGGTTAGTAGAACCAGAGGCTCTGGTTAGTAGAACAAGAAGCTCTGATCATATATAATCTTTTTAATTACACTTTTTATACTTGGGAAACCATTTCATCCATCCTCTCTACTTGATTTTATAATTATATGAAGGTTAACTTGAGAGGAGCTCTGATTAGTATAACTAGAAGCTCTGGTTAGAGGAACCAGAGGGGCTCTGGTCCTGCTATTTGATGAAAATCTTTCTAAGTCTGGTTTTACAACTAGGGGAATGTTGGTCTATATGATTTATGAAATTATGCTCTTATTATATGAAAAGTTGATTTTAAATAACGTTTTGGTGATCTTCACCCTGCAACTACATGGAAAAAAGGATCTCACTAGACCTTCAGGTCTAACCCTTATTTTGTCTTTCAAATATGTATTGTAGAAACAGCTGAGTACAATGATAGTAAAGGAAAAGGGAAAATATAATATGTTTCCCTAATGTGCATAACTATTTGAAGATCAGCCTATTGATGTGTTTTAAAGTTGAATGTTATGTAGTACAAGAACTTGTATTTTTGGAATTTTTGAGTTGTGTATTTTGTATCTTAGTTTCTTGTACTATGGACCTTAGTGGGATAATACATGTATTTCTTTGAATGAATTAGTGTTATATGCAATGTAAGATGTGGGGTGTTACATCTATTATGAGAATTATAACAGTCTTAGGCAGAAATAGACCCCATTTCAATCTTTAAGGCCGCCATGTACTCCTTAGAGGCACATTACTGGAAAGAGGCTACTCAAAGGAAATAGACTCGATTGTTCAAACGATACATGGAGATCGGTATACTTATCACTGTGTTACAAGGTAATTGGCCATAAATGGATATTTAAGCAGAAAATTAGATTCATGGCACTATACAAAAATATGAAGCTAGATTAGTAGACAGAGGATACCGTCAAAAGGAAGGTCAAGATTTCTTTGGCACTTACTCAATGGTGATGAGAATCACGTGTATTAGGATGTTGATGGCTATAACATGAAATGGATGTGAAAATTGCCTTCTTAATTAGTAACATAGATATAGAGATCTATATGAACAACCAAAAGGATTTGTTGTGAAGGGCCAAGGGAAGAAAGTCCGCAAATTAGTGAAGTCTCTATACGGACTTAAGCAAGCCCCAAAACAAATGGCACGAGAAGTTTGATAATACTTTTCTATCAAATGGTTTTCACATAAATGAGTGTGACAAATGTGTTTATGTGAAACAATGTAAGAGTGCTTATGTCGTAACATGCCTATATGTAGATGATTTGTTAATCTTGGGGACCAATTTAGATGTAATCAATCAAAACAGGAAATGTTGAATTCCTCATTTGATATGAAGGACATGGGAGTTGCATATATGATTCTTGGTATAAAGATTCAAAGGAAACCTAATGGTTACATCCTTACTCAATCTCACTATGTTGAGAAAGTACTTCAAAAGTTTGGTCACTTTTATGATAGACCGGTAGTCGCTCCATTGGATCCTTCTAACCAACTCAAGAACAATCAAGAAAATAGTGTATCTCAATTGGAACTTACTCAAGTTCTTGGAATCTTGATATACATAATGAATTGTACTAGATTGGATCTAGCATACATTGTGAGTAGACTTAGTCGGTACTCACATAACCCTGATAAAAATCATTGGTATGCACTAATACTAGTGCTCCAATGTCTAAATACATAATGAACTATGTGTTAAGTTATACCAAGTATCCTTCTATATTATATTGTTTTGCAAGTTGGATTTCCAATCATTCTGAAATTTAAGTCCATAAATGGCTATGTATTTACACTTAGTGGTGCAACCATATCTTGGAAATCTTCGAAGCAAACTGTAAAAAAAAAAAAAAAAAAAAAAAAAAGAACAATCCACCATGAAAGACGAAATCTAGCCTTAGATAATGCTACTTAAGAAGCAGAATGGCTCAAGAGGTTCCTAGAGGGTATTGTCCTGTAGCCTAAGTCTTTTACTGTTGTTTGCATTCATTGTGACAGCATGGCTGCTCTAACAAGAGCAAATAATCAAATGTATAACAAAAAATTGAGACATATTAAATGAAGCCACAAAACAATACACGACTTGCACAAGAATGGAATAATATCCATCGGCTACGTAAAGGCAAAGGAAAACATCACCTATCCTTTGACAAAATGCTATAGTAGAGAGAAAGTATCTTTGTATATCAAGGGGGATGGGCTTAAAGGCAACTCAATGAGTTGTTATTTGGAGGAAACCTAACTTAGCAACACAACATGTAGATCTCATGGTCTAAGTTCAAAAGAAAAACTATTTGAGAAAAACTCAAGCCCAAGTACACATGTATGCCTATTCTTATGATGTTTTTAGTGTATTTTACGTTGATGATTTATGGATGAATTCTTATACTTAATAATGTTGATAGCTTCTTGATGGAACACTACAGAATATTCTTTATCAACAACGTAGTTAGTTCAAGACTTCTAGTCATTACTCACAAAGTAGGTCCTATGAATACTCACTATGAGTTCAAGTCAAACAGACACCTTTTTTGATGTATGTCATGTTTAGTTTGCTGAAATGGAATATTAAGTACATGAAATTATCTTACTTTCCATCCAAATGTGGGTTGTTGTTGGGGTTTCGTTTACCCACATAGACCAGGAAAACTTTATGTGCCTTATATTGAGTTTATCATATCTCTATCAAAATGGCTAACTCACAAAATGGGATTATCATATATTGAAAGCAAAGTTCAAAAAGGCGTGAGGCATGGCGTGGCAGCGAGGTCAAGCCTCAAGCCTTACATGTCATGGCGAGAACGCGGCGTTTTCAAGGCGTGACATAAGGCGGCAAATTTGTATGTCATATATAGAATTATATATATATATATATATATATATATGTTTTCTATATATTATCTAATCAAATAATGATATTAAAAAATGTACATTCATATTGGAAGAAGAAAAATCATATAGATTATTATTATAAAATTAGGTTTTTGATTAAATATTTAAAATATAATTTTATAACTTCATTTTAACCATGAATGTGTAATAATGTTTATGAATATGTGAAACTGTGAGTGATGTGATTAGCTAGATCTATAAAAATGTAAAAACAAAGGTGTAAAAACACAAAAGATAAAAAATAAAAAATATAGATCTTTTTTTGGAAAAAAATCACGGGTTACAGGCTCAAAACGTCATGGCGTGAGCGACGCCTTACAGAAACGCTATGGACCATTTTGCAACGGCGGATATGTGTCTTGCACTATATCACGCCATGACACGCCTTTTTGAATATTGATTAAAAGTCAACATGGGTCGTGGGCTTCGATTTCTGCGGTTTCTCACGTGACCTGAGTTGCAGCCGAGTCATCCAACTCACTGTTCGATAGTTTTTTGTCGGTTAAATTCATTTGAAAAGGGGAAGTCTATATAAACCTTTCATGATCTCTACTTTTGGCAGAAATATACACGAAATTTTATGCGTTCTTGTTCGAACACTTCATTTTGGAAGCATAAATTGATTCGTCGGGTTCGAATGTGATACTTGGACAGATTGTTGAATTCTCTAGATAGATGTCCACAAATTCGATACTTCATGGGACGAATTTATGTCTAAGGACACTTTGTTTGCGGTCCTTAATCCACTCTACAATCTTCATCTAGTTTGCGTTAAGATTATCAAGTTAATCATCATTTCCTTACTGTTTTTGGTTGTGTATACAAATATATATATATATATAGAGGAGCGTTCAAATAAAAACTTGACCCATTTGTGTAAACCGTGTAAACCAATCTCATCCATTCATTTTTTTGATCAATGGCTAAGATTACATTACTTTATTTTAGGAAATTAAAAATTAAAAAATAATTAATATTTATTTTATTTCATCAATAAGGGTAGAATCGGTAAACAAAT
>NC_037533.1:13026742-13028148 GCF_001531365.2 Cynara cardunculus var. scolymus
CTACAACGTGGTTGGCCATGAAACGAGWTCAACACTCATTAACCAATTGTAAATGAACTCGTTTCATTGTCAAGTATCCGAATAAACGGATCATCATCACACACAATGCAACATGGATCACCATGAAACTTGAAAATGAATATGTTTCATCATCATGAAACGAGTGCATGAACATGTTTCATCATGAATAAAAAAAGCCAATAAACCATATATTAATGAAACCGTCTCATATGAACATTAATTGCATAAAAAATAAAATATATTATGCACTCATTTCATCTATTAAACCATTCACCTCCACCATCRTTTTTCAAGTCTTAAAGCGGTTAATGATTAACCGGTCAATTACATCATGAACHCGTYTCATTTTCASTAACYCAAACATGAATATACATTAAAACTTGAACATGAATATGTTTCATCATCATGACTTGGAAGTACATGAACATGTACAATATAAATAAAAGAAGCAAATAAAATGTTTTATAATGAAACCTTCTGATATGAACATTAATTGCATAAAGAGTGAAATATATTATGCACCCCTTTCATTATGATGAAACCTTTTCATTATGCATTTAATATAATATGCAACCGTTTCTTCGTAATGAAACATTTTCATATGAACATTAATATATTATGCTATGGTAATATGAAACCTTTTCATTTTAAAACCTTTTCATATGAAACGGGTTCATAACCGGTAATTTTTGATACAATTAACCTCAAATCATTCATTCATTACATAACAAGATAAAATATTCATGAATGTTTCCAGCTTCATTGAATAAAAAAAAATCAATTTTTAATATTATAAAATATTAAAATCTTTAAATCATTCCATTTATATAATTTCTATTATTAAATTTCCTTATTTAATATTCTTTAATAATTTCCTTATTTATGAAAAAAATAATGAAAATGACCAAAATGACCTTATTGATTAAATTTAATTAAAAAAGAATGGAATTTTCCTATTGGTCGATTTTGGTTTACACTGTTTTTTAGAATGACATGGTTTTCATTTGAACCTGCCCCTATATATATATATATTCTATCTTTAGAAATATTTATGTTTTGTATTGTATTGATTCTAAGAATTGTTGCAGAACGAATTTATGATACTGAATCGAAGTTATAACACGCTTAAGTGAGCAATGAAGGTACGTAGTAGGTGTCTTCACCATCAACAAAATAACTTCATAAATTGTGTTTAGGTGTTAGATCGAATGACAGTAGATGATCTTAGAAACACAGTAATGTTGTATATATATAGACTTGGGATCACGTGAGACCAGCCTATTTTCGTGAGACCCGTGAGACCAGTTTTTTACACTTGAAACTTCACAGCAAAATGCTGTGAAGGTAACCTTCACAGTGTTTTTGCTGTGAAGGTTCGACTTTTT
>NC_037533.1:13030473-13031733 GCF_001531365.2 Cynara cardunculus var. scolymus
GGTTTATACGGTTTCTTAGAATTGCATGGTTTTCATTTGAACCTGCCCCTATATATATATATATATATATATATATATATATATAAGCATTTAAGACAGTCTTAAATACAAGTTACTAAGCATAAGTTACAATGATTTTATGCAACAAATTCAAAAAACTCTTAAAGACAAGTCATAAAACACAATGTACAACCATTTTATACACAAAATTCAAAAATTTATGACAGTACAACCACCAACACAACCAAAGTTGAAACTTTCAGTTTCACTTTTTTAGTTGAAGCTTTTTTCATCCTCTTTTTACAGCTTTCTTCCACCCAATTAGTTACTTCAAACCATTCTTTCTTGCTTCTTATTTCCTCATTCTCTATTTATAGCTCTCACCTGAAAATTGTTTTAGCTTTTATCACATAGAGGTCTGTATTGGGTGGCTTGTTCAAGAAAGCAGTAGAAACAAAACATACTTGTATAAAACCGTGTGGCATCCCCCCTCAATCACATTCGTATGGTAAGCTTCTTCACGGCAATTACCCCAACCCTTCCCGGCAGCCACTCTTCTGTTTGCCGGCTACTCCTCTTTCTTTCATACAGATCCCCAACCCTTGGATCTCTTCCCTTCTATTTAACCCTCACCCCACCCCTTCATCTTCCTGTGATACACTTGCAACGCCATTCATGGTAAAAGAGACCCTCCAAACCTTTTGGTGAACATCATCGAACTATCATCAGCAACACCCATATCCCCTCATCTCTCTCCCCTTCAACCCCCTACTCGATTGTACCCCATCAACCCCTTTCTCCCTCATCAATGGTTGTTGCCATGATGAAAGTGGTAGTTAAACATCAACATAAAACATATGCACAAATGAGAACACATAATCCATTCAAGAAAACCCAGCTTCATGATCTTTCATCATAAAAATAAAAGGAGAGAGAAGGTGATGATAAGAGATTCAATTTTTTTCAAAAACCCAAGAGAAAATATAAGAAAGAGCTAGAAAAGGAAAGAGAAAAAGAAGGAAAGAGAAAGAGAGTGATGATGTTCTAGCTACTTCTAAAAAGGTTAACTCCTATTCATATAACTAGTATGGGAACCGCGCGTTGCGCGGTAGTATGAGTGCTTTGATTAATGATCTGATGATTGTCTATATAAATATATATTAATTGTTAATAGAATCATCAACAAATCATATTCAAATAATTCGAAAAAGTTAAATAAAATATAGTTAGTGAAATTTTAATATACACATATATATATTG
>NC_037533.1:13033309-13035050 GCF_001531365.2 Cynara cardunculus var. scolymus
GTAAACACAATCATATCCTATGATAACAACACATCCAACAATATTGAAAAAGAAACATGTAATAACAAATCACATTTTTTTAATGAATATAATCTCTACATACCTTTTAAAATCTTTGAATTCTTCTTCAACTCTCATCTTCTTCATCCCTCATCAAAGGATTTTATATGATTTCATTTTGTTTATTATTGAAACTTTAAAAAACAAATTTCATTAAGAAATAAAAGAAAGTAAATGAAAGAGCAAATCAAGAGTTGGAGGTTAAACTTRGGTATACAAAATTACAAAAATAACCCTGGTTAATTGTGAGTTATACATTTTTCATCAAGKGGCAAAAAAGTCTTTAACATATTCAACATTTAAAAAAATCAAAAAAATGAGAAAAAAGATAGAAGGGGTTCTAAGCATTAGAAGGTGCCACCTCATTACCTTTGGTTTCTTCTTTAATATATATAGATTTAACCAATTTTTTATGTATTTTTTAAATTTCATCTAGGATTTTCAAATATTTATTATTATAATTATGATAATAATTTAATGGTGTCAGTTTCAAGTTTCAATGCTCTTTTGTGACTATTTTAATTTGAGTTTATTTTATCTTAGTTGTAATTATTACTTAAAAATTATGGATTTTAAGTATACATGTAAATTGAAGATGGATATGAAGGATAGAGGAGATGCGTAGTACTAGGAAGATGATTGAGATTTGTCCCGTTGATGAGACAGAAAAGTTTTGAAAAACACCAAAGAAATGCCACCGGCAACCGCCACCGCCGGATCACCGGGAAATAGAGGAAGAGCAAGGAAAACTTAATTCTTGGGGAAGAGTAGAAAAGCTGCAGATGACCATTTGTTGATTCTTGGGGAAGAGCAAGAAAAACAAGATATAACCATCATTTCTTTATTTTTTTTGGGGAAGAGCAAGAAAAAGCAAGATATGACCCCCTTCCCCCCTCCCCCCTTTGTTGATTCTTGGGAAGAGCAAGAAAAGCAGTAGATGAGAGAAATTTTAAAAAAGGAAAATTAGAGAAATAATTTGTTTTTCATTTTTATTTTCCATGGAAAACAACAAATTGAGTAGACAAAATTTTCCCCCTTTTTTTTGTCCTCTTTTGTATCCACCAATAGAAGGCCTTCATGTGTCCTCAAACATCATTCTTTAAATCAAGTCTATATCTAGAATTTTTTTTCTTTTTTTTTGGACAATAAATGACGAGATTTAAACAAGCATAATTAGGTGTTTTAATGGGTTTTTATTTTTTACATTATAATATTTAAAATAAATTGTGATTCGTCACTAAATAATTAATTTGATCATTAGTGATCAACATCCTTTTGTAAAATAATCAATGAGTAAATACATGATATTCCAACCAATGTGATAATCATTGTAATTGTAATACAAAGAATACATTGTAAATTATACTTTAAAAATTGATTATTTTGATGAAAATTTGTGGTGACCATAGACGTGTTGGAATGAAATATCATACCCATAATAACAAATAACAAAATTATGCTTCAATTATTCGAAATTGTGATTTACACAAACTCATGATTCAAGGTCAAACTAATGTTTCAGAATTGTGATTTACCCGCGCTGCATCGTGCGGGTACACCACTTGTGTATATATATATATATATATATATGTATATATATATATATGTATATATATATATATGTATATATATATATATATGTATATATATATATGTATATATATATATATATATATATATA
>NC_037533.1:13037945-13039190 GCF_001531365.2 Cynara cardunculus var. scolymus
CCGGGTTCCGACGAGTACATAGAATCAAATCCCCTCCTTGCTTTTTTGTTGGGCCTATCTCCCTTCCATAAGGGGACATGGTGTGTTGAGAAATACATTACCCCACCGTGGTTTTCTACAGATCGAGAAACCCTGACCACAATTCTGGTTTAGAAGAGACTCGTACAAATACATTCAGATTGGTGAAAGAAAACACCATAACAATAAAAATTTGCTCCGACTCATGATATGAACCAATAAATGAATAGTTGAAATAACATCGCCATTTTGTATGAAAAATGTTGGGTATTAGAAACCTAGTATTTGTAGAATTTCAAATTGAAAAATCTTTTGATTCAATTCCAAATTAAAATTGTGTATCGTTTATGTAAACAAAGAGCAAATGAAATCTTTTGGTCTAATTTCAAACTTGGAAGTCAATGAAATATGAATAAAGAAATCTCCAATTCCACAATTAGCACATGAACCAAGATTGTTTTTTTTTAAGTATATAATATTTATATACGACAAATACAACAAATAAACTCACACATCCTCCTCACCTATGATGAGGTTTGAACCCCTGACCTCCTAGAAGACCAAAGGCTACGATACCGCTAGGCCAAAGGCCCTTTGGTAACCAAGATTGTTATAGACACACTAAACCACGCCAAAATCTTTACACACCCATTAAACCTCACCAAAACCTTTTTAAGATATCCTTAATAAAGGATTTAAAGAGGAAATCATCACATGTCTCTCCAGTTTTTAACAGAATCTTGTCTTGCCAGCTATATATTTACCTTACTGCATCTCCATAGCTGACAATAACTTCTTATTATCAAAAGCATCTGGAAAGACAAATAGGAAGTACCACGAGAAGCATGAAAACAAAATTCAATTTAGAAATACAAATTAGTTGACGTGATTATGGTTAATGATAGATGTCAAAATGAAAGCTTTATGATGAAAAARATAATRAAGGAGGTCCTCTCAAAGATTTGGGTTAGCAAATGATGTTTGTCYATCCAACAGAAAGTCAATGATCAGTTTTACGTCATAATAATTTAAAAAAAATAGTGTTAAGAGTAACAAAACTATGTAGAATGGTCAAAATTTACTCATGAACCCTTTTWAGCTTCAAATAGAAAATGAGTCGTACAAAAAAATTATGAAGAGAAACTTCAACTTCAAATAGATAACTAACATCAAGTCTCTACAAAATTTGAAGAAAGAAAAGGTATTGATCACATTTCAAATAAAAGA
>NC_037533.1:13039290-13043705 GCF_001531365.2 Cynara cardunculus var. scolymus
TTAGTATTCTTGTAGACCCTTTGGGACCAACAGTTTCTCGTAGAAGATAAGTGAACTTGAGAAAACCTTGGATGCAACAAGGAAAGAATTAGAGGATGAGATAAGCAGTTCCAATAAGATAAAACAAGATTTAGTCAATAAACTTAATAAATATGAATCTGAACTGCAAACTGAGAGGAACTCTTTTGGGAGGAAAAATACCGAGACTGAATACTTCATTGATAAATTTCACAAGTCTGAGAGTAATTTGAGTAAGTTAATAAAGTTATTGGATCTAGAAAAGAAGAAAGTTTTGGAAGCTGAGAAGAGTTTGAATGTTGAAAGAACAGAGTTTGAGAAAGAGAAGAAGAGGTTTATTGAAGTAGAGAAACGGTTTGTACTGAACGCATATCTTATGAGAATAAGATAAACTCTCTAGAGCATAACGCTAAAATGCTTTTGAATCAAAACTCAGATTTTGAGCAGCTGATCATCTTGGAACGAGCCAAGACCGATAAAGAGAAGAAAGAGATCAGAGAAGAATGTCTAAGCCAGAATTAGAACTGTTTGACTGCATTGCTCAAAAGCATAAGGCTTTAGATGAAGAGAAAAACTATTTGCTATTGAAAAGCGAAATATTGCAAAGAAATTTGCAGCTATGGCTAAAGAGCATGTAGAAAAGAAAAAGTGGCTGGACATTGCTTCTGAGAATGAAAAAAGCAGCCCAGATGAAGAGAGAAGAGAGTTTGATAATGAGAGGAAGAAATTTGAGAAGCTTAAGAAGGAGTTAGAAGGTAAACTCCTGGATACTTTCAAGAAATTGTCTAATTTGAAGACAGAACTTGAAACTGAACTGAAAATGAGAACTGAACTCAAAGAGAAGTATGATTTAGTTGCTGATGACTGAGACTAGCTTTTAAAGAAATTTAAAGACTTTTCTTGTGCGCAAAGCTCAACTGGTTCTCCTTCACAGTGTAAAACAAGCTTTTATGACTGTTTTAAGTCTAACAGTTATTCAAGCAGCCCTAAATCTACTGTTTCTAAGAACTATTCTCGTTCTTCTAATCAGTATTATCAAGGGTATGTTATCAGATCATCCAATAAATCTTCTAGGACTAAAAGTATTTAGGTTAATAAATCTGAATCTGTTCTGTCTCGAAATTATGTTGTTACTAACAATAATCTTTCTTGTTTTGTGAGATCTACTACTAATCTAATTAATCTTATCAAGAGAAGAATCATGTGCTCCACATGCAAGAAAATTGATTTTGTGAACAGGAAAAGGTACAACAGCTGGACTGGAGACAACAAATCAGAAGAACTGGAAAAATAATAACAGGTATGATTATAATAACTGGTATGGATCTTACTGCGTATATGATCATCCTGTTAAAAGTGCGAAAAGAAAACATCTAACAAAAATAGATAGTTTGGCAGTTACAACATCCCACAACCTGATACTAACAAAGAAGGACCCAAGTTCGTTTGGGTACCAAAATCTGTTTGATTTGATTTTGCAGGTGTGTAATTACCGTGCTGATCAAAATAACATGCTTATGATGCACTAATGCAGGGGGAGTTGTAATTTGTCCTACCAAAGGCTTCTAAACACTCAGTTTAGGACCCGTGCCAAAATGGTTTCATTTTTTTTATTTTGAGCTGAACTGAAATATTACTCGAATTTATTTTCTAGGGGACTCTCTAAAAATTTCAATAAAAGTTTTTGGAAAATGGTTTGTTTTATGGAAACGAGTTGAGATTTCACTTGCGTAATTTCTCATCGTACATAACTCCAATACCTGTTTCAACTATTCTTCAAATTGTTATTATCATGTCTCTTATATAAAGTAATTTTCGATGATAATACGCTCATTTGTAATCAAAGGTTGTTTTCTGATATTTTTTTTCCTTAATTTATATACATTCGTTGATTATTTGATTATCAGAATCTGTTAGGAATGAAATTCTCTGTAAAATTGTATTCGTCTTGAAAGATAAAATTGTCTATAATTGTAAAAGTCATCGTGTTTGACTTTTCTTATAGGAGTTTGACTTTGACTATGTTTAGAAGTTTGACCCTATAAATAGGATGATGTCTTTGTAATTGCAAGGAGGGAGCTCAATTGTAAAATTAGAATACGTAATATCAGAGTTGACCACATTTGAAGATCTTGACTTTCTCTCTCAACTCTCATATATGATGTTCTTGAAGATTTATCTTAATCTGCCATTGTTATGAAGATTGTTTGAAGATTGATCATTGTAGTGGGACTATTAATTGGTATCAGAGCTGGAAATGCAAGAAATCAAGAGAAGAAATTAGTGTTTTTGAAAAAATTTCGAAGATTATTTTCTGAAATTTTTTTTGTTCTTCGTGTTCTTGTTTTTTTCTTCAAGTTTGATCCGAAATTTTATGGAAAATTGTGTGTTTTTGTGTTAAAAACAGGATCATTTTTTGTGCAATCTTGCTGTGAATCTTTGTTTTACACAAAGATTTACATTTTGATCATCTGATTTCAAGTTTCTGGTAGATTTTGTGAATTTTAAAAAAAAATTCGTGTTCTTGAATTTTTTTTTTAAAAGTCAATGTTTTTGATTCAATTTTTTGTTAAAATTTTTCTGTTTTTGAGTTTTTGATATTTTTGATCTGTTTTTGTTTTGAATAATTTTGTGTTAATTCTCTCAGCCCAAAGCCCAACAGGAGACTAAATCGCCCATCCAAATCTATTTCTTCAAGGCCCAACATACAGCCTATCCTTTCAATATCTTGAATCAGTCTTCATCGCAAGAGTCAGTCTTCATCACAGGCTAAATCGCACAACATTTCAGCGGATAAGTGACCAGATTCTTAATCACTCACTGATTTCATTTGGTTCTTGATTCTCGGATTTCAACTTGCTCACAGCAATGCTTGACCGCTACTTTGTACGAGGCTGTATGGAATTTCACTATTGTCAAGTTTGATTTGAATGATTGAAGAACCAGACACTGGAAATATACATGTTGTTGGAATCATAGACTGTGTGGATTCTACCTGACAAAGTTATATCAAGTAACCAATCATTTTTCTAACTGCTAGCTTTGAGCAGACTTGAGATTTGAAGATTGTTGCTTTACTAGACTCATCTACAGCTACACAATTTTTTTATGTTTCTGCTGTKTTGACAATTTGTGGTGGGGAAGGCTCAACAGCTCAAAGGTTAAGTGTTTTCTCTAAACCTTTGTTTGTTTGAGTTCATAACTTCGATTTAACATTCACCATCTGATTGATTTTGATTGTTTTTATGAAATGGTGATTTGCATTATCTTGAATTTGATACCATTAAAGTCACTGTTCTTTGTCTTTTTGTCCAAGGCAGAAACTTTTATAGTGTTGATAGTTGCTGCAAGTGTGCAGTCTGTTATGGAGTCCAAGAGTGGAGATTTTAAGCAGAATAAGAAGCAGGTGAAATCTGATGAATCATGGCGCCAAAGTGAATCAACTAAAGTGTGGTTCTAGGTTGATTTGATCATAGTGTATTAGTACTTGGTTTTAGTTTTGAAATTTGTTGAAGTGTAAATCGTGTAGCAGCTTTATTTGGATTGTGTGTCTTAGTCAAGTGATTTGTGTTTCTTGGTTGCTATTTCTTGGATTTTGATTTGGGGTTATGCAATTGATTTGGGTTTTATTTGTTTTAATTTTTGTTTAGATTGTAATTTTTTTTGGATCATTTCGTTTATCTGTTTTGGTTTTTGTGTTTTTAAAATGTTTGAGAATCTTTGAACTGTTTTCTGTCGCGTAAACTGTTTTTCATCAGTTTCAACTGTCTTTGACTGTTTTTAACAGTTTTAACTGTTTTCAACAGTTTTGATAGTTTTTACTGATTTTTTGATAGTTTTTTGTCGATTTTCTTATTTCTCAACAATTTTTTTGTTTTCTGTTATTCTTTTTGAGCTTAATTGTTTCTGATTTTTTTTACTGATTTCACTGCATAGATCCTATATCTGATCCATTTTTTTTAAAATGGCAGTTTCATATGAGAGAGAGGACAAAAAGTTGAGAGAGAGGATTGTTGAGCTGGAAAAGAACATAGTGGTTTATAAAGAAAAATACATAAAACAGTACTATGAGAATCACTCTAATCTGGAATCTATCAAAGATCATAAACAAGAATGTGAAAGAATCGAGAAGGAATTTGAGTATAAAATTGAAAAACTCGAGAACACTCTCAGCTYTGTAAGAAAAGATTATGATGAGGATTTGAAGACTTGGAGTAAAKCTAATAAAGATMTTTTCAATAAACTCCAARAGGTTAGAAGTGCACTTTCAATTGAGAAAAACTCTCCAAGAAAAAATACAGAGACAGAGGATTTAACTGAGAAGGTTTATAAATCTGAAAGTGATCTGATTGAGCTAAGAAAGCTTTTGAATTTAGAGAAAGAAAAGGTTTTGAAAG
>NC_037533.1:13044111-13045983 GCF_001531365.2 Cynara cardunculus var. scolymus
TAAGAAAAAGTGGCTTGACATTGCTTCGGAGAATGACAAGAGCAGCTTAGATGAAGAGAAACGAGAGTTGATAAATCAGAAGAAAAAGTTTGAAATGGTACAGAAGGAGTTAGAAGGTAAACTCCTACACAGTATAAGCAAATTGTCTGATCTAAAGACAGACCTTGAAACTGAGATGAAGATGAGAACTGAACTGAAAATTAAATTTGATTTAGTTACTGTTGAAAGAGACCAGCTTTTACAAAAAGTCAAAGATTTTTCGTGTGTTAAAAGCCCAACTGGTTCTTAATCACAGTGTAAAACTAACTTTTATGATTGTTCCAAATCGAACAGTTATTCAAGTAGTCCTAAATCTACTGATTCTAAGAACTATTCTCGTTCTTCTAATCAGTATTATCAAGGGTATGTCATTGGACCACCCAATTACTCTTCAAATATTAAAAGCATTGTTGGAGGATGGTTATAAAAAAAAAATACATGCAACGGAAGCAAAAAACATAATAACCATCCAACAAGAAAAGGATCCAATGTACAAGAGATTAAGCAATATAACAAGAGATAGAGAAAGAATTTCGACCTTCACTTGCAAGGAGAACCCAAAAAGAGAGTTCCTCTATGTGTTCACACCAAAGCTCCAAGTATAGGTGCAAAAGAGTCCCCTATCTTCTTCAAGTTTGGCTCAAGAACACCAAGAACACACACTAGTGTGTGTGTAGAGAGAGAAAAAAAGAACTTTTTTTGTGTATAGTATATTGTACGGCCAAACCCATAAAGAAGAGAAGAAAAAAAGAGAGCCACTCAAGTGGCACAAGTCCCCATGCCATGCATACTTGAGTGCTTTCTCAAAGTTTCAAATCAACCCCTCTAACTTTGGTAAATTGCAAGCTAAACCCTTCAATTTACAAAGTATTTTAAGGATGACTTATATCTTTTATAAGTTTTTAATTTAAACCATCAAACATGATGTTTAACAAACTTAGTCCCTTACGTTTTATTCTTGCACCTTATTTGGACTTTGCGTGCGACCCAATAGGAGCATGCAATGTGAATTATGTTGTGACAATGAGCATATCTCCAACAGACTCCCACTTGCACATTTCTCAACAAAATTCAATGACCAAGACAGTGGTCATGTTGTCACGTTAAAGTGAGCATGGATGTGTCATCCAAGACAACATCACTGTAATCAATACCAGATGGTTTTGAGAACAGTCCTTTAGGTAAGTGATCAAATATCCCTTTTGTTCTAGATATCCATATGAACGTAAGACATGGTTTAATGTCAATCTATAACTCGTTCAAGATTATGTTTCTTGATAAAGATTTGTGGTGACCTAAAATAGACTGTATAATTGATTCAATATCAATTCAGTCTAAGTATGGCCATACATTTAGCGTCAGCACCAAATCATCAAGGGCCCAGGGATATCTCTTTCACTACTAGGTGAAAGGAACAAATAGCTTTGACTACATAGATTTCCCCACTAATCATGTCATACCTGATCATACCCTTTATGGTCATCCTGTTACGGACAACGTTGGAGTATGGTCAAAACACAACTGACTTCATGTCAGGAATCTCATGCATCTCTACTTTAGGACAATAGATATTACCATCTTAGAGTTACTCGTGACTGAAACCATGAAGTAATCTCTAAGTATGGATCGCTCCAAGACTTGATCTATATCAAGTCCATGTGAGTGTAGTTGCATTCTAATGCTATATCCATATTTATGGATATCAACTTACACCTCACTTCAGTCTTAATTCATTCATCCCTTCCATTAGATAAACAACCGACTGTGGAGATTTTTGAATAACCTAGTATTCAAGGAAGTATAAAACATGCAAATTTGGAACACAGTAATACA
>NC_037533.1:13046748-13050691 GCF_001531365.2 Cynara cardunculus var. scolymus
ATATAAGCTGCATCTCCCATGTCTTTCATGGAAAAACAATTCCCCAGCCAAGCTTTGACACTCTGAAGTGTCGGGATATCGTTTCCTATGAGCAGTATGTCATCAACATACAATATAAGGAAAATTACAACACTCCCACCGGTTCTGACATATACACATGGCTCGTCTTCACTTCTCATAAAACCAAAATTTTTGATTTTCTCATTAAAGTAAAGATTCCAACTGCGAGACGCTTGCTTGAGTCCATAAATGGATTTTTGAAGCTTGCACACTCTATTTGGATGCTTAGGATGTAYGAAACCCTCAGGTTGTGTCATAAACACATCCTCAGTCAGCTTTCCATTAAGGAAGGCGGTTTTAACGTCCATTTGCCATATGTCATAGTCATGAAATGCTGCTATGGAAATCAGTATCCTAATAGATTTCAACATAGCTACTGGTGAGAAGGTTTCTTCGTAGTCTACACCATGAGTTTGCGTATAACCCTTTGCCACCAGTCTGGCCTTATATGTATGTACTTTTCCATCCATGTCAGTCTTCTTCTTGAAGACCCATTTATACCCAACTGTCTTCACATCAGGTGTTTGGTCAACCAAGTCCCAGACTTGATTATCATACATGGATTGTATCTCGCTTTCTATAGCCTCCTTCCATTTAGCAGACTTTGGGCCTGCCATGGCTTCCTGATAATTGGTAGGTTCTCCAAGATCTGCCAGTGATTCATCACCATCAGAAATGAATAAACCATATCTTTTTGGTGCATGACGTACTCTATCAGACCTGCAAACAGGTTGAGGCTGAATGTCAGATTCTCTATCAACTTCAGGTTCTTCAACCTGTTGACTAGAGTTGGTACCAACTTCGGATTCCATGTTTGTTGATTCTTTAATTTCTTCAAGATTAATTCGGCTCCCACTGATTTCTTTGGACATCAGCTCCCTTTCTAGGAAGACTGCCCTTCGAGCAACAAAGATCTTGTTCTTAGAAGGTTAGTAAAACAAATATCCAAAAGATCCAGTAGGATATCCAACAAAGTAACACCTTTCTGATCTGGGTTCCAATTTGTCTTGAGTCTCACGACGAACGTAAGCCTCGCAACCCTAGATTCTTAAATATGCTAGTGAGGGAACACGTCCACTCCATATTTCAGATGGTGTCTTGGAAACCTTCTTGGTTGGTAAGAGGTTGAGGACTTTAGCAGCAGTCTCCAAGGCATATCCCCAGAAACTTACTAGAAGCGCTGTGCGACTCATCATGCATCGAACCATATCTAACAATGTTCGGTTTCTCCTCTCAGCTACACCATTATGCTGTGGTGTTCCTGGAGGAGTTAATTGTGAGATGATCCCACAATTTCTAAGATGATCGCTGAATTCAAGACTAAGATACTCACCACCCCTATCGGATCTGAGAATCTTGATCTTATTTAGTTGATTCTCTACTTCGTTCTGGAATGTCTTGAACATCTCCAAGGTTTCAGACTTATGTTTAATAAGATAAACATATCCATATCTACTAAAATCATCAGTAAATGTAACAAAGTATTTTTCACCGTGTCTAGTAGCTAATCTGAACGGTCCACACACATCAGTGTGTACAAGATCCAACAAATCTTTGCCCCGCTCACAGTTTCCTGTGAAATGGTGTTTTTGTCATCTTCCCCATTAAAAAAGATTCACATTCATCATATGATGTGTGATCAAATGATTCCAAAATCCAATCCACTTGGAGTTTGGCGATGCGTTTCTTGTTAATGTGGCCAAGTCGACAATGCCATAGATACGTTTTGTCCAAATTTTCTTTGGATGAAATCGAATCAACATTTAAGATTGAACTATAATTGTGTCTCAAGCTTATGGTGGTTTCATATATTCCATTACAAGGACTAGCCTTGAAATAGAATACCTCATTCTTCAATACAAGAATAGAGCCATTATCAAATTTAAAATCGAAACCATCATTATATAAAGCCCAAAAAGAAATAATGTTTTTCGCCATCTAGACGGAGTAGCATACATTTTTCAAAAACACAATAAGACCGGAATCAAAAGTGAGCTCATAACTCCCAATCCATTCAACAACAGCTATATGCTTGTTTCCCATGATTAGGTCGAGCTCTCCGCGTCTCAGCCGCCTACTTCGTTTTAGTCCCTGTAGACTAGTACAAACATGAGTACCACATCTGGTGTCTAACACCCAAGAGTTTGAAGTAGAGGTATTGTGGAGTTCAATCATAAACATACCTGAAGGACCAACACCCTTGGCCTTTAGCTCTTTCAGCTCCTTCTGGTATTTTGGACAGTTGCGCCTCCAGTGTCCTTTCTCCCCGCAGTGGAAGCATGTGGCATCCTCAGGAGTTTTTGCTTAAGGAGTCACAGAATTAGCCTTACCCTTTGGCTTGGGTTTGGAGTTGGATGAACCAACCTTCCCTTTACCTTTGCCTTTAGGGGTCTTAGGCTTCTTCTTCTTGACTCCTCCTCCCTTTATAGTAAGCACTGGGGTAGCAGTCTTGGCTTTGGGCATGTTAGCTTCAGCAGTTTTCATCATGCCATGAAGCTCCATGTTGGTTTTCTCCATATTGTTCATGTGATAATTGAGCACAAAAGACTCAAATGAACTAGACAGTGAGTTTAGGATAATATCCGTGGAAAACTCCTGACTTACGGGGAAAGCAAGATGTGCAAGCCTGTCAATATGTGCTTTCATGTTCAAAACATGAACCCTGACACTGCTTCCCGGTGCCATTCTGYAATCCACCAGAGCTCTATGAGTGTTGAACCGTTCTTGCATTGCTTGTTGCTGGAACATGTCCTGCAGCTGTTTGATCATGTCATATGCCCCAAGGTGGTCCATATTCTTTTGGAGTTCTGGCACCATAGTGGCTAGCATGAGGCAAGCAACCATGTTCGACTCATTAAGGCGTTTCTCATAATCTTGGACAGTCGCCCTATTAGATCCTGGCGGTGGTGCAGGAGGAAGTGGTTCCTTGATGGCCCTTTCCATGTTGTCCATTCTAAGGACTATCCCTAGTTGTCTGGACCAGTCCATGAAGTTCAAGCCCATGAGCTTTTCTTTCTCAAGGAGACCTTTCAAGCAGAAGTTTGATAAAACAGAATTCGCGTTGTTGTTTGCCATCTATCATTGTAGAAAAAAAGGTTTTAGAGATTTGAGTTAAATAATCCTTGTYAAATTAATTACCCATTTTGTTTGAAACAAAATTAATTTTAACAAGGTTAAGATCCATATTTCACTTTTAGATACGATGGGTATGCCGTGGATCGTAGACTAAAAGCTATTTAGGTATGTAACTATTTTACCAATTTCAACATTTGAAACTCTTAATACGTTGCGGGATTCGGTGACATCTATTGTGTCATTTGGCATGTTTAATCTCTTCAACGCTAATCCTTTACCGTGACGGGTATGCCGCGGATCACGGGTCCGGATTGTAAATCCTCCATACTAAAAGCACATGATATCCGGCCCAAGACTCTYGGGTATCGCGAACATCAATCACTATTCCTAGCGTCCCTCCGATGTGTTGGCTATAGCACTACCCACACCGGAAGACGGTTAGTTCAAGTGTGTGATCTAGTCATGGATAGCGTTTGATTTACCTTTTATTAAAAAACGGGTTTTTGTTTTTATAAGTTGAATCATTTAACTAAAACTGTGTGGTTCTTTAACTATTTTAAATCATTTTTCTAGCATGTGGGGCCTAGACAAAATATATACAAATAATAAAGCAACCACAACATACAAATAACGGTAACAATGCCTCAAGTCCTATGCGTTTTTCCGGTGTTGGCACATGGTCAATCTAAGGGACATAACCAAGCGTCATGAATCGGCTCCCACTAAACACGCCATCACCAAGTGATACCCGGATGGTTCGCCGTCTGGACGTCAATCTCCTTGACTCCATTTGGTTGTCTTGATCTTC
>NC_037533.1:13051526-13059337 GCF_001531365.2 Cynara cardunculus var. scolymus
CTCCCTTTTATTGGATTAAAATAGAGCTCAAAATGGGTGTTTTTCGGACTTCAAAACAAAGTTTAAGAAGGTTAAAAGATGAACCTTTTAAATCAAGATTTTTAAACCTTTAAAAGATTAAAAACTTTGAGGTTTTGAAATCTAAACTAAAGAGGGAAAGGAAACTTAAAATTAGAAGTGAAAAACTAGAAATGGTTCTACATGCAACATGCACAACCTTTCCCGAAAGTGTGCACAAATACATGATCTAAACTAATTTCTTAGAAGAAAAGATGATGATGTGCAAAATCTTTGTACAAGTGGCTCTGATACCATTTGTTGGAGGATGGTTATAAAAAAAATAAAAATAAAAAAAATACATGCAACGGAAGCAAAAAACATAATAACCATCCAACAAGAAAAGGATCCAATGTACAAGAGATTAAGCAACATAACAAGAGATAGAGAAAGAATTTCGACCTTCACTTGCAAGGAAAACCCAAAAAGAGAGTTCCTCTATGTGTTCACACCTAAAGCTCCAAGTATAGGTGCAAAAGAGTCCCCTATCTTCTTCAAGTTTGGCTCAAGAACACCAAGAACACACACTAGTGTGTGTGTAGAGAGAAAAAAAAAGAACTTTTCTTGTATGTAGTATATTGTACGGCCAAACCCCATGCCATGCATACTTGAGTGCTTTCTCAAAGTTCTAAATCAACCCCTCTAACTTTGGTAAATTGCAAGCTAAACCCTTCAATTTACAAAGTATTTTAAGGATGACTTATATCTTTTATAAGTTTCTAATTTAAACCATCAAACATGATGTTTAACAAACTTAGTCCCTTACGTTTTATTCTTGCACCTTATTTGGACTTTGCGTGCGACCCAATAGGAGCATGCAATGTGAATTATGTTGTGACAATGGGCATATCTCCAACAAGCATTTGGGTCAATAAGTCTGAATCTGGTTTATCTCAGAACTCTGTTGTTACTAACAATCTTCCTTGCTTTGTGAGATCCACTTCTGATTTGATTCATCTTAGCAAGAGAAGAATCATGTGCTCCACRTGTAAATCAACAGATTTTGTGAATAAGAAGATCTATAAAAGATGGAGTACAAACAACAGATATCAGACTAATTCGAATGGTAAGAACAGGTATGATCACAATTACWGGTACGGTTCATATTTTATTCCTGATCATCCTGTTATTAGTGCTGAAAAGAAAATATCTTATAGAAATAAATGGTTTGGAAATTTCAACATACCCCAACCAGATACTAACAAAATAGGACCCAAGTTCGTTTGGGTACCAAAATCTACTTAACCTGGTTTTGCAGGTGTGTCAAGTTTGTGCTGATCAGAATATCATTTATATGATACACCAATGCAGGGGGAGTTGTAATTTATTCTGAACGAGGCTTCTGAACAATTCTGTTCAGGACCCGTGCTTAACCGAGTGTGGTTTCTAAACACTTATTTTAGAACCCGTGCTTAAAATGTTTCAAATTTTTTTATTCTTTTGAGCTTAACTGAATCATTACTTAAATCTGTTTTCTAGGGGGAGTCTCTAGAAATTTTTAATAAATGTTTTTGGAAAATGATTTTTTTTGGTAACGAGTACATTTTCCTGAACAGGTATTTCCTGAGATTTTACTTGCGTAATTTCTCGTCGTACATAACTCCAATACCTGTTTCAGCTATTCTTCAAACTGTTATTATCACGTCTCTTATACGAAAATCATTTTCGGTGATAATATGCTCGTTTGTATTCAACTTTGTTTTCTGATATTTTTTTTTACATTGATACATATACATTCGATAATTTTTGAATATCAGAATCTGTAAACTTGTTTTACAGATCTTCATTCATTTCTCTCATATATACTGAATAATCGAATCGTTGTCGCATCATTCTTTCATTAATTGTGCTTAAAGCCAAATTTTTTGATCAATTTTTTATCTGATCATTGTGCTTTAAAGAAATAATATTTTGATCAACCATTGTGATCAAATATGCATAACACTAAATTTTAGGAGGGACTGAGTGCTTATCAGAAATACCTCTATGGAATGTCAAAACCGACAGACCTAACCACGAGGACAACCATATCTGAGTGAGCTTAAATACAAAAAGGTTTGTGTGCTGAGACTAAAATGAAAAAGAGAGGGGTAGTTGTTGTGAGCTAAAAGAATTGACGAAAGTTATGTCAGGATTAAAAGAAAATGAGAATCCTGTTCCAAACTTATATAATCCAAGCATACCACATAATCTATTAGTTCTCGATTCTTTGGAGACTAATATTGAAAAAGGTAAAACCCAGGCCAATTCTTGTCACAACCCCACCAACTACTCATTTATCTCTCAACAGATAAGTGTTTCAATAACACTTGGGACACGTAGCTCATCATCTATCAATTTCTCATTCAGAGAAAGTTGATATTGAAATCAGAAGGATATATGTCCCCCCCTTCAAGTCTTTTTTATCACATATTGAGTCTGATAAATTTGTGTAGTCCACACGATTTACCTTTTTGAGCCTAAACAAAAACATTAGTTGCTTTATCTTTCTATACTACACAGATTTAGCATTTTATATGTTAATTTGCCAAAACATTCATAAATATGCTATTTTTTAGCTATCAATGATTGAATGGAAGATCTGGTGAAATGAGCATCAAAAAGTCTCATATATACAGTACATCCGTTGTACTGAGTATATCTGTTATACTCACAGGCCAATTTTTTTATAAGATTGAAAACAATTTCATTCGTTGAAGTTGGATGTTACCTTCTCATTCCTTTAATCTGAAAAGAGATTTCTCATCAAAGAGAAAGTTTACTGATAAGAGATTTCTCATCAAAGAGAAAGTTTACGAATTTTTCTGTAGAGAAATTCGTTTTTGGGGAAGATGTTTGAATCTTTTATCTGAAGAAGATTCTTTGAAGATCGTTTTCTGAAGTTCGTTACCGATATTGTTCTACATTGTCAAAAGAGAATATTGTTTCTATTCTACACTCGAGGGGGAGAATGTTAGAAGATTTTTTCAACAAAATATCGTTTGAAGATTTCAAAGTAAAGATTGTTTTGAAGATTTTGAAGAAGTCATAAAGAGCTTAAAGAGACAAAGTTCAAACGAGATTCAAAGTGCGCAAATTCTTTCAAGCCTGAATACAAAGGGAGAGAATGTTGGGTATGAAATTCTGTGTTAAATTGTATTCATCTTTTGAAGATAATGTTGTCTATAATTGTAAAGACATCGTGTTTGACTTTTCTAGTTTGTTTGACTTTGACCTAGAAGGGTTCAATCTTTGACCCTATATATAATTTTGTCTTTAGTGAATTTGTAAGTAAGAAGCTCATTTGTAAAACATTACATATAATAGAGTTTTGACCAGATTGACTATTTCTCTCATCTCTCATTCCAAGTGTTCTTAAAAGTTTATGAAGATTGCCATGGATTCATAGAGTTTTACTTGAGGATTGATCATTTGTGGACTTTCAGGATGTTTCTTTTATACTAAATAAATTTCATTTTAGAAATTGTGATTTAAATAACATCTTTTCAATTTTATTGTTTTACATTTATGTTGAAAACTGCTTAAACTCACTAAGCGTTAAGCCTTAACCTTTTTATTTGTTGGCATATGCATCATGTCCTTGTTTGAGAATGGTTCTAGCAATAATGTGATAATTAAGTGTTAGTTAGAGGTGCAAGAAGTATCTAGCTTCCCAGTGACGACCTCCGCAATCTGCATTGAGAGATAACGACTTTATTGGGCTTTAGTAACAACCGACCTTAACCTAGACTTTATGTAAGGTTTGATTCATTAATTGTTGATGTTAAATCTAGGTTTGTTATTGAAGGAAATCAATTATTGATTTATAAAAAGGAATTTACCTTGTATTTTATGTTTTATTAAAAAATTTAAATTAATCGTTTTTTCCAGATTTTTAGGGTGTTACATTTTACGTATACCATTTAAAAGGTTCAAACTTCAGTTTTAGCACTTGAAAGAAGAGTTTCAGTATGTTTCATGAGCATGCAAAAGCTTAGATGTTGGCATGTTGCTATTCTCTTTTCTGAAGATTACTGAGTTGTTCTACCAGACCAAGATCAATGCTATATCTTCGTTGTATACCCTTTATCACATACAATAACTTTTGGACTGCATTTGGGGAAGGCACTTGGTGTATTGTTCTTGTTGACGGTTGGTCCTCCTCTCATTTGTAATTTCTCCATTTTTTGAATAATGTTTTTCTGGGGTTTCATCGCTTTTTCCAAAAAAAACAAACTTTCTAATGATTACTGAACGTTCGTCGACTGTTAAAAGGAATGATACTAAGGATGAAGTTGAAAGTGAAAATGGTGTTGAATGCTTCTGTAAAAAAGTTTATCGATCCCATAGAATTTTCTTTATCACGCATATGATTTAACTAAATAGTTTGTAGTTTCCAAACCCTTATAACTCCATTCCATGTCTTTTACTTCAACATATATGTTGACATGATTCCATTTTTTTTCATCTTTGCATCAGTTTTCACTCATAGTTTTTATTGTATGTTGTTATTGTTTTTATTGCATCTATAAGGCTTAATAAATAAGTAACTTTTAGGACATGTGTCATGTTTCTGTGCGTGCGGTTATTGATTTTTCTCGCCTAAACATGTATCTAGACACAATTTTCACTTACGGTTCAAATAGGTCTATTTAAGTGACATGTGTCCTTTTGAACGATTAATTTCACGTATTCGTAGTATAACCGCCCTCACAGAGTAATTGGCGGTTCAGAGATCCAAAATCCGGAGTCCTCCTTTCCAGATTTAGAGACTCGTCCAACGATTTCGCCTCCAGATTTAGAAGTAGAAGACTCAGAGGTCTTTGTATGTTCTATGCAGAGGCTCTATGTCTGGAGTGAAGCTCTGCATCAAACACTTAACCTTTTTGGCACTTAAGCCTTGATCTTTCTTGGAATACAGCACGGGCTCTGTATATGAGACACTTAACTCTTGAGTAAGAGTTATGTCTTTTAATGTCTTCTGCATRAGAGCGGTTGGTCCAGCCCGCTTCAAAAGACTAAGTCCTAAAGACTACAGTAAGAGACTTTTTACTTACACTATTACAAGATGGGGTATAACAATCTTCCCCTAAGTGTTAATAAGATAGACTCAGACTGGAATGAAAACACGAGTCAAATCAAGGCTCTGCATGTACTATGTAGAGGCTCTACATGTACTATGCAGAGGCTCTGCATCTGGAGTGAAGCTCTGCATCAAGCACTTAACTTTTTTGGCGTTTAAGCCTTGATCTTCCTTGGAATACAGCACGGGCTCTGTATATGAGACACTTAACTCTTTAGTAAGAGCTCTGTCTCTTGATGTCTTCTACATGAGAACTCTGGGAAAATTCAGAGTTGTAAGTCATAATTTAACTTTGGAGTGGTCATCAAAACCTTATTTAAAATTTCAAATTCGGATTTTTTGAAGCATTTTTCAGCTCGACCCCAGCCAGGGGCTCTGTCCCTTGGACCCCGCCAGAGGCTGTTGCCCCTTGGACCCCACCAGGGGCTGCTGGCCCTTGGACCCCGCCACCGGGGGTGCTGCCCCTAGACCCCCGACGTTTAGGGGCTTCGCCCCTAAATCAAAATAAACTCAAACAAGTGTGCACTTTGCACCTTCCTTACTTGTTCGATATTTATCATGATTACATTGGTCAACAATTTAATCCCATTACACTTAAATGACATTAATGATACAAATCATCAACATGAAGTCGTCAGATATTGGTTATTTCTCAGACTTACAACATAACTCTGAATTGTTCTCTTCAAAACTTAGTTATATAGTTTATTCCCAGACTTAGAATACAACTCTGAAATCATCTTCACAATTACGTTTCTGAGTTATAAGAAGTCAGAATTCTTGTGAATCAGAGTTATGCTCGTATATATTTTCTAGACTTAGAAGACAACTCTGAATTCCTCTTATTCAAAGTTAAGTCTAGAGTTATTTTTCAGCTTAACAATACAATTCTGAATTCTTGTGTTCCAAAGTTAATGTTCAGAGTTTTCTTTCAGAGTTAATGTTCAGAGTTTTTCTCATTTAAAATACCCCGTGTAATACATGGGGTCGAACCTAGTATATATATATATATATATACACACACACACACAAACATCTGAAAAATTATCTCATCTTTATCTCTTTAGTAATCTGTTTGAGCTTCATCTATAGTAAAAGGAGCAAACTCTTTAAATATATATATTCAATTTAAATGATACATCATATATAATCCATTTTTGAACTTTATAAAACCTTAAACTTTGTGGAGTATATAAAAACCCGTCCTTAGTGAAGTTGCATCTATAAATTTGGTTCTTCCAATTCTACTCTTACAATCCCTAGAAACAAATAGTTAGGTTACTACAACTTTGGTTCCCATTGTTTTTATTGAAATTATAGATGAGGAAGAAAGCAAGCCTCCTACACCTTTTGAAGCATCCATTGTCCATATTTTTCTCAATATGACTATAATCTCTGTTTTTGATACTTTTCTTTTTCTTCTTATATCAGGACCCTTAAAATCTATTTTTGATTTGGTGCCTGTTTCAAAGTCTTTCTTTTTTCTGTAAAATCCCTCTAATTAGAATGTTTTGAATTTCTAGCTTCATCATATAGTTCATTCTAAACGTAAAAAATATTGTCTGAAGATTTTCTTTTATGGGAGAATATCTTTTTTAAATACACTTTAAAATCTCTACTGGGTCATTCAGATACACTTTAAAAATATTCTTCAGATCTTTTTTGTACAAAAATGTTACTGGTGTTCTTATAGTTACGAGTTTTTAGGTTTAGTAATGAAACGCTTACAAAAACTAGAAGTTTTTGAAGTTTAACAATAGTTTAGATTTTCTATTGCTTAAATTGGTATTACAATATGTGTGTTGTTTGGATGGTTATTTGGTTTAGAACTTGGTGGTTTTCTAAAACCAGGTGATCAATCGTTATAGTTTTAGAAGAAACAATAGATCCATTTCATTAGAAACACATTTGGTTGGTATTAATAGGAAAATTAACAAGTGATTGGGTGAGGGAGGGTGTGATAACCAGATCCTGGTTGTTACACAAGGTAAATTATATGTGATAACATGATAATTTGTTACGTGCTGGTATGTGCATTTATGTATTAGTTGGATATGAGTATATAAATATATTGATATATATATATATATATATATGTATGCATTCATGATATGGGTGGGTGGAATATAATTTTATATGTGGACATAATTATGCATACGTGTATGCATGTGTGGAAGTATATTTAGGAGAGTGCTTGTGTGCATAAGAATATACTTATGGGGTGTAGGCATACACGTGGATATGTGTGGGTTAACCGACTCTCTTTTTTAAGAAAGCATAAAAGGGGGTTACCCCATTCATGTGAAATTCTCCTGCCATTTTGAGAGAATTTGTGAGGTTTTAAAAAGAAGTCTTGTCCGGTTTACTTCAAGAGGTAATTTCGAGTGCTGGATTTCAAAAGGGTTGATTTCAAGAGTTTTGTGTTCAAAAGCTTTATAAGAAGAGTAGTTTTTAAATCTTTTGCATAAAAATTTACTACTGATTTTATTAGTATGCTTCGTATTTTTATCCTTGAAATGGAACTTTTATTATATTGTCTAAGTGTTTATCCGGACAAAGTTTGACCGGATAAGGGTTTAAACCGGATAAGCCTTGAGAGGTTTATGTTGGGAGGTTTAAATTGAGAGGTTTATCTTGAGAGGTTTATGTTGGGAGGTTTAACTTGAGAGGTTTATTTTGAGAGGTTTATGTT
>NC_037533.1:13059437-13060951 GCF_001531365.2 Cynara cardunculus var. scolymus
AACAACCAGAGAACCGATGGACGAAGTTAGACCATTGGATCGATGGAAAGACCAACCAGAGGATCGATGAACATTGGATCGATGGACGAAGTTAGACCATTGGATCGATGGAAAGACCAACCAGAGGATCGATGAACATTGGACTGATGAACGAAGTTCAACCAGAGGATCGATGGACGATGCAATGGAAAGAAGCGTTCTTATCGATACTTTAGACAAACAAACACTTGAAGATTTTCTAAGTATTCATCCAAGCGTGCAATGAAGATTTGAAGATAAGGATGAATTCATCACATTGATAATAACAGCTGAAGATGACAAATCAACAGCTGGAATTAGAGTTTATCTTGTTAATAATGCTTATCCATGTAAAAGATAAACTTTATCTATTAGCTAGACTATTCGCTAGAAAGTAGCAATATATAGTTATCTTAGTATTAGCCAACTATTATAAATAGATGATTAGGTCTATTGTAAAAGAGCGTAAGTATGATAGACAAAAAGGCTTTTACTCTTTGTTTTACGTTTGATTATTTATAAAGTAAAACCTTTGAAGCTCAAAATTGTTCTTGAATGTTCTTATTTTATTTTTGAGTCTTCATAACTTTCTTCTTAAAATCACTATAATTTGGTTATTCATAACTAGATTATTAGTGTTATTGAGAGATCTGGGATCAACAAAGAAGATCAAAAATTGAGAGAATTTTGAATGATCGTTTTTTATTGGAAAATCAATCAATAGGCTCCGATACCAATTGTTGATCCCAGATCTCTCAATAACATTAATAATCTAGTTATGAATAACAAAATTATAGTGATTTTACGAAGAAAGTTATGAAGACTTGAGAATAAAAATAAGAATATTTAAGAACAGTCTTGAGCTTCAAATGTTTTACTTTATAAACTGTGAAACGTAAGAGCGATTCGTAAAAGCGACTCTTTTTACAATAGATCTAATCACCTATTTATACTAATCAGCTAATAAGAAGATAACTATATAATGTTATTTTCTAGTAAATCATCTATTAACATATATCGTTTATCTTTTGTATGGATAGGCGCTAATATTGAGATAAACTCGAATTCCAGCTGTTGACATGTCATCTCCAGCTGTCATTCATGATATGATGATTTCATCCTTATCTTCAAATCTTCATTGCATGCTTGGATGAAGTGCTGGAAAATCTTCTAAGTGTTGATGATCAGAGGATCGATGAGAATGCTCTTTCCGTTGCATCCTTGGACTGTCCATTGGTCCTCTGGTTGAATTCCAGACTTAGTCGTTTCTGCCTTGATGTCTTCATTGGTCTTCTGGTTTTTCATCACTTATTGTTTTTCTTTACTTTTTACATTATGACTTGTGGGGTTTAACAAAGCCTCAGTTATAGAGAACATCGGTTTTTCTTTAATAAAAGAACTTAATCGGTTGTACTAAAAGTATGCTCCAGTTAAGAAAATGTGTGAAAAGCATGACTTTATGTGTGTTGCATAATTTATGAATATCCATTGCCCTA
>NC_037533.1:13061066-13066946 GCF_001531365.2 Cynara cardunculus var. scolymus
TGGTTAGAAGAACTAGAGGCGATGGATAGAAAAAGTAACCATGTTGAACTAGAAGCTCTGGTTAGAAGGACCAGAGGCGATGGGATAGAACTCCCTTAAATTTGTCAAGTGTTTATGTTGCACCAGAAGCTCTGGTTAGAAGAACCAGAGGCGATGGGATAGAAATCCCTTAAATTTGTTAAGTATTCATGATTGTACCAGAAGCACTGGTTAGAAGGAAACAGAGGCCGATGGACGGGAGATCCATTGGATTGTAAAGTGTGAGAAATYAGAGGCCGATGGACGGGAGATCCATTGGGTTGCAAAGTGTGAGGAACCAGAGGATCGATGGACGAGAAATCCATTATTTCTCTATGTATGGACGTTGAACCAACGATCGATGAAATATAATTCCATTGATATGCTTAGTCTGAATGTGGAATCAGAGGACCGATGGACGGGTTACCTAATACTTTCCTAAGTATGTAAGTTGAACCAGAGGCTCTGGTAGTGCGACCAGAGACTTTCTAGATAGAAATTCTAGCTTGATTGCCACCCTTAGTCTTGCTTAGAAGCTTCTGTTATATCACTAAGCATTTATAGATGGTGCGTTTCGTAATTAAGATTGTTAATATCGCAGATCACTATGGCATCACCTGCATCTAGTGAATATTCGGTAGATGAATCCGGATATGTKGTTTGCCCATCTCGAAGGAGTTCATCCATTAATGTGGAGGTAGACCTGTATGAGCAGGAGGACACAGCAACCAGCGAGACACCTGCTTCACCACCAGCATCTATACTGCCTCCATCGGAGCCAGTACTTGATCTTCCACCTCAAACCTTTCACGACCCAAGGATTAGAGTCACGCCTAGGAAGAGTGTTCCACTACCTAGGCGGGTGACCTTTGAGAACTCTTTTAGAGTAAGAGGAGAGTCATCGCGACCACATCAAGGGAACATGATATCTCAAGTAGTGACCGGAGTACCTGCATCCTACACTCCGGGCATGAACCCGGCTGAACGAGAGTGGGTGCAGAGAATCGCATCAGATACTCAAACTCACCAAACCCAGTTGGGATATCATCACCACATTCTGAACAACCTATCCGATGTGATGGAAGCACACCATCAGCGAATGATRAGAAACACGGATGTTGTCATTGCAGCGAGGCGRAAAATTAGAAGGATGTACAAGTGTTTGGTGCTGAGTAGAATGTTGATGTTGATGTTAGGAATGCTGATAGGCTGGTTATTATTCTAGAAATATTGTCTAGTGATAGGATATCCACTCTTTTGCATAGAAACCCAAGATCCTGTTTTTGTGGCTACAATCATCTATGAATGCATGTTATCTTTTTGAGAAATACTTAATTACATCAAGTTATGGTAAATATAGGATTATTCTGTTTGGTCATATAAATGCTTAAATGTTTTCCATACGATGAACATCCTTGGCATCATTTAAATGACTGGAATTATTATCCTTGTTATTGCAATGAAAATGACGAATTCCCTTCTGACTTAGGCCTTAGAAAATGTCGCCAAGAAGAAAAAACCCTAAGGTTGCACGACTCGTGTCAGAGCAACCTTTGGCTGCACTCCCCAACATTGTCAGCCAGGTAGCGGCAGGACTGAACGCTAACCAACCAACTAATTCCGAGCCTAGAACAACCCGGGAATGCACTTATAAATCCTTCAAATCCTGCAACCCAAAAGAATTCCATAGAATTGAGGGGGCTGTAGGACTACTGACTTGGATAAAGGGTATAGAATATGTCCTCCATATCAGCAAATGCTCTTAAACAAACAAAGTAAAAGATGCTGCGTGTTTACTGCAAGGTCGAGCACTAACATGGTGGAATTCCTTAGTTCAGATTAGGGGTCGGGAATCTGCCAACCAACTCTCATGGGAAGAGTTTAAGAAATTACTTAAGAACAAATACTGTCCAAGAAGTGAACTCCAAAAGTTGGAAATGCAGTTGTGGAACCATGAGATGAAAGGGGAAAACATAGTTGCATACACTGCTCGATTCCATGAGTTAGCGAACTTAGTGCCACATCTGGTGACACCTGAGGAAGTTCAGATTGAGAGATATATTTGGGGATTGTCTCCAGAGATTCGAGGAAACATCACCTCGGCAAACCCAAAGACCCTTCAGGAGGCAATAGACATTRCCACCAARCTCACAAATAATGTTGTTCRATCTGGAGAATTCGCCAAAGGAAAGAGAAAGATGGAGGAGCATGGGAATCGAAGATTTGGGGGAAGATTTGACAAGAATAGGAAAGTAGCAGGGAATTTTGGGGTTCAAACCTAGGTGGTGAACCAAGAAAACAAGCCTAAGTGCAACAAATGCCAATATCCACACTGGGGAAACTGCATCATCTGTCAAAGATGCCACAGAGGTGGTCATGCCGCGAAAGATTGCAGGAAGCGATTGTGTCTTGATTGTCACATAAGGAATGTTTGCCCAAAGAGAAAACAAGGAACAAATGCTAACCAAGCCCGATCAGCCAATCAAGGAAATCCAGAAAGTCAAGCACGGGGCCGAGCATTTGAGATTGGAGCAAAGGAAGCTAGGTATGATCCCAATGTGGTTACAGGTACATTTCTCTTGAATAATGAATTTRTATCGGTATTATTTGATTCAGGGGCAGATAGAAGCTTTGTTTCACTAGATTTTAAGCCGAAGATTGACTTAAATCCCCAAAGGTTGAAAGAAGCTTATATAATAGAATTTGCTAATGGTCAAGAAATTAAGGCTAAAGACATAATCATGGACTGCACACTAAGTTTAGCCAACAAGGATTTTAGCATAGACCTTATTCCAATTGAGTTAGGAAGCTTTGATATAGTCATTGGCATGGATTGGCTATCCAAAAATCGAGCTGAAATAGTCTGTTCAGAAAAGATTATCCGAATTCCTCAAGATGGAAGTGACCGAATTGTAATTCGAGGCGACGAGTCAGATCAAAAAATTAGGATAGGATCATGCATGAAGATGCGAAAGTATTTAAAGAAGAATTATGTCGCATTTTTGGCACATGTTGTTGATAAGAAGGTCAAAGAGAAGTGTATTAATGATTTCCCTGTAGTTCGGGAGTTTCTTGATGTATTTCCTAAGGATTTACCAGGACTACCCCCRCCARGACAAGTTGAGTTCGGTATCGACTTAATCCCTGGAGCTGCCCTAGTGGCAAAGACACCATATCGTTTGGCACCATCAGAAATGCAAGAAATGTCAAGTCAACTCCAGGAGTTATTGGATAAAGGATTCATAAGGCCAAGTTTCTCACCATGGGGTGCACCGGTTCTATTCGTCAAAAAGAAAGATGGGTCAATGCGAATGTGTATTGATTATAGGGAACTTAACAAGTTGACCATCAAGAATAGATACCCTCTCCCTAGAATCGATGACCTGTTCGATCAACTTCAAGGGGCAGCCTATTTTTCCAAGATTGACTTACGATCCGGGTATCACCAAGTGAGGATTCGGGAAGAGGACATTTCCAAAAAAATATTCAAAACCTGGTACGGTCATTACGAATTTATGGTTATGGCATTCGGGCTAACCAATGCACCGGTAGTCTTTATGAATCTGATGAATAGAGTTTGCAGACCGTACCTGGATAAATTTGTAATCGTTTTCATAGACGACATACTAATTTATTCACAAAGTGAGAAGGATCATGAGCAACACCTGAGGATAATATTGGAGCTACTCTGAAACCCGAAATTGTATGCAAAATTCTCCAAATGCAAACTTTGGATACGAGAAGTACAATTTATTGGTCACGTGGTTAATGAAAAAGGGATTCAGGTGGATCCTGCAAAGGTCGAGGCCATTAAGAAATGGGAAGCCCCAAGAACCCCGACAGAGATTCGACAATTTCTTGGTTTGGCAGGCTACTATCGGCGGTTCATTGTGAATTTCTCAAAAATTGTGCAACCACTCACAGCCTTAACCCAGAAAGACAAGAAATTTGTTTGGGGTGAGAAACAGAAAGAAGCGTTCGAGACTCTTAAGCAGAGGCTATGTAATGCACCTACTTTATCCTTACCATAAGGTTCGAAAAACTTTGTGGTCTATTGTGATGCATCACATCAAGGCTTAGGATGCGTGCTAATGCAAAAAGATAAGGTCATCGCATATGCCTCAAGGCAACTCAAAATGCACGAGAAGAATTATACTACGCATGACCTAGAATTGGGGGCCGAAGTATTTGCACTTAAGATTTGGAAGCACTACCTTTATGGTACCAAGTGCACTGTGTTCACTGATCACAAAAGTCTTCAACACATCCTCAACCAGAAGATGCTAAATATGAGGCAAAGAAGATGGGTTGAACTACTTAGTGATTATGATTGTGAAATCAAATATCATCCCGGCAAAGCAAATGTAGTAGCCGATGCTCTGAGTAGGAAAGAAAGAGTGAAACCAACAAGGGTGAGAGCTTTGGGAGCAATTSTACACACCAGTCTGAAGGCGCAAATTCTCGAGGGTCAAAAAGAAGCTCTGAAGAAGGAGAATTTAAAGAATGAGACCCTACACCGTGTAGAGACCAAGTTTCAACTGAAATCAGATGGAGTGTATTACTTGGGAGACAAGGTTTGGATACCTAAGATTGGCAATCTTAAATCCATAATTATGGACGAAGCCCATCGATCAAAATACTCAGTTCACCCGGGAGCAGATAAGTTGTATAAGGACCTTAAGGAACATTATTGGTGGCCTGGAATGAAGAAAGATATTGCATTATATGTAAGAAAGTGTTTGACTTGTGCAATGGTCAAGGCTGAACACCAAAAACCATCTGGTCTACTTCAACAACCCGAAATTCCCCAGTAGAAGTGGGAGCAAATATCAATGGATTTCATCATGAAGTTTCCCAGAACTGGGAAAGGGCATGATACAATCTGGGTGATTGTAGATCGACTGACGAAATCAGYTCATTTTCTACCAATCCGAGAAGATTATAAGATGGAGAAGCTGGCCCAAATTTACATAAATAAAATCATTACCCGGCATGGGGTACCTATTTCTATTATATCGGATAGGGACAGTAGATTTACATCAAGATTTTGGCAATCACTTCAAGGAGGGTTAGTTACACGCTTGGATCTAAGTACTTCATACCACCCTCAGACGGATGGACAGACGGAAAGAACAATCCAGACACTGGAAGACATGTTACGTGCATGTGCCATAGATTTTGGTGGAAGTTGGGATATGCACCTTCCGTTAGTCGAATTTGCATACAACAACAACTATCATACCAATATTCAATGTGCGCCTTATGAAGCATTATATGGGTGCAAATGCAGATCTCTACTCAGTTGGATAGAAATTGGCGATCGGCAACTAACTGTACCTGATATTGTTCAAGCGACTACTGACAAGATTGTAATTATCAAGGATCAACTCAAGGCTACAAGAGATCGTCAGAAAAGTTATGCTGATAACCGGAGGAGACCACTAGAGTTTCAAAAAGGAGACAAAGTACTCTTAAAGGTCTCACCATGGAAAGGAATAATGCACTTTCGGAGGAGAAGAAAATTGGGTCCTTGATATATTGGTCCCTTTGAGGTATCRGAAAGAATTGGACCAGTGGCTTATAAGTTGAAACTGCCACAAGAGCTGAGTGCTATTCATGATACATTTCATGTGTCAAATCTCAGAAAATGCTTAACCGATGAAACTCTGGTCATACCATGGGGAGATGTGCAAATTAATGATCATCTGCATTTCATCGTGTAATAACCAGATCCCGGTTATTACCCAAGGTATTTAATACATGATTATTTGATATAATAATTACGTGATAGTATGATAATTTGATACGTATCGGTATGAAATTTTGTGAAATATTTGAATGTATATCTATATATATATATAT
>NC_037533.1:13067046-13078130 GCF_001531365.2 Cynara cardunculus var. scolymus
AAAAAATATCTAGATCATCAATTACACAAAAGTAACCATATCAAATCGAAGATCAAAACCTAAGAACATCAAAGAAAAATTATTCGAACCAAGCAGCAGCGAGGACAGGTACATTGATGGATATGACGATACCGATGGTCATATAATTTCAACAGGACAKATATTTTAAATGCAAGAAGAAATAGATAGCTGATACCAATGAAATTGCAGCACTCATACCACACATGGGGGTTCAGATGGCCTCTCTAGTAAGGCTAAGCCATCRCCATTTTCCAAAGCAGACTGCAGATGCATCAACAAGCCAGTCACCAATATGAGCACAAGTGAAAATCAAACCGACATATCACAGTGCAATTAAACYTACCAAAGCAAGTTTATCTTTTGGGTGGTTGAATATGCACTTGGCAACAAACCTGCACCGCTGAGTCTTCAAGAAATATTGCATCAAATAACAATTGACTTTCACTAAGATATCGATTCAATTTCACRACAATATATTTATCCACATACCATAWATAGAGCTTCATCGCTATTTACCGAAATAGTATTAACACCAAAGTAGATGCAAGAATACAACTAACAGTATAGTAATAATTGACTATTTTTAGCATGTTAAAACCTCGCCATGAAAATAGACTGCAGAAAATTGTATATCTTGTGGGTGAACAAGAATATTAACAACCATAGGTGTGTCCCTAAATCCCACCCCCACCCACTGCAAAATTAAGAAAAAGGATCCTGAAAGTTCTCGTTTTCTTTATGTGTAAAGGGTGGACTGACTGGGTTGTCCGGATAACATCTTATGGTGCCTGTTATTTGCAAATCAAATCCTTAACAAGGCCAGGTTAAAGTTACAATAATGTATATGAGCTTTTATCATCAATGACCCTTAAACATGCAAGACCCTAAAATGACAATTTGAGACAGAGTCAATCTTCAAAAGTTCATGTTGACAAGATTTCAAAAATAAATTGAAACCATTTGTGTGTGAGTTGGTACGAGAGATAAAAGGGCATCTAAGATTATCTAATATGCAAGACCAAGTGTACAACAATTCAAAGTAATGAATTCTATTGATCTGCAAAACTTTGAAGGAGTAGCAGCAAGTCAAAACTAATCACACCTTCTACCCCATGTATCCATAACCCATAGCCTCCAATGCAACAGTTGGTACCAGTAGAGATGTTACACTATCTATATCGATGCAAAATTGAGATTACAGAAACAGAAATAAGAAATTCGACCAAAAAGCATCAGAAAATTGCCTAAAAGATGATCTATCAAGAAAGAGAAGAATTTGTCCACCTGTTAATGGACTGTTGTGACCTCTGATAGGCTCTTGCTGGATATAAAAAAGTTCTCCAACCATTACCTTCTAATGCGTGACAACATCATAGCATAAAATCTAATTCAAATGGCAGGATAAAATGCAGACAAAACCTTGGAGTACAAGTTTAAAAGCAAACATGATACCATCTAGAAGCACAATCTGTTTAAAACATGACTAGTTTTGACAACAAACTATTGAAATGCTATTCTCCTTAACTAAAGAGCTTTTAATCATTTTGAAGCCAGATTTATAACCCAATTGAACTTACAGTAATTTTCCAGTTTCATTGTAGGTGGTTGAAACATAAGTAAAGTTTCTAAATGCTTCATCCTTCTTCCTACCACTGAAAATTCTCCTAATAATTTTTTTACACTRAAATCTAATCTGAAAGTTCTGATTACTCTTAGCCTACGATTACACAGTTAAACTACATTGCATACTGTTTTCAATTAGTTATGATGATTGCACAGAAGTCCCTGAAAATGTCTACTCAATATTTACAGTTCTGGCAAAGAGAGGCTGCAATGTTGAAGCAACAACTGCAGAACCTGCAAGAGAACCACAAGTAAATCTTATATTTAATAAGAAATATATGTGTGTATGCTGTTGACATGGCTCAAAAAAAGTGCAAAGTATTTAAAATAGTGATACAGACTATATTATTATCCAAAAAAGGGAACCTTTTTGAATTTCTATATGGGCAAATGTGATGTGATACATTCATACTATGACATTCAGCTTCATACAGCTTTAGATTGCTACCATCTATAATAGATGTTTTTTTATAATAGTATAGCAAACTTAGTCAACCAGAGGATATGATATTTCTAGATGCAGAGTAATAACCAAAAACATAACGAGCATGCCTATTATTTACAAGGTTATATTACAGTAATAAGTATAAACAAACTGCTATCACTACAACCAATAAAGCAGATAGGATTAGGATTGGGATTGGGAAGGGGATGATTCTGTAAGTGAAATTTTCAATTCCAATCGGATGCTACAGACACGTTAAACCTAAATATGCTCACCTTATGAAATGCATTCGACCTAACAACAAATACATGAAATGACTAACCGAATGGAGAATCAGACCATGAAGAAGCAGGTTATGCCAGAAAGACAGAACCAGATTAGGGCAGAATACATACCTGATTTATGTATATAAACGAAACCAAATTGATGATGAGACACGATGACGGGACCTCGGCTGAGAAATCGACGGAGGCGATGGAGAAATAGGTAGAGAATTTGATGATGGCGACGGCGAAATCGGTAGAGGAACGACGAAGGCGACGGGGAGAGAAAGAGAGATAGAGTCGAGAGATGGGAGCGATGGGTTCTAAAAAAAATTGTATTTTTCTAATAAAATTGATAAATAATTAAAACAAAGAATTTAGGGAAGGTTTTTATTTAAAAAAACGTCCCTAAAGCCCCTCTTTATATTTTTTAGAAGCTTTTTATTAAAAAAAAACTCTCTGAAGCTTTTAGAGACAATTTTAGTAACGTATGATTTAGCTTGAAATATTTCTCTAAAACTCATCCTACCTTCAGTTATGTTTTCCACTTTTGTCATTTATTTTCTTCTCTATAATATATCTTTAGATACACATCTAAAATCTTCTCTAAAAATTCCTTCTCTAAAGCCCTTTTTCCTTGTAGTGTTTTTTGTATAACATCTGTTGGATATTATAATAATGAATCCACTTTTATCAATTTTTCTACATTGAAATCATTGGTGATTTTTCAATCTACAAATCAAATAAAATTTCATATGTGAACATGATCATCGGTTTCTTCATTAGTCGTTTGAAATATAACCAAACGCAAAACATTCCCAACAAGCCATTATCAAATGGTGATAATTAAGTGTATATTGGTTTATATGTAAACATTATCTTGGCATAACACTGCATTTGATTCTTTAGGAAGAATGATAGGCTCAAGTACATTAGTCCGTAACTGCCATTTTGACTAGGTGGAATCTCCATCTCCTCGTCGCACTTGTCAATCTGCCGGAAGCGATCGCTTCCCGKGATTTTTAACATAAATTCACATTTGACTCTTAATCATAACTTGTACGTGAATCAATTTAAAACTTATAACTGAGATAATGAATCAGTTTAAGATTCATATGTTCACATGTGAATCTTAAAAAAAAGGTTCATATGTGAATTTCAACAAAGATTCACATGTGGATCTTTGCAGAATTCACATGTTCGCATATGAACCAATATAGACCTGATGATCATCGTTTGATCATGGTTTGTTGGGATCTTTTGTGTTTTGTTACACTTCAAACGACCAATAAGGAACATCGATGTTCGTGTTCTCATATCAGATCTAGGCAAAGAGTTAATTCGTTTTGTAGATTATAAAATCGTCAATGAAGTAGATTGGTGTTTGTGTTTTTTTTTTGTTGTTTTAAAGAGTGATGTTATTTCAACAGGAATGTGTTCCTCTTTTTTCTATTTTTCTGTTCCTTTTGAAGCTCTCAACTGTCGCTCGTAGCTTGAATAGATGATAATTGTTCCTCATTTTTGTATTATTGGCATCAATTCTAATGAAGCAACTTAACCCTCTACTCTTTCTTGGTTTGTTTCTTATGTCTTTGAAATCCTTTAGTTGTGATTCAATTCAGATACCGTATGCTTCAGGTTAATTGGACTTTGCCTTGCTCTTTATATTTCCATTAATAGCTAGGGCATTTGCTTCTCATTTTACATGTTGAATTTTTGTTTACATGTATTTCAACAAATGTTGTCTATCGCACTCCAATTGTTCAAGTTCTGCAGAACTTTTATTTGAAATGGTTATTATAGAGCTTCATAAAACATTTTATTGAATTCTTTAAGATGGTTACGGTATCGTTTATTTAGGTATGACCTACTGATATCTCGCATGACCAACTTTACATGGTATTATTCACATGGATATCGCATGGTAATGCAAAGATATTGTGAAGCCTACCAAAAATTTCAATCATGACGGAGTCTACATATCAAACTTGGTGTATCAAAAAGTTTTAAGTGAAGACTATGTATGCTTAAAAATGATTGTAATTTTTATTTTGTTTAAATATAAATTTTATATATTTTTTGAATGAGAAATTTGATTAATTTTTCATTTTTAGATTTACAATACATCCGGTTGCATTTGCTAAAAAAAGCTCTTAATATAACATGTAGACCATCGAGTATTTCAAAGATATCTTACAAAAATTTGATATTTAAAAACTGACTGTATCTTGCTAAAATCTTTGCATCCCATCGTATAGCACGGGTACACGACTAGTATATATATATATATATATATATATAGAGAGAGAGAGAGAGAGAGAGAGAGAGAGATGATAAAAAAGAACATGGTCAAAATAAGAAAACAATAAAATGGCCAAATCATATGTGAATCACATATGACTTCACATGCGATTATGGAATATATGGTGAACGTAAGGGTGATCGGGCAGCCAAGACCGTGATCTCAATCTCAGCTTGAAGCTAAAGTCGTGTGAATCACATGTAATTTTACACAATATTTTAAGGTTCTCATTTGACTATGGTCCTGATGGTATATATGTATATAATGTGAATGTATATATAGTATGAAATGTGTAAGTATATAATATATGTATGTTATGTATGCATGCTTACTAGTATATATAAGCATATATGTACGCAAATCTAAGAAATCTTTTAATGTCCTTTGTTAATCCGTCGATAATCACAGATGGACAAGCGAATGATATATTTTTTAAAAGTTTCCGTAATCACTCGCGTACTTCTGATGGCTAAGTAATTAATTTTAACTTTTTTAATGGTCGTCAGTTATCTATTACTGATTTAAAATTTTCATTTAGTAAGGAGATGGTTCTGAATCCTGATTATATATATCCTTAGTGTTTCATCTGCCTCAAACAAACGATCAATCTGAAAAATCCTAGCCCCTCCCTTCTGATATGTTCCATCTATGGAGTCCACCACCACCACCACCATCGCCGTCCCCTTTCTCATTTTCCTCCATGACAGGACTAGTACCTCCGTCTACCACCGTCCTCTATCACCTCCTCTAGTCAATCTTTAAAACTCCGACCCCGTTTGTAAGTTGTTTCCTCCATCTCTCTTATAGTTTTAGTTTGATTTTTAGGTTTTAGATTTGCTCATTATTTTTAGGTTTTGATGTGCTTATTGATTTACATAGTTACATTTTCTTTTGATTTTTTGGTTTTAGATTTGCTTACTAACTTATGTTTGTTCTTGTTATTCAAACAAGGAACGTTATCTTTCTAAAATATAATAGTTGTTAATTTGTTGTTTAAATACTATTTTGATTTAACCAACAATGTTGAAATAACATATGATTAAATAGTATGGTGAAGTACATTATAAAACATAGAGGCTTTACTGACGGAATCTTCAGCCGACAATTCATGGCGGATTTGTGGCGAATGAGTGGCGGATTGACTATCATTGGTGGATTATCGACGAAACTTTCTATCAGTGACTGAAAATCCGCCGGTAATCATGATCAGTGGCCAAATTGTCTTCGGTAATGAGATTTGCCAGTGATGGCTTTTTTCGTCGGATTACGCACTTTTTTCATCGGTGAAACCTCTTTTCTTTGTAGTGGTCTTGATCAAGCTAAAAATGCTACAATGTCATATATGTTAGATTTCTAAAGTATAATAGGAGTTACTTTGTTGCTTAAATACTATCTCGTCAGACTACAATGTTAAAATGTCATATATGATTAAATAGTTTAGTGAAGCCTTGATCAAACTGATGTGCCATTTTATGTCACCAAGATTTCTAATAATACTTGTATTAACAAAATGAGTAAATTACAAGTTTGGTCCCTGTGCTTCACACTTTTTACTTATATTGGTCTCAAAATCAAAATAAATACAGATTTAGTACCCCTGGTATGTATTTTCGCATCTATTAAGTCTCTCCTTTTAACAAAATCCGTTAGTCCAGTTAACTCATAGGGCATCTTGGTCATTATCATTTATTTGTCTTTTTCCTATTATGAATATTCATCTTCTCTAAATAATAAGAAGATGAACATGAACAAACCCTAAACCTTTAATCAAATCATAAATTTAACCAAACTCTTATTTTTTTCATGCATTAAATACATAAACAGATCTAAACATAAATTCAATACATAAACATATCCTAAATCAAAACCAAAATCAAAACCCAAAACTAAAATCCTAAACCTAAACCTAAACCTAAACCTAAATCCAAATCCACTTAAAAAGATCCTAAACCTAAATGAAAGATGCACTAAATTGAAGATCTACACATATTAAATCAGGGTTTTAGGTGGGAGAGGGAGGTAGAGGGACGATAACATGATGCTCTGGGAATCCACGAAGACGAAGCTCTAGGGGGGAGGGGGGGCGATAATGTGATGCCGAGATGGAGATGGTGTGGTGATGCTCTAGGAAAAATAAACAGGGGGATGGTTAAGGTGGGGGCGGGGGGTCTCCGGTGAAGACCATAACAGTGGAGGCCGGAGCATCAGGGGAAGGTAAGTTGTTGATTTCTCCGCCCATCACTTTGGCTTGTTTCCCTTTATGGTCTTCTACCCTTGTATATCCAAATCTAAAACAACAACGACCATCATTCTAGGCCCTTCTTTGACCACCACCATTTCCATCCCTTTGGAACAGTACTTGCACCCTAGAGAAATAGGTGGTGGATGACAAAGTCAATGGTGGCTCATGGCGGTGAGGGATTCTAGAGTGGTGACAGAACATCGTTGGGGGCACGCCAGAGATCGGAGGGTGGGGTGTTGGTTGGGAGGGTTTACCGGTGATCTTTGTATAGGTGTGTGTATATATATATATATATATATATAGACTTGGGATGATGTGAGACCAATGGTTTTTCGTGAGACCCGTAAGACCAATTCTCAACCCTTGGATTAGATTTACAATCGTCAGATCTGAACATTTATAAACGCCACGAGACTTCTCACTAATTACGAAATTGCCACCTTGCAACTTTGCAACAGTTAGATCATTAATTCATAAATTTGATCAATGAACATAAATTGGTCTTACGGGTCTCACGAAAAACTCTTGGTCTCACGTGAACCCAAGTCTCTATATATATATATATATATATATATATATATACTATATTATAAATATTAAGCATTTGAAAAAAACTCTTAAAAACAATTTTTTATGCATGAAGTACTATTTATTAATGCATATTACTTAAAATTCAATACTACAAGTAAATTGTGCTTAAGTATAACTTATTAAAGCTTTACTTGAATTCGTGTAACTAACTGTAGATAAACATAATCAAATACATGATAAACACCTCATTTTAAATATAAAAAATAAAATATAATTAGAATAATGGTTGAGTTTTAACAGAATACTTAATTATCATCCTTATAAAAATTATATTATCAAAGAAAAATAAATTACTTTGTTATTAAATATAAATTAAATTATAATAAATACACAGAAAATGAGAATTTTTAAATAGTTAATTTAATACTAATATCGACACATTTTTTTCAAATTTATATTTCGTTCAAAAATAAAAATAATATCGTTTTATAAAACCACGTAAAACCTTATTATGTCTATAGAAAAAATGAATAAAATGAAACATTAAAATCGAGATATATCCCGTTGCATTGCGCGATGACCTTTCTAATATATATATATTCTTTTATCAACCAATTCATTTGTGTCAACTATACAAACTCTCTAGACCAATAGAAATCAATCTAGTACCATAGTTTATAGACTCTTATGTAATTAATGATTAAGGGCAAAATAGTAAGGTTATGTTTTGTATTATTTCAATACATTTAAATGGGAGTTACATTACTTCTTGAATTTAGTCATTTTGAAATTATCAATGTATTGTAAGTTATATTGTTTGTGATTGTTCACAAATGAATGGATTTTGAGAAATAATAAATAACACTTCAACAATCAACATTCTTAATCGAATGAATTCGTTGTGTCTAGTGTATCATATGATATGGATGATCAATATGAACATAGTAGCAGTCAACATGAATAAGCATGCACTCAATGTTTAATAATAAACATTGTTCACATTAACAACTTGTTCATTGGTGAACATTGTTCACCAGTCACACATACGTACACATTCAGGTATGTGTTCACTAATGAACATTTTCATATAAGTTAGATTTTCTATAACACTCTATTTTCTACATTTGCATATAAACATGTACTTCATATATAAAGAAATACAATACACCACATTGGTCCCACTAGTACAAGATACTTATAATACATAATTTACAACTCGAAAATTTTCAAAACAATCTTCTTGTACATCACATGTAATACAATATGTATCTTCAAAAATTCATCAAGTAACAGACTGATCTTCAAAATAGCAGTTAAGCACGTAAGGAAAATAATTACATTTTTCTCTTTCCCCTTATCCTTGGACTCAGCCGGACCTGCAATGCACATTTTAAAACACAAAATGAGGGTTAGAGCAGGAGGTCTAGTGAGATAACCCTTTCTTTTGCAATTACAGGGTGAAGATTACCAGAACCTGTTTAAAACTCACAATTGAATACCCAACCATTTTAAATAAATAACTTCAGTTTAACAGCAATTGTAAGTTATAAAATGATCTTACCACATAAGAAACATAACCACTCAGGTGCTCAAAAAATATAACCACTCAGGTCCTCACAGACATTTGGAATACAACTCTTAAAGTTCTCAATTCATACCAGATTAGAGCTTACGGTCTCAACTACCAAATCATAACAAGAAATACCAATCACCAGAGTTCTTTGTTATTATTATAAGTTTTTAGGATACATACAATTTTAAACTCAAATGAAAACTGATTAAATAATAACCAATGACCCTCCGGGTTTTATTTCAAATCACTACTCTTTTGAATACTCAAAATAAGATATATGATATTACAAAATCATTTGAAACAGGGGCAATTAATGCCCCCTGCTATGAACGATTTTCCCCTTCTCAATAACATCGTTGTTATCATTTCAGTAAGACCAATATTCCCAAGTCTTCATGTCACAAAGAAATGTTGACTCAGAATTATCGCATCTTACGGATGTGACAACAAGAGTTATAATAGTAACCACACCCACAAATGGCACCCTTATCCAAATGTACATCTCTCATTGATATGTCACCCTTATCCCATGATACACCTCTCCTTGATATGCAACCCTTGTTTCCTCCTCAAATCTACAGATAAATGTGTAGTTTTAGCAAATAATGGCCTCAAAACAATTTCATATCAGAAACTTTAATCTCAAGAACTCTCAAGTTCTTAAATTCACTTTTCAATCTCATCTTAGTATTTCTTTCAAAAACAGATTTCTCATCTCATCAATTTTGWAAGAAACAACATTATCTTTCCTCAATTTAACTCAACATTTGAAAGATACAGGTTACTCTTCTCATCACAAAACAGTTTTGAAACTGTTAAACAACATTTTGGAAAACAACTACTTTTCATCGGACAAGGCATGGGTGATAACTGCTCCTCATCGGCCAACACTATGGCCAATAACCTCTTCTAATCGGACAACACATACAATGCATACAACACATACAATGCATACAACACTTGGAAAATGAAATCATACTCACCGGTCAACACTCTGTCCGGTGACTACCTCACCGGTCAACACTACAAATATCTATATTTAAAACTGGACATTGCTTTGTCCGATAGCATCCTCACCGGACAATGCTTTGTCCGATGAGCATCCTCACCGGACAAGGCATTGATCGATTAACCTCAATCTGGTCAACACTTATAAAAGTCCCAAACACTAAACCATTCAACTCTTTGGGCAATAAAATACACAAATCGGACAACTCCTGTCTGATAAGGGTTTTCAACGGACAATACTTCATCCAGTAAAGTCCTCATCAGACGAAGCATAAAATAACCAACTCTTACACCGGTCAAGACATGACCGGTAAGGGACTCTCATCGGACAACATTGTGTCCTATTACAGTTCCTCATCGGACCATGCATTTTACAAGAAAATAAATATACAAAGTATGCACACCAGCAGTTTAAAGCATACAAAAAAATATTCATAAAAAAAATTCAAAGATGGTTATAAAAACTCACCTTTTCGCAAGAATTTGAATTTGAAGAAGAAATATGCGCACAAAACTGCTTCTACTTTGATCGCAAATTCCGATTTCTACTTTGGCAAGAATTTCAGTCAGAGACTTTACTTTCTCAACCTTTCTAAAAATAGCAGAAAGGTTCTTCTTCCAAAAATATTATCCTTGTATACTTGCCTTCTAAAGAAGGCGGTTTGGAAAGAAAATATAAACTTCTTTTTCCTCCCAACCCCATGCACACACTCATGCACATAACAACTCTTACACATACATGCATATAACTTACTTTTACATGCATAATATATATACATATATATACAATCCATGCATGTATAAAAAATATGTATCCACATGATCAATTATAACAATTAATCACATACTCACGTAACCACATAATCAAATAGTTACCTCCAAGTATAACTGAAACCCGCTTATCACATTTTCATTGGTGAACAATGTTCATAAGCGACTCATATATAACAATTGTTCATTAATTCACACAATTCATAAGGTACACATTACATATTATTAAATGAAGGAATAATTAAAGGTTGATGTCGGTTTCAAAACGATGGAGTAATTATTAGAAAAGTAATTAATGCCAAAAG
>NC_037533.1:13078675-13084094 GCF_001531365.2 Cynara cardunculus var. scolymus
ATCAAATGTTAGGATTGGTTCACAAAGTTAACACCATATATTGGGTTAGCAAATGAACTCACCTCTATACATACATACATATACATACATATATACATATATATATATGTATATATACATATATATATACATATATATATATACATATATATATACATATATATACATATATATATACATATATATACACATATATATATATATATATATATATAAGGGGCCATTCAAGGGAGAAACTCGGTAATTTGTGATAACCGTGAAATCCAATCTCAACCACAAATCAAAAGTTAAATTAGGAAATTAATAACTTTGGTAATTTTTACTTAAAAAATTAATCAAAGGCATTTTAGGGTTTTTAAATGTTCCTGTCTCCAACGAACCTTATATAAACACAAAATACACATTGTGATACCTAAAAAAACACCGTTAAAAATAGAGAAATATAAATTATATTCACTGTGATACCCAAATATACATACCAGATATACATTGTGATACCTTTGTAAAACGACTAAGATAACAAAAATACACATTGTGATACTCTTTGTAAAGCAACAAAAATAAAGAAAATGTACATTATTGTAGACTTAACAATGGAGATACATTGTGATACACGTTATGATACATAGTGAATATTATCACTGTGTTACACTTTGATTTACAAACATCTTTAAAAGACAATATATATTAGGTGATTAAAATTAACTAAATATTTCCTTACAAAAATTAATTAAATCTTTTAGTGAGTTGTTATAAATAAAAATTTTAAATTTTTTTTATCTTATTTAAAAAATATCTTTAAATATCTCAAATGAGTGGTTCACATTGGATCTCACATTTATTAGAAACTACATATTTCTCATTTGATTAGGCCCATATATATATATATATATATATATATATATATAAAGACAAAAAATGTGAAAAATACTAAAATACCCCATTACTTGACTAGGTTAATGAAATCTTTTTGATTTCGTTTGGGGGGAGGGTTTCAATGAGTGCGAAAATGTGTATCAGAGGTATCAAATTTGTAATGTGTACTTTATGAATGGTGTGAATTAATGAACAATTGTTATATATGAGTCGCTTATGAACATTGTTTACCAATGAAAATGTAATAACGGGTTTCAGTTATAATTGGAGGTAACTATTTGATTATATGGTTACGTGAGTATGTGATTAATTGTTATAATTGATCATGTGAGTATATGCATGTATGAAAATGTTAATATGAGTGTGTGCATATTTTTATAACTATTGGGTTGTCAATTGTTGAGAAAAACATTATACTTGTTATAATTTGGATTCATATGAATTTACGTCAAAGGGATACTGATGGTTTGTCTTTTTACAGAAAAATCATGTGGAATTTTGTTTAATATGGCATACAACCGGTGAACCGTCGCAAATCACCAACGGTTTTTGACCCTTAGTTATTGTAGTTCCTAAATGTCCCCTATCAAGTTGTGTTCTGAATCTTTATTATTTTTGTTAGTCCAGAAAGCACAATTGAAATTATAGGAAATCGAACTTTGTCGACAAAATTCATAAAAATTCGATCACAATAGTTTAAACATAATTTTGCGAACGAGTTCTTGCATCCGCAAAAAGATATCAACCTGTTAGGAAAAGATGGTCCTGCAATCATGTGCTATCACTTTTAATAGCCACTTCTATTTTTGAGAAGTCACCCTGTTTTATATCTAATAATAATTCTATCAACAACCACTCTATGTCGATGCAAAAACCCACTGGCAATATTTAAGGGACTTTTGCAGGCTTGTTTGAGGACTATGACCACCTATGCACCCCTCCCTAAAATCGAGTCAAAATTTTCTACTATGACCACCTTTAATTCATTCGACTCTCGGTTATGGTATTTTCTTTGAAGCATTCTTCCTTTTCTTTATAACTTCTTGCATTGCGACTTTGTGGTTACTAGAAATGAATTCTTCTCAAGTCAATAGTAATGATGTTATTGAGAAGGGAAAAATTTGGCTTATGATTAGAGGTTTTGGATAACCATGCTTTTAACTTTGTGTAAGAGTTATGACGAACAGAAAGACTCTGGTTGTTCCTTGAAAGGAACCGGAAGAGCTCTGGTCGTTCCTTGAATGAAACCAGAGGGGCTCTGGATAATCTCTATCTGTGTCATAAATGTTGTATTTCAAATTTTTCATAAAACTTCTTGCTCTTATTTAAACTTAAAAATTTATTTACATGAAATGACTTTGGCAAAACAAGACAAGTCAGAGGGGTTCTGGTTGCTTTTTAGTTGGCCTTTGTAGATGAACCAGAGGTTCTGGTTAGTAGGACCTGGTCATGAGAAGGATTTTAAATTATTCATTCTTTAAATACTTGGAAAATATTTGCATTCATTCTATGTACATGACTTTGTAAATATATGAATGTTAACTTGAGAGGAGCTCTGGTTGGTAGGACCAGAAGCTCTGGTCAATGGAACCAGAGGGGATCTGGCCTTATTGTTTTATAAAATAAATTCTTCCCAAGTCAAGATTTGTTCTTTAGAACCAGAGAGGCGTTGGTCAAGGTGATGTATGAGAATATGTTTCTGTTTATATGAAAAGTTGATTTTAAATAATGTTTTGGTAACCTTCACCCTGCAAATACAAGAAAAACGGGATCTCACTAAACCTTCAGGTCTAACCCTCATTTTGTCTTTCAAATATGTATTGGAGGAGCAGCTGAGTACCATGATAGTAAAGGGAAAGGGAAAATGTAATTTGTTTCCCTATGTGCATAACTATGTAAAGATCAGCCTGTGGACATGTTTAGTTTTGTAGTTGTATGTTATGGAGTATAAGAACTTGTATTTTGGAATTTTTGAATTGAGTACTTTGTACTTTAGTTTCTTAAACTATGGGACACCTTCACAACAGTCATCTTCGTCATTGACATGATACCCTCGTTGTTGACATTTGGTTAACCGACTAGTCTTCGGCTTCAAATTAGGCCTTCTTCTTTAGCATTAGATAGATTAACATGTTAACTTAATCATTTGTCATATGACCTGATGATGATAGCCTTGTCTTTGTGGTTGCCTTGGCATTGACGGTTGACACCGAGACCTCCACCCTCGTGATTTTCATAAATCAAGATGCGTAGGCCGCGTGGGACCAGGGTGCATGACAAGTCGCCGACAAAATCAAGTTTTAAATTGTCATGCATTTTGTTGGTATGACCTCTATAGAGTTAGGGGAACCTACTTGCGGGTTGGGTCGCTTGGAATTGGAGGGATTCCTGACTTTATGTGACACTGCCCAATAATGGGTTTGTTTGTTTTTATTTTCTAGAAAATTCTAGTATTAATTAATAGATGATATAACTAATATATGGTATTTACTATTGGGGACTTTTGGTTGGACAAGTGTAGTTATAAATTGAACCAACTCAGTCGTGCAATGGCATAACGAATTTGATCAGTTTCTTTTTAATGTCAGTTGAGTTTCTCTCCTCGTTTTTCTTTGTGTGTTTGATGTTTCAAGTAGATTGTGTTATTGTCAAACTCTTTGGCCGAACCATGTCATTTGATATTAGACCACGAGGTTGAAAATGGTGCGTCCTATAGCATGCAACATTAACAACGGGCCTGGACAAAGAGAACGCTATCTACATGGCCTTGAGTTGAGCAAGTTGAGTCAACTTGTCCAACAACTCCAGCAACATTTGAAACACATAGAGTCTTCTAGCATGATCGAAATGGTAGCAAAAGCCCCAACGATGACGAGGAAAAGACCAACCCATTCCACAGAGACCAACATTTGGTTTCGAATGATGAAGAGGCTTTTCATCGGGATCATACTTGAAGATACACTTTTCCATTGGGATATTGATCTAAAGGAAATTGATGTTGGTCGTATTAAACCAGATGAGTTCATTGACGGGTGTTTGATTATCAAGATGTCCAGATGAGGAAAATATAAAGATTGTTTTCATCAAACTAAAGAAACAAGGGTGGTGCCTGATTGGTTTGAGCTTGGCTCCAGAGTTCAAAAGTACCAGAAGGTCCCAGGTTTAAATCCAATGAGGAATAAAAATCCCCTTGTGGCCACAGAGGTTCAAATGCGCTGACTCTGGGCTATCTACAAAGCAGGTGGTCACCCTGTGATTAGTTAGCTCGTATAGCGGATTGGATATCCAGGTTAATAAAAAAATGAGACATGCTCGTGAAGGTAAGTCCAAGATTAGAACTTGGGAAAAAAATGGAAAAGGAATTGCGAAAGAAGTTTCTACTCGATGAATACTTACAGAACCATTTCTTCACCTCCAAAATTTTTCTCCACGTGACAAAACCGCAACAAAATATACGAAGGAATTGACCACCTCATATTAAAGTGTGGCGTTGTATAGCCCGAAGAACAAACAATAACCCAATATCTTCGTGGGCTTTGAAAATAGATTCATGACATGCTAACTCTCAAACCATTCCTCTTTTATCATGATGAGTTTAAACTTGTGACAGAAGTGGAGAAACACCTTTTAGAGAAAGAGAGGAGAAAATCTGGTTATGGCAGTTATCGAGTTTCAAGTCGTGACTTTATTACCAATCGGGGAATTAACTCTCAACCAACTAAACCATTATCAAACAAGGAAACTAAATCAATTCTAGCAAATGGGCCAGTAGTTGGATCATCTCGGACAATACCAAACAGTGCAATGTTACAAGTTTAAAGGACACGGCATATGGTATATGAATGTCTGAACTAGCAAATCTTTTCACTCATTGAAGAACCTTACGAAGAAGAATCTACTGATTTCGAGTCTCCACCTATCTTTGATGAGCCAATAGAGGATGAAGATGTCATATACGACGACCCGGGTGAGATGTTGGTGTCGGTCCCGAGAGGGTCCACAAGAAGAGAAACAGTTTGTAGAAAGGGGGGATGAATACAAACACAATATTTTAAAATTTAAAATATAATTGATAAATAAGATCAATACATATTTTATAAGATTGTTTGCGAAAAGATAAGGTAGAGAAAAACCTATCTAAACAATCTTTAGATACACACTAAGTCTTTGCAAATACAAGAAAAGAAATGCTGTAGAGAAGATCATTTACTTAAGCTAGAAAATGCTTGAAGTAAGAATTAGGGTTAGATAGTGAGTTGTGCGCACTCTACATGGAGAAGAAACACTTTTATTTATACCCAGTGCATTAAATGAACATTTAATGCAATATGGTAGGTTTAGAGTGCGTGTCAAGCCTTAAGAGGAAGACTTGTCCTTTGCTACAGTGAATAGTACAAAAAGCGCTATTCATGAGCAGACTTCCTTACCTAAAGTTGGTGGACAATAGAGTCGACTAGTCGACTCCATACCGTACCAACTTTCATAAGGGTATGGGTTTTGTCCTTTGTGTGCATAAGGACAAGACAACAACAATCGTGCTAAG
>NC_037533.1:13084188-13088848 GCF_001531365.2 Cynara cardunculus var. scolymus
AGAATTACAATGCAAGTTCTTTAGCGATCACTGAACATACTCAGTGAAGATCGCTGAAACTGAAAAGACTGAAACATAAATACAACGTATAAGTGAAAAGGGATTATCATCAAATTACTGAGAGAGAGGATCAACAATCTCCCCCTATTTGATGATAACAAGATAACAAAAAGAAGGTTATCTTATCAAATAATATTAAGGAAAAGTTACATATAAAGTACATGTCCCTTTTTACTATTTTGGGATCTTTTTCAGTTTGCCAGTCTCAGCTTGAAAATTTTCATAAGTTATATCTATGAAAATTGCAAGTACGGAAATTGAAACTGAAAGCTTATTCACTGACTTATAGATTGTCAGCGAATGTGAAAAGTAACATCGAAACTCATAGACTTGTGTCCCTATTACTTTTTTCAGAGATCTTTTTCAGTGAAGTACATGGAATACTCATTTTATTAATCATAGGAAATATTACAAGTATTACAGTACATGTCTAGAACTTACAGAATATAAGTACAATCACTGAAAGTAGACATAGTACATGAAGTTACAAGAAAAAGTGGATTGTTGTTACAAAGAGAAACTATTCTAGAGCTCTTAGATCTATGTATCCAGGTACATTTTCATCAAGTTTTCTTCGACGTACGAATTCTCTTCGTATCTTCAGATCTACGAATTTTCCAAACATGCTATCATCTATCCAGAGCAAAAGATAAACCAAATGATCCATTGGACATAGATGTAGCTCTGACATTCTCTGAAATCTGACTTCACCTTCATAGTCAAGGAATATGACTCCTAACTCAGGTTTAAAATGCACAAAGTTGGGTGTATAGGGACCCTTATTTGGCAAGTGAAGATTCAACATASAAATGGTTGTACTCTTATGACCCTTCTGGACTTCATCTAAGGAGAACCTTGTTTCATGTTCGTTCCTTAKGAATGGTCCATCATTAGGATCAGAGAGCTTGAGTTTCTTCTTCCCACCCTTCTTCAGAGTTGGCCTGTCAGGGACCTTGACATACCTAGACATCCTTTTGATAAGCTCGCTGATGGTGTCCTCGATAAGTGTCTTGTGTCTTGACTTGGATTGCTGAATGGATTGTCTGATCTCCATCCATTCGTTGAATCCTTAACGGCCTAGGTAGAAAGGATACTCGGTAACAGCATCAAGATTGTCCCTGGTGATGAGCATTGAGACCAGCATTCCACCGTCTTTAGAACGTCCGCTGATGCTGACGCTGATAATCGGGCGGGGACTGATTCTCTTTTTCAGCTTGGCTTTGCTCCATCGCTTGTCCTTTTCCACCAGCTTCAGATTCTTCTCATGCTCAGCTTCTGCAATCGAAAGAAGTTTAGCCTGGGCTTGGACAGCGTTCACCGTTTTCTTGGACTTTTTCTTGGGAAGGACTTTTTCAGCTAGTGACTTGGCCAGCTTCAAGCTGTCTTCAGTCTGCTTCTTTTGAAGCTCTAGCTCTTCTTCAACCCTTAATGCCTCAAGTCTTTCAGCTTCAGATAGGAAKTCGAACTCACCACCACTAGAGGTACGAAGAGGGATTTTTACTCTAGTCTGGTTGAGTGACTCCTTCAGCTGAGACATCTGCTAGTCGGTAGGAGCACAAGAAATGGGTTGATCAGMTACCCGCTCCAGTCGACCGCAGGTTGTTGATGAAATATGAAGTTGATAATTTGAAGTAATCACTACCTGAGAGGTAGAGTCTTCAAACAAAGGTTGTTGAGGGATATTGAACAATACCTTCAAGTTTCCTTCTTCAGCGACCGCCTTGCCTTTCGACTTGGGGTCCTGGTTCCCTGATGGAGTTAATTCACCTTGCCTTTGCTCCCCCTGGGATGCAGAATCCCTGAGAGTAGCACATTTGGTGACGGTTGATGGCTTTTGGAACTTGATGGTAAAGTCATCTTCATCATCATCGTCGTCGTCGCTATCTAGATCATTTTCGGTGTCTGGAATGGTAGGTTCATCATCGTCTTCATCATCATCATCTTCATTTTCATCATCATCATCATCATCACCAGCAGCAGTGATGGTATGGGCATCATCCCTAGGGATGACATCGACATCCTCAAATGGAGCAGCTTTGGTGGTCGGGATTACAGGAGCAGCAACTACTTCAACTCTAGGAGCCTCAGCTTCAACTACAGTCGTAGCTGATACTGGACCAACAGCCTGAGAAGGAGTAAGCACAACATCGGATGATTCACCGGTGTTGGACCTCATCTCCCCCTCTCTGGCTAAGACTCGAGAGAATTGGCCAGAGAGTTCGTCCAAGCACTAACGCTGGAGAACCATTATATACTCTAGCCTTTGCAAAGCACTGGCTAGAGTTGTCGTTGCCTCACGCGTCTCATGGAGCTGGGCGCGATCACTGGCAGAGAAAGAAGGAGGGATCACTGGAGTTGGTTGACGAACAACATCCAGGATCTGTTGAAGAAGGCCAGTCTGCTGATCAAACAATAGCCTGAGCATCGTCAGCCCTGCTGTGGAGAACAACAATGACATCGGTGTTGGCTTGAACAACTTCTTGGAGAGTCTAGAGATGACTCTGAACTTCTTCAACGTCCGCCTGGATGGCAAGGAAGTTCGCATCAAGATTACCTTGGCGGGGCATCTCTTCGTGGACTTCGTTGATCCTGCAGAGGACGGTATCAATGGCTGGAAGGAGAAGTTTGATGTCTGATTCCATATCATAGGCATCATCGATCTCTTCATCTCCTCCATCATCTTTCTCTCTTTCTTCCTCTTTCACTTTTTGAGCTTCAGACTGATGCATCGAAGAAGGACCTAAAAAAGAAGAAGTGTGAGTAGAAGGCTCAAGGTTAGAAGAAAAGAAAGGGTAGGAAGATAGAATACCTGAGGGGCCATCAGTGACATCAAAAGGATTGTCACTGGCGTGAGCAAAGATGTCCTCGAGAGGATGGACATCGGTAAGCAGAGGAGCATCAAGAGGAGCAACCTCAGGTCCAGTGGTGCGTGTCTCATTATCAGGAAGGACAGTCGCTGATACATCATTGACATCTGTAAAGACCAAGGAAGGAGGAGAAGAGAAAATGGTTGAGAAGAGACGTRGGTGTTCAACGGTGGCGGCGCTGATATTCACACTTTCAGTGATTTGGGTCACTGACGTGGTTGATGAAGGTACCACTGATATGACAGTGATGGGAGAAATCACTGAAGAGCTGGGAGGGTGAGCAGAAGACCCTTCGGGGATAAGGCTAGTTTCAATAACTGAAGCCTTTTGAGAGGCCCCAGCTAGTGACGTGGCTGTCCCCCTTTTTGGACTTCTTGGCTCTCTAAGGAGAACCAAGAGTTGGTTGAGAGGGTCGTTTTGAAGGGGTTTTGGTGGCTTGGCTAGACGCTGGGGGGTTTTCCCTTGTCATGGCCACCTGAGGAGAGGAGGTAGTGATGGACACGATGGAAGATAGTGCTACATCACTGTCCCTCAGCTTATGATCCAGAATCTTGGATCCAAGCTTGAAAATCGAAAGGTTTCCTTCTTCGGGGTAAAGATCTTTAAAGATATTGGTAAACACCATCGAAAGAAACCTTGTGTAAGGCACCACCTTTTCTCGCTGGCGCTTGTACAGCTTGAGCACCAGGTCATCGAAAATGACCGCAACATAATTTATATTGCGACGCTGAATCGTAGATACGCCTATGATCAAGGCGATCCAAGAGGCCTGGTTGACCTCCAGTTTTTCCACCCATGCACTGGATGAAATGAGAAAACAGGTATTGCCAGACAACTGACATCCTGTTCTTCTCAATCTTYGTTAAGGACTTCAGAGGAGCGTTGGAGTCCTTCTTCATTGGCCACCGATAGCCAATGGCGTCAAGAAACTTGATGATCTCGGTGGTGGAGGGTTCGCTGTCGAAGGGACCCTTAGGAAGACGAAGAGCCGAACGGAGTGTAGAAACATCAAACTTCACTTCCATGCGATTGAAGGTGAAATGGATCTGCTCCATCTGACGTCCAGCCTTATCTTTGGCTTCGACAACCTCAACAGTGAGCCAGAACTGCTGAAGAAGTTCCTTCACAATGATGGGCTCATGGTTGATAGCGTAGCCCAAGAACGACTGTTTGAGAAAGTCAGCCGCATCTTGGTAATGTGCTTTGGAGGAAGGTATCTCCAACAAGGCAATATGGTTGTTAGCATTGATAAAGATCTCGTCAAGGGAGAAGGTGACGTTCTTGGCAGCCATCTGTTTGGATTAATAAGAAGAAAAACAAACAGGTTTGCTAGAAATAAACCAAGAGTTTTTGATAAGATTATAGAAAAAGTTTTTGAACTAGGAAAAACTTCTCTTGGAAAATCCTTAAAAGATTAGGGTTTTTCAAGTAGAATGTCTTTAAAGAAACAAGATTATAACCATGAAATAGATGATTAATAAATCTTTACAGTTTAATGTATTAAGAGAAGAAAGCTCTTAATCATATTAAACATATTTATTGTTACCAAGTAGAAAAGAAGATTCCGACCTTTGAAGATTGAGAGGAAAGGTCGAAAAAGGGTTTGAAGATTTAGAGAGAGTTCTTGCTTTGGAGAAATCTTAGCAGAGGTTCGTCTAAGAAATTTGAAAACGTAAAGAGAAAAGTGGAGAAGAAGTCTCATATTTATAGGTAGGAGGAGAGAGAAATAATAT
>NC_037533.1:13088908-13090002 GCF_001531365.2 Cynara cardunculus var. scolymus
GGTTCGGGAAAGTGGTCATGATGAAAAAGATACCACGTTCTCATCCATGATTGGATGACATTAAATGAGGTAGCGTAATGACAAAACATTTTGCGCGTCTCAAAGCCTCGCGCATAGTAAATAGTGAATGTCGTCATAAAGACGGTTCATTAACTATTTTCTTTTAAAAACAAATAGTTTTTAAGAAAACGAAGAGTCGTATAGTGTCTAAGAAAACACCGATAACCCTATTTAAAACATTTTATCACTGAAGAGAAGTATTCAGTGATGGTTTTAAGACATCAGATTTGGTGATAAAAGATTCACTAAAACTGGCATTTAAAAAAACGTTTTGATCACTGATAAGAAGAGATTCAGTGATCGTTTAGATTTTTAAGAAAAGTATAAAGATATACTTGAAGATGTGGTGAGTGGAGAAAATCACTGAGACAACCTTTTAAAACATTTTATCACTAGCAATAGCACTAGTGCTATCACAATAAATAGGAATCCTTGAAAACTGAAGATCGTAGTCCAGTAGCTGATTTTTCATCCAAAGAATTTGGGCATAGCAGCTACCAGCAGCTACATATTCAGCTTCAGYTGTTGATGTGGACACTGAATTTTGCTTTTTGCTTGTCCAGCTCACCAACTTTCCACCTAGAAGCTGATAGCCTCCAGTGGTGCTTTTGCAAAATCACTATCCGAATAATTAATAAGGTCAAAACCTGAACCTTTAGGGTACCAAAGACCCATATTAGGATTTTCCTTAAGATATCTGAATATACGTTTTACAGCGATAAGATGGGATTCCTTAGGTTCAGCTTGATATCTTGCACATAAGCAAGTGGAGTACATGATATCGGGTCGACTAGCTGTGAGATACAGCAAGGAGCCGATCATTCCTCTGTAAACAGTCACATTTACAGGCTTTCCATTAGGATCCTTGTTGAGAGTGAGTGGAGGAACCATAGGAGTCTTCATAGATGAACTGTTGGATAAATCAAACTTCTTCAGCATGTCTCGAACATTCTTACTTTGGTTGATAATATACCTTTATCAGTTTGTTTGATCTGTAGACCTAAAAAGAATGTTAGTTCTCCCATCATGCTCAT
>NC_037533.1:13092492-13125890 GCF_001531365.2 Cynara cardunculus var. scolymus
AAGGAAACAAAATAAGAATGCTATTGGTACCCAGCTATTGGGTTCCATCTTTGTTAGAGGCTTCATCATCTGATGCTGAAGAATCAGTATCAGTGGATGGCATCACCGAACCTGGAGAGGTTTGAGTGGAAAGAGGAACAACCTTTGACACTACTAACGTAGTTTCAGTGGAAGTCTTCACTGAGCCTAATAAAGAGGCTTTAGTGGTAGGAATTACAACGTCTGAAACTGAAGATTTTTCAGCAAGAGTTGTCTTCGCTGAGCCTGAAGAAGAGGCATCAACGGTTTTCTTCACCTTGGTTGCTAGAGCAACCTTTGTGGATGATTTCACTTTAGTTGATTTCTCATCCTTAGTTACTTTCTTTCCCTTAGCTGGTGAACTAGCTTTGGCAGCAGAAGGACACTTGCTGGCAATATGTGTTTTCTCACCGTAGTGTTTACACTTCCTAAAGCTAGGAGTAGCTTTAGAGCCAGGAAGTATCCGACTAGATGTGGGACCAGCTCCAAGAATTCCCTTCTCATTGGTTCTAGGAGGAGCCTTTGAGGAATTGGATTCCTTAGGTGAAAAGCTCACCTTGAGCTGTGACTTGGATTTCTGATGGGATTCAGATTTCCTAGTCCCTGAAGAAGAAGAAGCTTTACAAGTTGAAGGAATAGACCTAGATCTATTAGACTTGTTAGACTTCTTGGGAAGGGATGCTGTGATAATAGATTTACCTTTATTTTTGCAACCAGAACTCAAAGGAGTTCCTTCAAGATGTCTCTCAATAAAAGAGAAGGACTGAGAGGAAGAAGTGTTGGGAATAGAGGAGACGAAGGTACCAAAGTTGAGCATGGTCCTGTCTTTAACACATTCTTCCTGATCATAGGAGAATCCTAGACCAGTCTTTGTCTTGGCTGGGATCTGAGCGTTAATGATATTCGAGGCCTTGATGGAAGCTTTGTACCACCCTTCAATGGTAGCTTTCTCAGCCTTGAGTTCAGGGATTGCTCGCTCACGCTCAGTGATAGCTTTCTCACGTTCAACAGTGATGGATTGGTTTACAATAACCTGATCTTTAAGATTTTCCTCTACAGAGGTCAGTTCTTTGATCTTAGAATGGCAAATCTTCAATTGCTCTTGAAGATCAACGTTAAGCATTTCAGCTTTCGATTTGCCATTGAGGGTATTGTAAAGGTCAACCGTCAGCGTATCTAGTACAGAAAGACTAGAAGAAGAAGAGGGTTCATTCAGGAACATACCTGAGTAGAAGAAGAAGATGGCTCAAAGGATGTAGATGCTTCAGAAGATCCTTCATCTGTATCTATGGCCATCAAGCAGACATAGGCTTTATCCTCCTCATCCGAAGAAGATTCATCAGATGATTCAGCCCAGTCATGCTCTTCAGCAATAAGGCCTTTAGCCTTTCGCTGGTTGTTCTTCACCTTTTTGTATTTCTTCTTCAGTTTTAAGTACTTTTCATCTTTGGTCCTGAAGGAGGAAGGGGCTTTAGAAGATGTCATCGCAGTCTTCTTTGATCTGCATTCACCTTTAAAATGTCTGGGCCGGTGACAGTTGTAGCAGACAGCTGAAGCCTTGTCTATTCTTTCAGACTTTGGCTTCTCCCTGAGGGATAGCTGAGGAGATCTGCGGAAGTTGCTCTTACTTGCAAATCTCTTAAATGACTTAGTCAAGAGTGCCAGGGACTCATCAAAATCTGTTAAATCAGATTCTGGAATGTCCTCAAAAGAATCTATCTCCGTGATGACCACGAGAGGAAGAGAAGAAACAAAAGGGGTAGAAGAAGTTTCAACTAAAGAAGCTTCAGAGATCAAAGCTAAAGGAGAGCTTTTCATTTCCCTGGATTCTTTTACAAGATTCATTTTCAGTTGACGAGATTGCTCATGGTTAAGCAGAATCCCATATAAAGTAGAAAGAGAAAGAGTGGACATGTCATTTGACATCTTGAGACACATGGAAAAGGTGTCCCAAGACTTAGGAAGGCATTCTAGAAACTTGGTTAAAGTTTCAGAATTAGAATATTCCCTGTCGACAGCCCTAAGATCAATAAGAAGGCAGTTAAATCTCTGATGTACTTCAGACAGCGTCTCAGACTTTCCACAGAGAAAGCTTTCATACTGTCTTACTAGATTGATCTTTCTGGTCTCTTGAACTTGAGTGGTTCTTTCATATTGAACAGAAAGTGTTTCCCACATGAATTTAGAGGTTTTGAGTTTCATCACTGAATGATAAATCTCATCAGGAAGAGACATAGCTATTATAGACCGAGCACGCGTGTCTATAGCTATCTTCTTCTTGTCGTCATCGCTCCACTGATGTGGAAGCTTTGGAATCTGCCGTTCAGAAATCACGGCAGTCGTAGCTGTTGCTGGAACAGCCGGAGCAATAGCAAATGGAATATATGGTCCATTTTCTATGTAATGTGGAATTTCAGGATCCACACCTTCCAGAAAGAGGGACATCCGGTTCTTCCAAAGACTAAAATTGTCACGGACAAATTGGGGAGGTTTGGCAAGAGAGCCATTATCTTTTGTGTGTGTGTTTGTAATTTGTAAAGCCATTCGTAAGCGGTAAAGTTATCTAAGAAAGGAGAAAAACTAATACTGAAAACAGCTAAACACAAGGAAAGAAAGAAAACACTGCTCTGATACCACTTGTTGGTCCCGAGAGGGTCTACAAAAAGAGAAACAGTTTGTAGAAGGGGGATGAATACAAACACAATATTTTTAAATTTAAAATATATATTGATAAAGAAGATCAATACAGATTTTACAAGATTGTTTGCGGGAAGATAAGGTAGAGAAAAACCTATCTAAACAATCTTTGGATACACACTAAGTCTTAGCAAATACAAGAAAAGAAATGCTATAGAGAAGAACCTTTACTTAAGCTAGAAAATGCTTGAAGTAAGAATTAGGGTTAGAGAGTGAGTTGCGCGCACTCTGCATGGAGAAGAAACACTTCTATTTTTACCCAGTGCATTAAATGAACATTTAATGCAATATGGTAGGGTTAGATTGCGTGTCAAGCCTTAAGAGGAAGACTTGTCCTTTGCTATAGTGAATAGTACAAAAAGCACTATTCATGAGCAGACATCTTTACTTAAAGTTGGTGGATAATTGAGTCGACTAGTCGGCTCCGTACCGTACCAACTTTTATAAGGGTATGGGTTTTGTCCTTTGTGTGCATAAGAACAAGACAACAACAATCATGATAAGCAAGCTTCCTTTGATCGCTGAATGCTGGAATGACATGAAGGTCTCATCATCATTCGCTGATGCTTGAGCAGTCTTCACACATATGTAGACAGACTTGTAATCACTGAATACCGCTTCAGATCACGTACTCGTCAGTCTCTAATCTTCAGTTTCAGTCTTCGATGTTTGCTGAAGGTTCTTTGGTGTGAGTGTTGTCTTCTTGAAGTATTGTTGTCTTTGATAGAATTACAATGCAAGTTCTTCAGCGATCACTGAACATACTCAGTGAAGATCGCTGGAACTGAAAATACAGAAACATAAATACAACATATAAGTGAAAATGGATTATCATCAGATTACTGAGAGAGAGGATCAACAGTTGGTGATACGGCGAGTCTTGCATAGCAACCCAGTAAAAGACGAAGTATGGCTTCGAAAAAGTATTTTCCTTAAACGTTGCACCTCTCATGGTAAGGTATGTGATGTTATTATTGATAGTGGGAGTTGTGAGAATGTGGTTTTCCGACCTCATGGTTTGAAAGTTACCTCTCAAAATTGAAAAAAAAACCATAACCTTATAAGCTTATGCGGTTGCAAAAGGAAAATGGGTCCAGGTAAACCAACAATGTTTGGTGAATTTTTCCATTGGAAATATATATTGTGATGAAGTATGGTGTGATGTAGTAACCATGGATGCATACCATCTACTGTTTGGAAGACCATGGCAATTCGATAGAAAAGTTTTTCATGATGAGTTTAAAAATACCTATTCTTGTGAGAAGGATGGTGCTAAAATTACTTTTAGAGCCTTTCAAGATGAGAGTATCACTCAGAACAATACATAGGGATGGTAATTTTCTTCTATACAAATCTGAATTTAAATACACATTGGTAGAATCTAAGATGGGTTATGCACTTCTGCTGAAAGAAGTTAAGAATGAGGACCTGAAAATCTCTGAGGTGTTGATATCATTTTTCGATAGATTTCAAGCAATTTTTTCTGATGAAATCCCAGCAGGTTTACCTTCTATAAGGGAAGTGAAACATTGCATTAAATTTGTATCAAGTTCATCTTTGCCCAAAAAAACTGCTTACTCTATGAACCCTATAGGGAGCGCCAAACTTTAGCGGCAAGTTGACGAACTTTTGAGAAAAGAATTGGTGTAGAAAAGTATGAGCCCTTGCGCTGTCCCAACTGTCTTGTACCAAAAAAAGATGGGTCATTTCGTATGTGTGTGGATAGTAGAGCAGTTAACAAGATTATAGTCGAATACCGGTTGCCTATCCATGTCTCGACGACATGTTAGATCAACTTCATGGAGCTAAAGTCTTTTCAAAGATTGATCTTCGTAGTGGCTGATTGGAAGTGGTTATCATAGAATTAGTCTTTGCGTAATAATAGGTTCTAAAACATAGTCAATTGCAGTAGTTTTTATTTTTGAATTGTTCTTAGTCTGGTAGAAAATTTGTGTCCTATTTTTCTTCCTATTTTTTTGCTTTATGTTTCCTGTGTAGGCTATTTAAAGTCGTGCTTTCTTCTAAATTTTATCGATTTGTACGTTTTGGGAGCTCATAGCAAACTTACTTCTTTTATGTCTTTTGAGTTATCTATGTTATGTCAATTAGTATCAGAAGCGAATACAAGAGGCCCAGAAGTGGGTAACTAAAACAAGTGAGAGTTCAAGAAGTGAAACACGAGTGTGTGTGAGAGATGGCGACTGAGTCAAAAGATTTTCAAACCCAATGTGTGCCTATTTTTTATGGGGACTGTGATCATTGGAGCTTGTTAATGGAAATTTTTTTTGCTCAAAATAATATTGGTGTGTGATTGAAGTGGGCTACAAGGAACCTATAATTGGAGTACAACTACCAACAACACAACATAAAGCATTGGATGAAGCAAAACTCAAAGACCTTAAGGCAATGAACTATCTATTCCAGGCCATTGACAAATCCATGTTGAAGACTATTACTCAGAAGGACACTGCAAAATAACTACAGGATTCGATGAAAGTGAAGTACAAAGGAAACACAAGGGTGAAGCGGGCTCAATTACAGAGGCTTCGAAGGGAATTCCAAACCTTGGAGATGAAGATGGGAGAGTCGGTGATCGATTATTTTGGAAGAGTAATGGTCACATCAAATGATATGAGAAACTGTGGAGAGGACATGAACGATGTTAAGATCGTTGAAAAAAATACTTCAAACATTAATAGAGAATTTCAACTTTGTTGTTTGTTTAATTGAAGAGTCCAAGGACGTTGATCAATTAACGGTCGATGAGTTACAAAGTTCTTTATTGGTGTATGAGTGGAAAGTGCGACTTAAGAGTGGCGAAGAACAAGTACTAAAAGTTGAGTATAAACCCAACTTGGGACAGGGTAAAGGAAGGGGCAGCTTTGCAAGAGGAGGTGGTAGTAGCAGTTCAAGGGGAAGAGAAAGAGGAAGAACACGATCGGAGTTTTGATCGACCATTGAATGCTATCAGTGTCATAAGTTAGGACATTATAAATATGAGTGTCCCAGTCTTGAAAGGGGTGGAAACTACGTCGAGTTCGATGAAAGTGAAGAATTCCTTTTAATGGCCCATGAAGAAATTGACGAGAATGATAACAAGGAAATATGGTTTCTTGACTCTGGTTGTTTGAACCATATGATGGGCAACAAAGACTAGTTTGTTGACATTGATGAAGGTTTCAACATACAGTAAAATTGGGCGACAGTTCTAGATTAGCAGTTACTGGAAAGGGGAACATCAGGTTTGAGGTTGAGGGTATAACCCAAACAATAACAGATGTATTTTTTGTTAATAAGTTAACTAACAATTTGTTAAGCATTGGACAACTACAAGAAAAGGGTGTAGATTTTGTAATTGAAGATGGTGCATGTAGAATCTACCATCCTCGAAGAGGGTTGATTCTAAACTCAAGGATAACGATGAACCAAATGTTCGCAGTGTAGGCTGTTATGAAGCCTCTCTCGGATAGATGTTTAAAGGTTGACGAATGGGATACAACAAACCTTTGGCATAAGCGTTATGGGCACATGAACCACAAATTCATCAAAAGCATGCAATACAAACGAAGGTTCGTGAAAGAGCTACAAAGAAACTCGAGTTGATTCATGCTGATTTATGTGGTCCCATATCCCCTACTTCTCAAAGTGACAAGAGGTATATATTAGTTTTTGTAGTTGATTTCTCTCGTAATACTTGGATATATCTTCTTTTTGAAAAAATGAGGTTTTTGATATGTTTAGAACTTTCAAAAACCTTGTTGAGAAAAAAGCAAGAAATTACATTTGTTGTTTAAGAACTAACAGGGGAGGAGAGTTCACTTCAAGTGCATTCAATCACTTTTGCGAAACAAATGGAATTAAGAGGCAGTTGACGGCTGCTTACACTCCACAATAGAAGCAGAAAGAAGAAATCATACCATAATAAATATGGTTCGATGCTTGCTCACAGAAAAGGGAATGCCAAAGTATTTCTGGCCTGAACCAGCTTAGTGGACGTGCCATGTACTCAACAAGAGCCTTACACATGTTGTAAATTATGTGGTGCCAGAAGTGTGTTGGAGTGGGGTGAAACCCAATGTTGACTATTTCAGGGTGTTCGGATGCATTGGATATGTACATGTACCTAAGCAATGCAGAATTTTTTTTTGATGATAGAAGTCACAAATGTGTCTGACTTGGAGTTAGCATCGAATCAAAGGCATACCGACTATATGATCCTTTCCTAAAGAAGATAATCATTAGTCGGGATGTCATATTTGAAGATGAAGCAAAATGGAATCGGAATGGGAAAGATGCAGTTGCCAAATCTGAAAATCTGGTTTAGGAAGATAACAGAACAACAACAAATGAAGGAAATGATGAAGAAGCCATAGATGAAGAACATGATGGAGGGGTTGATAATGAAGAGATTACAGCAGAAAAAACACCAGTAGATCAAGCAGATCAAACAAATTATGATGAAAATACATCAGAAATAGAATCACCAAATGTAGCAAGGAGAAATCAAAAAGAACCAACTTGGATGCGTGACGACGAAAGTGGCGGAGAGTTTTCAGATGAAGAGGCTGGTATGGCAATGTTTAGTTCTCATAGAGACCCTACAAGATTTGAAGAAGCTGTTAAAGAAGATAAATGGGTGCAGGCAATGAAAAATGAAATATTAGCTATTGAAAAAAATAGCACTTGGGAACTTGTAGTTCTAGCAGCTGGTGCAAAAACAATAGGAGTTAAATGGGTTTTTAAGACTAAGTTGAATGAAGATGGGGAGGTTGATAAACACGAGGAAAGTCTAGTTGTAAAAGGGTATGCCCACAATGAAGGAATATACTATGACGAAGTTTTTGCCCCGATAGCTCGGTGGTATACCATTCGAACCGTTCTGGTTGTAGCTGCATAAAGAGGTTGGAAAGTTTACCAATTAGACGTAAAAAGTGCTTTCTTATATGGAGAATAAAGAAGTTGTGTACGTGGACCAACCACAAGGTTTTACCAAGAAAGGTGAAGAGAGCAAAGTTTATCGGCTCAAAAAGGCTTTATACGGGTTGAAATAGGCTCCTAGGACCTGGTTCAGTCGAATTGAAGGTTATATCACACGAGAAGGATTTACAAAGAACAACTATGATCACACATTATTCACCAAAAAGGTTGGAGAAAAGTTTTTCATGGTAAGTCTTTATGTTGATGATCTAATCTGTGCCGAAAATGATGTTGTGCTATGTGAAGGCTTTAAAAGTTCAATGAAGCGGGAGTTCGAGATGACCGATCTAGGCATGATGAAATCCTTCCTTGGTGTAGAGGTACATCAAAGCTCTAAGAGAAATCCATCTATGCTAAAAAAAATATGCTAAGGAGGTGCTGGAAAGATTTGGAATGTGGAACTGCAGCCTGTCATGAACCCCATTATTCCAAGAACTATTCTCACAAAGGAAGAGGGAGGAAAAGAAGTGGATGGAACTCTATACAAGCAACTGGTAGGGAGCTTAATGTATTTGACAACCATGATGTATGTAGTGTGTCTAATATCTCGTTTCATGGCTAAACCAAGAGAAGAACACATGCAGATAGCTAAAAGAGTACTAMGGTATTTGAAATATACACTAGACTTTGACCTTTTCTACAGAAAAGAATCTGACTTGAAGCTAAAGGCTTACATCGATAACGATTATGTGAGAGACATTGGAAACAGAAAAAGCACATCAGGATATGTATTCTTATTAAGTGATGCAACAATATGTTGGAGTTCAAGAAAACAAGCCATTTTCACACTTTCGTCAACAGAAGCTGAGTAGATGGCTACAACTTCATGTCATGTCACTACGTATGGCTGAAAGGACTTCTTGAACATCAAATTCCAAGCAGTGTGAATGTCTGGAGATATTTTGTGGTAATAGTTCCTCTATTAGTCTATCCAAAAATCTGGTGATGCATAAGAGGACGAAACACATCAACGTAAGATACCATTATTTGCGTGAGCTTACAAATCAAGAAGTCATGAAGTTGGTGTTTTGCAGGACTAAGAACCAGGTTCCAGACATCATGACAAAGCCGATGGAGTTGGAGACTTTTGTTAAGTTGTGAAATCTTCTTCGAGTACAGGCAAGAGAAGATTAAACTAGATGCTTTAGCATTTCCAGTTTAAGGAAGGAATTGATTGGAACTAGTCATCAAAGAATTAGTCTTTGCGTAATAATAGGTGTTAAAACCTAGTTAATTGTAGTATTTTTCACTTTTGAATTGTTCTTAGTATGGTAGAACCTGTATCATATTTTTTCCCTATTTTTTTGCTTTATGTTTCTTGTGTAGGCTATTTAAAGTCGTGCTTTCTTTTGAAATTTAGCGATCACTACGTTTTGGGAGCTCATAGCAAACTTACTTCTTTTATGTCTCTTAAGTTATTTGTTGGATCGATATGCTAAAACAACCAAAGTTTATTTGATAATCTGAGAATTCACACTGTGAAAATTGTGTAGAATTTACATATTTATAGACACCGAAAAGGTGCCATCGAACCATCACACCCTTTCGTGAATAGTCGCACCTCTTCGTGGATAACTACCAATAACTACCTAATAACTACCTATATATATACATATTATCTAACCGAGATTAATCTAACATTCACCCCCTTAATCTCGATTGTGTTGAATAAGATATTTAACTCCAAGTAGTTGCCTCATAGTGATGAACCTTAATCTTGGTAGTGGCTTTATCAGAATGTCAGCTCGTTGTAGTTCTCCAGTGATGTGTTCAACTGTCAAATCTTCTTTCTCCACACATTCTCGTTTGAAGTGATACTTAGTATCAATGTGTTTGCTTCGTCCCTGAAATATTGAATTCTTCATTAATGCTATTGCTGACTTGTTATCCACATAGATAGTAACCTTTTCTTCCTTAGTATCAGTAATTTTGCTGAGTAGTCTTTTTAACCAGAGAGCTTGTGTTGCTAATGTTGTTGCCGCAATAAACTCTGATTCACATGAGATAAAGCTACTGTTCTTTGTTTCTGAGTACTCTAACTGATAGGTGATTTTCCAAAGTAGAAAATTATACCAGTTGTGCCTTTACCTTCTTGTGTGTTAACACCGTAACTGTTGTGGTTGTATCCTTGTATATTGTTTCCTTCTTCATGCCCATAAGTTATACCATAGTCCTTAGTTCCTTTGATATAACACAACACTTGTTTGATTGCTTTCATATGTTGCTCTTGTGGGTCTTGCATAAAACGACTAAGTAATCCAACTGGAAAACTTAGATCTGGTCTTGTATGTAGTAAGTATCATAGACATCCAATTAGGCTTCGATATTCGGTGGCGTCTACGGATTTTGATTTGGTTACTTTTGTGAGTTTGAGACCTGGTTCCATAGGTATTTTTGCTTCATTGCAGTCTAACATCCCCGTGTCACTGAGTATCATGTTTGCGTAGCCAGTTTGTGTTATTGAGATTTCACCCCGTTCTGTGTAACCTTAATGCTAAGGTAATAAGCAAGTAATCCAAGATCACTCATTTCAAACTTCTCTTTCATCTGATCCTTGTAGGTTTCAATCTTTCTCTTTGATGATCCAGTAACTATTAAGTCATCAACGTATACTCCAATCAATAGTGTTGATGCCTTACTTGTCCTTGTATAGACTGCTTGCTCCAAAGCACATTTCTTGAATCCAAGTGTCTTCAAAGTGTTATCTAACTTGGTGTACCATGCTCGTGGAGCTTGTCTTAGCCCATAAAGTGCTTTCATGAGCCTATAGACTTTTCCTTTATCTCCTTCTATAAATCCTTCAGGTTGTGAGACATAAACTTCTTCCTTTAGTTCGCCTTGCAGAAATGCTGATTTTACATCTAGATGATGTACTTTCCATTTGTTGTATGCTGCCAGAGCCAATATCAATCATATTGTCTCGATTCGTGCTACTGGTGCAAAGACTTCATCAAAGTCTACGCCATGTTCTTGAATATATCCTTTGGCCACTAGTTGTGCCTTATGCTTTAATATTCTTCCTTCAGCACCCCTCTTTGTCTTGAATACCCATTTTAGACCAATTGCCTTATGATCCTTTGGTAGGGTAGTTAACATCCAAGTATTTTTCTTGTTGATAGAATCAATTTCTGCTTTCATAGCTTCAATCCATTTGTCGTCTTTAGCCGCTTCCTTGAAGTTTCTTGGCTCTTCTTCTACTAGTGATAACTCCTCCGTCCTGGCGTATATATCACTTAAGAGCCTGTAACCTCTTACAAGTGTATGATCAATTCTTCAATCAGTTATAGAAGGTGTATCAGTTTCTAAATCTGGTGAGCGGATGGTGGATTGTTGTGGGCTATACTCATGAGTGGACGTTTGAGAATTGGGTGTAGTAGGTACTTCTTCATCTGAATCATTGTTACCATGTGTAACATTATTCTCGAAATCTTCTCTTTCATTCGAGATATACTGAGTACCAGGTGTTTCATTATTCCCTATAATGAAATCAGTCCATCCCGGTCTGTCTAGGTCAAAATCTTTAGTAAAGTCCTCCCAATTCCATGTCTCGTCTTCTTTGAATTTTATGTCCCTACTAACGCAAATTTTATTCTTTATTGGATCGAATAAGCGATATGCTTTTGATCTTGGCTCACTGCCTAAGTATACCATTCGTATACTTCTATCGTCTAATTTAGTCAAGTGTTGTGAAGGTACCTTTGCATATGCGATGCAGCCAAAAATCCTTAGATGATGTAGACTTGGCTTCCTTCCTTTCAATGCTTYGTATGGAGTAATGTCATCAAKTGACTTTGTTGGCGTGCAATTTAATATTAGTATGGCATGTCTAACTGCTTCTGCCCAAAAGTTCTGTGGCAAGTTCGTTGCTTTCATCATGCATCTTGTTACTGAAARAATTGTCCTATTYTTTYGTTCAACTACTCCGTTTTGTTGAGGTGAGTATGGTGTAGTCAATTACCTTGAGATGCCATTATCTTTGCAGTATTGCAGGAATTCATTTGAAGTGAATTCCCCTCCTCTGTTTGTTCTGAACATCTTCAAATTGAGTCCAAGTTCGTTTTACACTTTAAATTCTTTAAAGATCCCAAAAGCCTGATTTTTTGAGTCTAAAAAGTATTCCCACATATATCTTGAGTAGTCATCAATTAGTAGGAATATGTACCTTTTGCCGGTTGGTGTCGGTGGTGATATTAGACCACACAAATCTCCAAACACTAAATTCAATGGTGCCTCTGACCTTAAATTCGTATGTTATGGAAACAGAGTTCTACTGTGCTTTCCTTTTAAGCATATGTCGCAAATGTCTGTCGTATACTTAGTGCGGGGTATTCCATAAACTAGTTTCTTTGAAACCATTTTCTTCATTGAAGCAAAGTTCAAATGGCCCAGTCTTGCATGCCATAACCATACTTTGTCATGTAGGTTGGTTAATAAACATATGGGTTTGCCAATTCTGAGACTTGCCTTGTATAGTCAGTTCTTTGATCGTATGACCCATAGTAGAATGTTGTTGCTTGAATCATATAGTAGTAACAGATCCTCTTCCATGACTACTTTGCAACCATTTTCTGTCAATTGACCAAGGCTTAGTATATTACTCTAAGAGTTGGAATGTAATATACATGTGACACAACCCATTGTTCTTTATTTTTGCATTCCAATAGTATGGAAGCTTTTCCTTTGATCTATACGTATGATCCATCTCCAAATCTTACGTTCCCGGTAATCTTCTCGTCAATCTCATTGAATGATCTTTGACTCCAGTCATATGGTTACTTGCTCCATTGTCTAAGTACCATAAGCTTTTGCCACTTGAAGTTATCTTGCTTACTTCGAGATTTCTTTCATTCAAGAGAACTTTCTTATGTTCTTCAATAGTCGCCATGAGTAGTGTTGGTTTTAAGTCTTCTTCAATAAGATTAGAGTGTTCCGGTTCTTGATCCTTTTCTGGACATTTTGTTGCATAATGTCCATGCTTCTTGCACTTGAAGCAATTTACTTTACTCTTATCAGGAGTAAACTTCTTTGTATTACTGATAGTTTCTTTCTTGAAACTATTTTGTGAGGGTTCACAGTTCTTCCTTTCTGAACTGAATTTGTTATATCCTCGGCCTTGTGATTGATTAAATCTGCCACGACCACGTCCTCTGAAAGGTTGGCCTCGGTGTTCATGTCGTGTGAACATCAATCCTTCTTGAGTGTCCACGCTTCTTTCCTTCTTAAATTTTAATCTTTCTTCAAAAGTCTTCAGTCTCCCGATTGCTTCGTCTAGAGACATAGTATGTAGATCTGAGTATTGTTCAATGGATGCGACAATATGGAGAAACCGATCGGGTACGACATTCAGTAACTTCCATACAAGGATGGAATCTTCATATGTCTGTCCCAAGCTTGCTGCTTTATTCATAATACCCGTTAATTTTGAAGTGAATAAATCAATCGATTCATTTTCTTTCATCTGTAACATCTCAAATTCCGTCTTGAGAGTATGTAATCTTGCCTTTTGGACACTCCTGACACCAACGTGTCTTGTTTTCAATGCATCCCAAACTGCCTTTGCAGTTTTGTATTTTGAGATGAGAAGCAGTTGATCTTCTGGTAGCAATTGATAGAGATACGCAATAGCGGTCTTATCTCTTTTCTCATCGGGTTTTGTTGACGATTGCGGTTCAATTGCTTCCCAAAGGCTATTTGTTTCCAGTATAATTTGCATTCAAATTGCCCAAGTTGTGTAATTTGTTGAATTCAACATTAGACACTGAAAATGAGTACCAGGACTCATTTTCCTTGCAAATCTTGGAATTTTCTCCCTGTTCCTTATTTTCTTTCCCCGTCATAATTTCGTATAAAAAATATTCCTTAAAGATTTTATTTAAAAACTTTGCAAATATTCCTTTATAAAATTGTATATAAAACTTTACAAAACTGAGTAAAATTTTCCCTTCTAAATGACAATAAAATTAATAAAGAATTTTTTTTTAAAAAAATTGTAAAGAAAATCTTTAAAACGTCACTTTCCTAAAATTGGGGAATTAGGTTTTCTTTTTATAAAAGGGAAAGATATGTTAAAGGAAGCATACGGCTGTGTTTTTCAATCTTGCGCCTGTTGATGGAGACGGGTTCAACTTTTGCACCAATTCTCCTTCTTTCTTCGATGGTTTTTGATTTTGTCGAAAATCGCAACCTTCTTCTTTGTTTCTTGCGATCAGCGGATTCGGATTTCAGATTCTGATTTGATTTGTTTCGATTATGCTTGAACAATTGATCTTCTATTGATTGTTCTTAAGGCTCGATGCTTCCTGCGTTCGTGCCTGACGATCGATTAAACAAACGATCTCCTATCGTTGTTCTAGATGGCGATGCTTTCTGCGCTTTTGTGCCCTAGATCGATTGAACAAAAATCGTTTTCCTACCGATTGTTCTTGTTGGCGACGCTTGCTGCATTTTCTGCTTCAATCGATTGTTCTTGTTGGCAACGCTTGCTGCGTTTTCTGCCTGCGATGATGGTCATTCTGACCGATTTAGTTTTCCGGTTGTCTTCTCCGGTTCCGATTAAGGTATGTAAATACCTTTTCCATTGGGTGCCAGTCGGTGGTAAAACTCCTTCTGGTGTTTGGCCGCCCTAGGTATCCTTGAGATTCTGATTAACCCCAAATGAGCAAGTGTGATGGTGGTTGATCGTTAATCTCTGGCGTTTTGGTGACTCTCTTGGTTCCTAATCGTATATGGTAGATGATGAACAAAACTTTGGTTGAAACGAACCCAAAGCTTTGATACCAAATGTTGGATCGATATGCTAAAACAACCAAAGTTTATTTGATAATCTGAGAATTCACACTGTGAAAAGTATGTAGAATTTACATATTTATAGACACCGAAAAGGTGCCATCAAACCATCACACCCTTTCGTGAATAGTCGCACCTCTTCGTGGATAACTACCAATAACTACCTAATAACTACCTATATATATACATATTATCTAATCGAGATTAATCTAACATTATCTCTATTCTGTCTGTGGCTATCCCCAGATTCGTATGAGATATATTGATGAATGGAAAACCACTTTTAAAACAAGGGACGGACTCTATGAATGGTTGGTAATGCCATTCGACCTCTCTTATACTTCTAGTTATTTATTTATTTATTTATTCAAATTCACACAAAAACTACACAACATATGACATAATTCTATGCGATTGTGCGAGCTCTTGAACGTTGAAGGCCTATCTAATTTCCAAAGAATTTATCCTCTACTCCTCCATGAGGCACTAAAACTCATCAATGGACAACACAAGCTCAAACCGAGGCATGCACGTTGGGTGGAAATTTTACAATCGTACACCTTGCACATCAAGCATAAAAAATGGAGTTTCTAACTGGGTAATGATGCCTTGATTCGGCCACATTCCTTGCTTACCACAATGCAATTTAAGGTTCTAGGATTTGAAGAGGTTAAAAGGATGTATAAAGACGATAACTTGTTTTGTCGAGTAATCGATGAATGTAGGAATGGCGTAAACAAAGAAACTATTTTGCATGATGGATTTTCTTTAACAACAAACGTTTATGCATTCCTAGAAGTTCGTTATGATGGGAGATTATTCAAAGGGGTTCGTGATGGGGGATTAAGCAAATGTTTTGGGCGTGATAAAGTTGTTGCTTTACTTAATGAGCGCTTCTTTTGGCCCAAAGTTAAAAGAGATGTAAGTCATTACATATTGAGATGTTGAACTTGTCATATAGCACGTCCTAAAATATCGATCTATATACCCCTCTTCCCGTTCTTATGGCAACAAAGGAGGATGTGAGCATGGATTTTGTCATGGGGCTACTGAGAACTCAAAGAAACAAGGATTCTATCATGGTAGTTGTCGACCGATTCTCTAAAAGGGCTTACTTTGTGCCATGCTCTAAAACTATTGATGCAACTAATGTTGCAGATTTGTATTTCAAGGAGATAGTGAAATTGCATAGCATTCCCAATACCATAACATATGATCATGACGTGAAGTTTATTGGTCAATTTTGGCGCACTCTTTGAAGAAAGATGGGAACACAGTTGTAGTTTGCTCAACCCATCATCCCCAAACAATGGACAAACCGAGACAGTGAATTGAAGTTTGGGCAATTTATTGAGGATCTTGATAGAAGAAAACAATCGGCAATGGGATCTTGTCCTCCACCAAGCTTAAATTGCTTATAACCGCTCTCCCAGTCAAAAAAATCAGTAAACGCCGTTTTGAGGTCCTATATAGATGTAATCCGAAGGGTCCGTTTGATCTTGTGCCTTTGCCAATAAATTAGAATTACAAAGAAGATACGAATAAGCTAAATAAAGCGATTAAAGAGATGCATGAGCAAGTTAGAAGACGTATAGAGACAAAACTAGAAGTACAAGAATCAAGCAAACAAGCACCGCCGAGCTCAAATTTTTAAAGAAGGAGATCTCGTTTGGGTGCATTTGAGCAAGGAACATTTTCCACCCTGATGTCTATTCTAAACTCAAACAACGGGGTGACAGACCTTTTAAAATTATGAGGTGTATGGGAGACAATGCATACAAGGTGAAAGACCCAGATTACATAAATGATACTAGGTTGAATACCTCATTTCTAAAAATGATAAACAAACCACCAAAAGTTACATTTTTAAACCATTAGAAAGCAAACGGGATATACTATTTACGAGTTTCTAATTCGAAATGTCCGCTTGGTTTACAGGACGTTTCCATAAGCACCTGATTTCTAAAATATCCTAAAATGGATAAAATAAACTTAATAGATTTGCAGAAGCTTAAACTATATACAAGACGAAGGACATTAGCTATCCGTTATCTAGATACTTGCAGTTACAACCAAAAGACAACTAATAATTTACAATCTATAGCTGTATTCGACTAACTATATAATATCAAAAGAGTCGTGCTACTGGAAGCACAAAAAGCAAAGATCTCAATCTACCCGAGCTTGTTCTTTGCCTTATCTACACGGCCTGTAAAAATGTGAACAACTAAAAGGGTAAGCACATAATGCTTAGTGAGTAAACGGGAACTACTAACTACTAAAGCTTCACAAATGTAATCCATGGAAGTCAATGATCACGAAGGATGTAAATCATKTAATAAGTAATCATCATTCGAGAATCATACATCTGAATATCAAAGTATGCAACTAGATCGTGTGAAAGTCAATAATTGATATGTACTGCCACCGAGCTATCVCGGTCGTGGYAAGCACAACAATATATATCATAGATTTCATACCACCCGAGCTATCCCGGCCAGTGGAATGATCTTCCCACCCAAGGTATCCCGAACAGTGGGGAAAATGACCGGACTCTAACACGGTCAATTACACACCATACCCGAGTAATCTCAGCTGATATGGGCTTAAGTGTGCCTCCCCGGGTGAAACACAAAGTAACAACCGAGTAGCACGTATGGAAGGACGGAGTGCAATAGGCAATAATCTCTTGAAATTGATAAGGAGACATAACATGGATGAGTATGGAAGCAAGTAACAAATAGATAACACATGTCTAGCAAATAGCAAGCTAAGTAGCCCCATAAACTCATAGTGTTTTTCGATATTCAAAAAAATTGAGCCAAATTAGGCTCTATGTCCATATATGTCTAAACGTCGTCCAACGGTCAATCTGGAAGGACCAAGTAAGCTTATTTAACACCTGTAATATGTACCCAAAGTTTCATAAAGATCCGACAACGAAAACTTAACCAAACTTAATTTAAACTCATTTTAGTTACTATAATTCACAGCTCAAAATCAACTTTTTATCAGTTTTTAGACTCAACTATAACCAACCTAGAAGCCTTATTTCTAAAACGTGTCTAAAGGACAGGTTTAGAGCTACATATAAGCTTTCTAAAATGTCCAAAATCGTAGCAATCCGAGCTACGGTTAACACGTTATCGCACATTCAAAACAGCATCTCGGATAGATTCGGTGCTGTCAAATTCACCAACTAAATAGGCTAAAATCCATATTTTGGATTCAATCTTTATTCCAGCAATCAAAATATCATCTAACCATGTTTATATTATTATTTACAAGATCAATACACAAGAATTTCACCAAAATAGCCATTAATGAAGAAAATCAAAGTTCAACCTATGTTCTTCATTTTCGAAAGCTMCAAATCATCAATCAAGCATCATAACAACTTAGTTAGGCTATAACCAATCTAAATACAACATAATACTAATATAACTCAGATTAGGTTTCATCGATTTCATCTCTAACTAGCTTCAAATCATGAAATTAACCAATGAAATAATTATACCTTCATTGGTGGATGAATTTGGCATAAAACTCAAGCAAAAATCCCTTGAAACAACCTTGATTCACCCCTATGAAGCCAAAATCGCCCCTGGTAGTAAATATGGGAGATGAAACTCTGTTTTGGGTGAAAAAGAAGGTAAACATCATGTATATTCGACTTTTACGAGTTGGGGCTGAGTTGACTCGGCTGCAAACTCGGTTTGACCACTAATCACTAAAAATCGCATAACTTTTCGCTCAGACCTCCGTTTTTGACGTGGTTTTTGCTCTACAACTTACAATAGAAATATTTCAAAAAATATCTTCCAATAAAAGTCAGTTTTTATGTATTCGTAACATAGATATTGATGCTTTTGATCCGTTTCTTTCCAATTGTTTTGCCCCGGGCCTCGTACGATGGTTCCGACTATTTCATATATAGTTTATTGCATTCGGGTTTGCTTCCAAATTTTACGTTTTGATCACATAAACACGTATAAAGGAGATAACTGCAACGTATTTGCGAAGTGTATGTTACATAAGGTGGAGCTACCAGGAAGTTATATGGTGTCGGCTACATTCAACGTGAAGGACCTTCAACCGTGTTACACAAAAATTGAATCAAGATCGTGGACGAGTTATTTTCAACCGATCAAGCTAGAATGACACCGCCCAATGCTAGGTTTGTTTGTTTTTATTTTTCTGGAAAATTCTAGTCTTAATTAATTGAACCAGCTCAGTTATGTAATGGCAAAATGAATATGATCAGTTTCTTTTTAATAAGAGTTGAGTTTATCTCCTCTTTGCTCTTTTGTGTGTTTGTTGTTTCAAGTAGATTGTGTCCTTGTAGAACTCTTTTGTCGGACCGTTTCTAGCTGTTGTCCATTTTTGCTACTTTATTTTCCCTTTTGTCCATTGTTTTATGAATGCTTCAGCCTTCTCCGAGATTTGACCCACGTACATCACTAAGAGATTAGTTTTGTAGTTTTCCCTAGGAACTTTTCATAAGTTGTGGGGGTTTTAGATGCTCATCTTCCCCAAGAGCTCACATCAATGAGAAGGAGCTCACATTGATGAGAAGGTTTGGCACCTCGATATCGGCTCTTTGCCATGTGGGGCTTTTTATTGGGCATTATTCGTTTATTCTTCTTCGTATCCTTCAATTCTATTTAAGTCGCCTCTTTTTGGGAAAGAAAATGATGGTAAAGTGGCAATGAAATGAAATGAGGGTAATTTAGTTGTTTCTTAACTATAATATTCGATATACAAAGTAAAATTGAACGATAGATTAAAATAACAGAGAGATTTTCAGTCTCGAAACCGAAGATTTGACTATAATACATATCCTCTGAAACTGAAATGAAAATCCCAGCATGTAAAACCTTATTTCAAACAATGAAACAAATAATTACAACTCGTAAAATGGTGACATCTTTAAAACTCGTACATTGGGACATTTCAAGTGGTGGCATGCAAACCCTTTCCTAAAACTAATCATCTCAATTCCCTCCAAGATTACATGAGATTTTTTCCACTTTTCTTTGGGTTCCATGCGTTAGGTGTGAGCAAGTTGGCCTTAAGCAAAAAAATAAAAATCAGCTCCTCCTGCCATGCACACAGTTGCTCTTTGATCAAGTTGTTGTTTCCTATTTAGGGTTTTTAATATATGAAACTAAATGTTTGAGGTATCAAAATCAACGTTGATAAGGCTAGAAGATGAACTGATCAAATTGTCCAATGATATAAGAACGTAAATTATAGATACTAGTGGCAGACACAATGGTTNGGACCCTAGTTAAAAGGTGAATTTTTTTTTTTAACTTGGGTTAAAATTTAGGATTTTACATTACTTACCTTGCACTTCCCCCCATTAGATTTTTCCAGGGGGCCCAACTAGTTGCCGGCGATTTCAAGTTTCACGGTGCCCACTCCGGCACTCTTCTTCTGCAGACYGCAGACCAGGTTTGTTTTTGATTTACTGCTTCATTTCACCATTTCTGCTTAGTGCTTACTGCTTCATTTTTTCGAGCAACAACAAAAGTGCAAAACAATCAAGATTTTTGCTTACTGCTTGTCTGCTTAAGCTTTTGGTTTTCGTTTACTGCTTCTGCTTACAGCTTACTGCTTTCCATTATTTTTGTCTGCTTCTGCTTTCCATTTTTTAGTTGAGCAAAAACAAAAGTGCAAAACAATCAAGATTTTTGCTTAATGCTTGTGTGCTTAAGCTTTTGGTTTGGGTTTACTGCTTCTGCTTTTGCGGCTCTGCTTACTGCTTACAACTTACTACAAATAATAGAGCATCAAAACTTCAAACGCGTAGTTACAGAAGAGTAGTTAAAGATAATCATAAATACTAGAATATCATTTACCATTGTGGCATTGCGGAATCCCATTTAATGTGAAGTAAATTCTAGATAATTGCCCAGCAGCCCAGTAATACATTCATATGACCCATATACTTCAAAAGATATTTGAAGGCCTTAGATGAAAACAAATGTTATCACTTACTTTTTGGTTTACTGCTTCTACTTCTGTTTTCTCCATTTCTACTTCTGTTTACTCCATTTCTGCAGGTCTGCTTCATTAGAGAAAATTTGAGCTTTTTAAGCTTTTGGTAAACTATAAACAGTAGGTAGACAATTGGGGCTTTTTAAGCTTTTAGTAAACTATTAAATATTAATATGAGTACATAGAGTGGACAAATATTAATATTTAATAGATGCTCATTTGCTATTTAATTTGTATTTGTAATTTCCATCCCCATGTTCATATAAGACTTCCTTTGTTTCTATTTAATTTGTATATATATATATATATATGATGTATATGTCCCCTTGTTTTTGCTAGAAGATAGAAAGATTTCTGAAAAGAAAAGGCATCAACGTCCGATAATAGTGGATAACTTTAAACAACTTGCGCAATTATCTTCCCTCGATGCCTAGGGAAGTTGATTTGAATAATCTTCCATTGGATCCAGCTGGAAGGAAAAGAATTTTACAATACCACCCTAATCAAAGAGATGAAGTCAGATGAAGCTATTTGATTAAAGAACCGTGTCAACCACGTGGTCACGACATTCCAAGAAGAATAATTGGAAACAAGGCAAGACGTTTTAACCCGGCTTGGTTTGATCAATACGGTAATTGGTTGGAGTATAGTTTAAAAGTAGATAAAGATTTTTGCAATGTGGTGGACAAGGTAGGAGTGATGTTTTTTTAACCCGAAGGCTTTAGTAGTTGGAGTAAAACTGAGAGATTGACTACTCATGTGGGCCACATTAATAGTTTCCACAATAGAGCTGTTAAGAAATGTGAGGACCTAATGAGACATGGTCAATCATTTGTCATCGCCTTACATAAACAAAGTGATATTCAGAAGAATGAATATCGTATCCGGTTGAATGCTTCTGTTGATGCTGCTAAGTTGAATGGTGCATTACCTTTTCGTGGTCATGATGAGTCAGAAACGTCTCTTCATAAGGGAAATTTCTTGGAATTAATAAAATTAATTCGGGATCAAAATGAGGCTGTTGGTAARGTTATATTAGAAAATGCTCCTAGGAATAATCTAATGGTAGCGCCAAGTATTCAAAGAGATATCGTTCACTGCTTTGCACAAGAGGTACTCAAACATATTTTTCAAGAGATTGGTGATAATGTATTTTCCTTATTAGTTGACGAGTCGAGAGACATATCTTAAAAGAAACAAATGGTCGTGGTTTTGTGATATGTTACATATGGGATTGTTAAGGAAGGATTTATTGGTCTTGTACATGTGAAGAGCACAAATGCTTTATCTCTTAAACCTGCGATTGAATTCTTATTTGTTGAACATGATTTAAGTTTGAAAAAGGTTAGAGGCCAAGGTTATGATGGAGCAAGCAATATGTGTGGCCAATTCAATGGTTTGAAAGATTTAATCATGAGAGAAAATAGCTCAGCATATTATGTCCATTTTTTTGCTCACCAACTTCAGTTAGTTGTTGTGGCGGTTGCACATAAACACATCGAGACTGTAAAATTCTTTGTGCTTCTTGTAAGTGAACATATATGGTTCGAGAAAGTCAAAAGGAGCAATTACAAGAAGCCATTGGTAGCGATGAAACTGAAACAGGTAGTGGTTAAATCAATAGCTTTCTCTTGGAAGACCTGGAGATACAGGATGGGGTTCACACAACAGAACAATTAAGCGTTTGGTTGATTTGTTTCTATCTGTTATTGAGGTGCTTTAGTATGTTGAAGATGTATGCGAGAATCCTTTTAGGGGTCAACCAACGTCAAGCAAATGGTCTTCAAATATATTTCCAATCTTTTGATAGTGTGTTTTATTTCCACTTTATGTTGCATATTTTAGGGGTCACATAATCATTGTCACAGGCTCTTCAGGAAAAAGATCAAGACATCTTGAATGTTGTTTCATTGGTGAAGTCAACCAAGCGACAGTTGCAACAATTTAGAGTTGATAGATTTTGTCGGCTTCTTGAGAATATATCTTCTATAAGTCAAAATTTAATCAATCTTCATGTAAAGCTTCAAGAACATCAATGGCAGAAATAATATTCATGTAAGAACATGCAGAAGGAGTAAAGAGAGAAAGTCAACAATCCAATCTTGGTCAAACTTGTATATACGTATCTGATATTACAATAAGGCTCCTTCCCAAAATACAAAGGAAACACCCTTTATATAGGGTCAAACAACTAGACAAAGGTCAAAGTCAAACTACCTAAGAAAAGTCAAACACGATGACTTTTACACAATTATAGACAAAATTAACTTTCAAGACGAATACAATTTTACACTGATTTTAAGTCCTAAAATTAACTCTTTAGCAATAGTTGTATGTTTGTTTATAGTATTCATCTTATCAAGAGTAAATTGCTTCATATCTTCATCTAAAGTCTTCTGCTTTAGAGCAATGCTTTTAGATAACTTTTGTATTTGGATCTGACACTCTTCTGTAATGTATTTCTTCTCTTTATCATTCTTAGCACGTTCCAAGATAATCAGTTGCTCAAAATCTGAGATTTGCGTTCAGCTCGAGAGAGTTTATCTTATTCTCATAAGATACACGTTCAACTTCAAATTTTCTTTCTAGTTCAATCACCCTCTTCTTCTCTTTCTAAATTTCTTCCTCTCATCATTCATACTATTCTCAACTTCTATAACCTTCTCTTTCTCTTCATTCAGTAATTTCCTTAAGTCAATTAGATCACTCTCAGACTTATGAAAATTTTAAGTTAAGTCCTATGTCTCTGTATTAACTTTCTCAGAACAATTCTTCACTTTTTGCAAATCTTGAAGTTTGTTGAATAACTTCTTATTCGCATCAACCCAAATCTTCAATTCTTCTTCACATCTGTCCTTACTTTATTCAAAATTCTCTCAAATTCGCAAGTCTTATCAAATAAAATCTTTTTAGAATTTTCTCTCAAAGTTTTATTTTCACTTTGTAGCTCCTAGATAAATTCTTTATCAGCAAAGTTTTTATCGAACATATTAAAATATTTTTCTTTATGATCCTCAATGCTCTTTTCCAGCTTTGAAATTCTCTCTTTCTCCTTGTTCTCCTTCTCAATAAAAGTTGCCATTAAGAAATACAAGATTGATCAAATAAAGAATCTATGCAGTTCAAGAAATTGATCAAAGAAATACAATCTAAAAATATTACACAGTCACTCTAAAAAAGAATTCACACTTCACACAATTTCTAGAAAAACAATCTGAAAAAAAAAATATGTTTAGCAAAATAAGCAAGACTCAAACAATTCAAGTAGAAAAAAAATTGAATAAGATGCTCAAAGGTATATCTAAGCTCAAGACTATGCTCAATGCTAATTCTTAATCCGCTCAAAGGTATATTCCTTAATCCGCTCAAAAGTATGTTTCTTAATCGCTCAACCTCATGAAATATATATATTGCTCAACACTAGTTTCTAAACCGTTCAACAAACTGCCTTAAACCGCTCAATCTATGAGCTAAACCGCTCACCTCACACTAAGTAAGTCGTTTAAGGTGAAGTATGAATACGATTAACTCCGCTCAAAACACAACTCAATCCTTAACTCTGCTCAATACACAACTCAATCCTTGAAAATCCGCTAACTACATGAAGTAAACTGCTCAAAGCATGGTCTTAATCCGCTCACCTCATGATCTTAAACCGCTCACAACATGGGAAAAATCCGCTCAAGGAGTGATTTAATCCGGTTACTGCATGAAATACATCGCTCAACTTATTAAGATAAATCGCTCACTTCAATAACTCAAAGCAGTTTCTAAACTCAGTCAAGTCCGCTCAAGACCAAGACTAAATCGCTTACCTCACAACCTAAATCGCTCACCTCACAAGTCTAACTCGCTCAAGGCTAACCTCCTTATCCACTAAAAAAACAGCTTAAGTCCGCTTAATGCTAACCTCCTTATCGGCTCATCCTTACTAGCTCAACACAGGCTGCTCAACTCTAAATCGCTCAATGCATGGATGTCTTAATCGCTTACTGTATGAAAGTTAAATCGCTCAAGTATTTATCTAAACACCAAGCTAAATCGCTCACCAAACAGCCTATATCCTCTCAAGACAAAAATGTAAATCGCTCAAGAAGTGTGGCTAAATCGCTCAATGCAAGGTGTAGTCTGCTCACTTCATAGGATAAATCGCTCAAGATGTAAGGCTGCTCAATAGACTCTTAATCCGCTCATCAAACAGCCTATCACATGAAATCTAAATCGCTCACTCTATTGATTAAATTGCACACACCTAAGTTCTTAATCCGCTCAAGATTGTTTCCAAACACTCACAACAAAGAACTAAGCTCACTGCATGGTATTCTGCACGCTCTAAATCGCTTACCAACAGCTTTAAATCCACTCAACACAAGCACACCTCAGTCCGCTCAATACATGATGATAAAATCGATCAAAGGAAGTGAAGTAAGAATATTCTAACCAGATTCAAACAAAATGTCAACCAAATTTAGATCAAACCTACACAAACACAAAAATTAAAAAAATTCATACAAAAATTGGATCAAAATCGAACTTTTTGATGAATTTTCACAAGAACACGAAGAACATCAAAATTCATAAACTCTTCAAATCTTTACTTTCAAAGATCAAATCATGAAATTGTAAGAATAAAACTGATTCACAATTTAAAACCGTACACAATGATCACAATTTTAACAATTAATCATACAAAAATGAGAAATTTGAAAGAGATTTATGAAGAACAAGTATGAACATTCAAGAACAATGAAGAACAAATATGAACTTTAAGAACAATAATGACAAAATTCCAGAAAAAAGTGTGCAATTCTTGATGATTTCTTCAATCAGATTTCCTGCAAATCCACTCTGATACCAATTATAAGTCCCAATTTAATCAATCTTCATGTAAAGCTTCAAGAACATCAATGGCAGAAATAATATTCATGTAAGAACATGTAGAAGGAGTAGAGAGAGAAAGTCAACAATCCAATCTCGGTCAAACTTGTATATACGTATCTGATATTACAATAAGGCTCCTTCCCAAAATACAAATTATAAGTCCCAATTTAATCAATCTTCATGTAAAGCTTCAAGAACATCAATGGCAAAAATAATATTCATGTAAGAACATGTAGAAGGAGTAGAGAGAGAAAGTCAACAATCCTATTTTGGTCAAACTTGTATATACGTATCTGATATTACAATAAGGCTCCTTCCCAAAATACAAAGGAAACACTCTTTATATAGGGTCAAACAACTAGACAAAGGTCAAAGTCAAACTACTTAAGAAAAGTCAAACACGATGACTTTTACACAATTATAGACAAAATTAACTTTCAAGACGAATACAATTTTACACTGATTTTAAGTCCTAACATCTTCTTTTTGCAAAAAACACAACATCGAAACAGTAAACATGGAGGAAGTTTATGTCAATCCAAAAAATCGAAGACATAAGACAAATATCACATATCAATATTATCACGAGTACGAATATTTTAACACGGTTATGGATATGCAAATTCAAGAGTTTGGTGACAGATTTGATGAGGTAAGTTCCGAATTGATCACTTGTATGGCCGCTTTGGATCCTCATTACTCATTTTATGACTTTTACCCATTATAATTACTAAGGTTGACAGAGTTTTATCCTGATGATTTTAGCAATGATGAAAGAACTACTCTTAAGCACCAACTTCAACTATACATTGACAATGTCCAACATGATGAATTATTTGCTAATTTAAAAGGTATATCCGAGCTTGGTAGAGTGATGATTAAAACAAGGAAACACAAGAAGGAAACATCTTGTGTTTCCTTTGGTTTATTGATTATTGAAGCTTGCATTAGTTTTGCCTTGCAATAGTCGAGAGATGCTTTTCTTTAATGAAGCTTGTGAAGGAAGCTTTGCGCAATCGAATTTGTGACTTTTGAATGCGTGTGTCATTTGTGCAGTAGAAAAAGAAGTACTTGCTAAGGTTACAAATCAAGATGTAATGACTCGTTTTCAAATGATGAAAACTGGTATAAATTAACTTATGTAATCACATATTATTAATTATAATGATTGATGTGTTGATACTTGTTAGTTTAAGTGACCTCCTGGATCTGCCACTGCAGATCACCAAGTTGATTCTGTGAATACTCGTGGATAACCTCGTCTAAGATTCGTTGATTCAACGAATACCGAATATGAGGCTTCAAAAATATCGAATTCACAAAAACTTAAAATTTGGGAAGGGCAAATCAAAGTCTATGTGTCCCCATTCAGCTTTCAAGAGAACCATATAAATAGAAGGCCAAAACAAAACTGGCCTGCAAACGATTATACACCAAACACAAAAACTCCACGAAAATACCAGATGTAAGTAAAAAACAAGAAAATATCTAAAAATCATGCTTAAAGCGTTTTCGGGGTTCGAAAGTCCGTTAGGCCCCTTTAGGCCTAATCACGGCGTGCTTCTCGCTCTAGGCTTCTAATCGACAGGATGTGGGTAAAAAAGGGGCACCTGGAGCAAGAGTCATGGCCCTTTAAGCATGGACCTATTTGGTAGCCCGATAATGGGCCTCCACGAACATTAGGGGCCGGTCCTCACACCTAAGCCTGCATCACATAAACTTAACTGTGCAACGAATTTCATGTATGGTGTAGCTGCGCTGTTGTTTAGCTATGATTTCGATATTATATATGTATGAATAATTAAAAAAAACAAAGGAAAAAAAAATAATCCCTATATCAAAAAGAATATGAAAAAGAATTAAAAAGATTGGAGTTCTTATATATTAATGGCCTGGTCCTCTTTTGCTAGGCCCAGAAGCCAATATATATGCTAAGTTTCTCATCCTCCATCTTAAGCTACTACCACTTGTTTTATTGCATGAAGAGTCCCTGAATTCATTCAGCCGGACGTACTTGGCTTCATGTACTTTCTCAAATCCAGTAGCACTCGTGATGGTGGTGGTGGCGGCAGCGGCGGCCTCGATGGATTGTGGTTGTGTAGACGAAGGTAGGGGTCTGCAATCTACAGCACTGAATGGGGTTGTCATTAAGAAGATGATAATTCCAACGACAAAGAAGAAAATCTTGATAGTCTTTCTTGATGCCATTTTAGGGTATGTTTTTGTGTGAATAAGATGAATGAGAAAAGGTGATTATGGAGGAAGTTTATGATGAAGAGAAACATTGCAGCTGCGTGCGACTATATATACATATATATATATATATGTGTGTGTGTGTTGGAAAGGAGACCATGTGTGGACGGTGAAGGAAACTATTCCTCATTTTGACTTGGCCTACTCGCACGTACGAGTGTGTTTGACCAACTTAAATTGATTAAAGAGTTCATACAAGAATTTTGGGATGTAGTTTATTAAGTCACAGCTGAGGCCATACAGACGTGTATTATCTACAAATATAAACATGTCCTTATTTTAAATAGCCGTTCCTCATAAAAATAGTCACGAAATCCTCATTTTTCAAGGATGAATATGAAATGGCTTATTTATTGAATAAAATCTGATTTGAAATGGAAAAAAGACGTGATAATTAATGATAGGATGCTTTGGCCCATCTGGTCTTTATATTATCTCCCAATATAAACATCTGTCCTCCATTTTAAATCAAATACTTTTGTTCATCCATCAATATTTGACATATTATTATATAAAAAGTAGAAAAATACATTTATACATCAAGGTTGATTGAATTTGAGGAAATTAAGGTGAGTTGCATTCACAAGGATTTTGAGCCATTCCCATCTGTTATAGACGGTGCACCTGAAAACTGAAACCTTTGACCCCTCAATTTTGCATTATTATTATTTTATTAAAAGAGTACAGCTTTTGATTGATCAGAGTTTAAAAATAAATGATATTTTTCAAAGAGAATTATATGAAAATGCATACTTGTGAATTGTGATGTGTTTTTTCATATATATAACATATTTTTGAAACTTTCATTTGGGTATTTTATATATGACATCTCGAGTTTGGGGGTTAGGCTGTTAGCAAATCCAGGCTAGCCTCGGGGTTCTTTCCCATAGGTCATTATTTCGAAGGCCATATGATTAATCAAGGTGTGTGCAACATGGTCTGTGGCCACAACACAACTATGGTTAACAAAAAAATATGACATTTCAAACATTTAGGTACTTAGTTTACATAATTTTATAATACATGAAAATGTAATATATTGTGGTCTGAATCTTATTTTGTTATTAGAAAATGGAGTGAGTTAACCAACATTAGGGGTGTCCAAAAAACTGAGAAACAGAGCATAACGAAAATTAGAAAAACCAAAAACTGAATACCAAAACTAGATATTCATCGGCTGGTTTTGGTTTTGAATATAGATACTCGTGGGTACTTGACCCAAACCGGATATATATATTATAGATATATATTATAATATATAATCATATTATATGTACGGTCGGGTTCCAGTGAGAATGAGAGTTAAGATGAGAAACTAATGCAGCGTATAAGAACGTAAAATATAGATCACCATGTTGATTCTGTGAATAGTTGTGGATAACCTCCTCTAGGATTCGTTGATTTGAAGAATACCGAATCCTGGGCTTCAAAAATCGAATTCACAAGAACTCAAAATTTGGGATGGGAAAACCAAAGTTTATCAAAATACTTGTGTGAACGTCCAGCTTCTAGAGAAACATATAAATAAAAGTCTAAAACTAAAAAGGGCCTAAAAATGATTATGGGCCAAACACAAACGGCCCAAATAAAATGCCAAAAAAGACAAAAACAAGAAAATGTCTAAAAACCATGCCTAAATAGTGTTTTCGGGGTTTAAAAGTCCGTTAGCCCCTATGGGCCTGACCACGTCGTGCTTGTTGCTCCAAGCTTCRAATTGACTGGTCGTGGATCTGAAACGGACACCCGGAAAGAAAGTTATGGGCTTTTAAGCGTGACCCTATTTGGTAGGCCAATCATGGGCCTCCAAGAACATTAGGTCTCGGTCCTCCATGCCCAAACTTGCATTAGAAGCGTAAAAAGAAATCTTCCCCCTTGGGTGCATTTTAGGATGAGATGTACTGAGATGAGATGCATTGAAATGCACCGTATCAAGCGCGATTCATGAGTGGGTTTGGGATTAAAGGTGATCAAAAGTCTAGATTCTTTCTCATGCTTCTCTCTTTAACTCTCCTTCTCCCACGATCCTTCGCCATTATATGTACTATCATAGATTTATAGTAATGTTCTATTTTTGTATTGCAAATGGTATTTTTTTTTAATAAATTTGAGTAACCGTGAATAGAACCGTATGTAACCGCCATATTCCTGTTCGATTCTTTTCATTCTACGGTTGGGCTTTGGTTCGGTTAAATAGGTATCCGTTTCATGCGGTTTGGTTCACATTTTTCTTACAGATCAAACCCGATCGTAAACACCCTAGTCAACGAAGACCTATTATGTTATTCAATATAGCTTCTGTAAGTTCTTGAAAAGGTGTGGCGACTACTTGAACTACATAAGAATGAGTTTTAAGAGTAGCGAAAATTAACATCTTAGGAAAATTGGTCTTAATGTTTTCCGAACAGCCTACACAATGATCAATAATAGGGAGGAAAAAAAGATAACCTAAGAATTTACATGGAAAACTTCAAAATGGGAGAAAAACCAAGAGTATTTAGCAAAAAAAGAACAATTATATATTACTATTACATAAATAAATTCAATCTCTCAATTTTGCCCCAATTACAATTACATTCTTAAATATTTAACACAACACATTTCTATACCCTAATATAAGTGTATTTTATAGGGATACTTTAAAATTAGGGTAGTTCCTAGGGGGTTTTTTATGTTCTTGGCAAAAATATTAAAGAATACCCTCTATTTTATATGAAAACGAAAGAAAAATACTATTTGCAAGAGTTTTGGAACCTAATCAAGCTACATGACTCATCCCTGGTTGATTTTTATTATTGTTCTTGATTGATAAATGTGTGTTCTATAAAACACATCTTGTAGTTATATAGCACCATAATGTAACGTTACGCGAAGTTGAACTTTAGAGAYTTCCATACAGTGAGTGTTCTATTCAAACTAACCTTATACAACCCTATATGATGTTCAATTTATTTTAAACTTTGGGAAAACTTAAAATTATAATGGTATGATATTTTTAAACATGCATAAACATCTCCAAGCAATGAGTAATGTGCGGTTTAAACTAAGGATGGTGATTGGCCCTGACTTGGTGGGGAACCCTACGAACATTCAAGACTGAATACGAATTTCCAGAAAAATTTTCAACTTTTTGATGATATCTTCAAACAATTTCATTGTAAATCTACTCTGATACCAATTATTTGTCCCACTTCTTCAATCAATTTTCAAACTTCATTCATGAACAAGATAAATGGCATTCTTCATAGGATGAGTTTTGAGAGAAAAGGTCAAATAGTCAACAAGTGTATTATTTCTCTAAAACTCTCAATTACACGTAATGAAATCAATTAAGCTCTCTCACACTAAAACTCACTAATCAAGACCTATTTATAGGTCAAACTAAAATAGAAAAGTCAAAATCTAATACAAGACTTACAAAGTCAACCTTTCAAGAATTACAAATAAATCATTCAAGGATGAATACAATTAATCTCTAAAATTCAATCTTAACATATATTAAAGTTGGAATTTTGTCCTTCTCTAATTCGCACAAAGTCAAAATGAGTTAAATGAGTTGTGTCATTGACCTCAACCAAACACATTCTCTACTAGCTTCATGAAATGCAATAGCTTCGGCATGATTTGAATATGTGGCAACAAGTGTTTGCCTAAGAGTGCTAGGAAATAGCAATACCTCCGTTCATGAACACGTATCTAGTTTGAGATCTAGCTTTTTGAGTATCACACAAATAATATGAATATGCATAACCAATCATACCTTCGATTGAGTTAGAATAAAATAGACCTTAATCAATAGTTCCTTGAAGGTATCAGAATATGTGTTTGATTCTATTCTAATGTCTCTGTATGGGATATGAACTAAATCTTACTAACTATTGGGAGTCAAATCTTGATCTTCACTCTTGTATTCCCTCATATTATACATATATACAGTAATAAAGGAGATATATTTGGTAAAGATCTACACTAAAATAGGAGATATACAGTAACCATACTTATCACAATATCTTTAGGAATTATCTATTATCTATTACTCCCCAGCAGTCGAAGCGGGAAGATCTCGGATGCTGAAACTGGATCGGAAGTCATCAAACAAAACGCGCAGAAGCCCTTTAGTGAAGATGTTCGTGTATTGATATCAAGAGGGAACGCGTAAGACRCTTACTTGGCCACGAGCGACTTTTTCTTGGACAACATGAATATCAATCTCAACATGCTTAGTCCGTTGGTATTGGACCGAGTTCCCAAAGAGATATACGACAATAACATTGTCGCAATAAACAAGTGTAGCTTTGATGAGGGGACAACGGAGCTCAACAAGAAGATTCTAAAGGCAACAAGTTTCAAACACCACATTTGCGACGCCCTGGTACTCTGTTTCGGCACTGGATCAAGAATGGTTCGGTTATAATTTTGATGACCAAGAGAAAATATTATCAGCCAGGAATACGCAGTAACCGGAAGTAGAGCGGGGTGTGTCGGGGCAACCGCCCGAGTCTGCTCCTATGTAGGAAATGAGACTCGTAGTCGAAGAAGGGGTCAAGTGAAGACCGTGGTGCATGGTCCTTTGGGTATAGCACAAAATTCGACGGAGTGCCTGTATGTGGCTTCTCTCGAGTCATGCATAAAGAGACAATCCCACTAAACTGCATATAAGATGTCCGGTCTCGTAAAAGTAAGATATTGGAGGGCACCGACGAGGCTCCGATATAATGTGGGATCTTTAACTAGTGGACCTATTGTAACACTGAAGTTGGAGGTGGGGTCAACCGAGGTTATCATACGTTTGCTTCTGAACATGTTGGCACGGGCCAATATTTCTTTGGAATATTTTGTCTGAGAGAGAAAGAGCCCATGAGAATGTTGGGTCATCGAGACACCTAAGAAATAGCTGAGTGGGTTAAGGTCTTCCATGGAAAACTCTAAGATGAGATTGTTAATGATGGTTCTACGTAAAGAATCTAAGGAAGCAGTCAAGATAATATCATCAACATATAATAAAATGTAAGCCAAATCATTGCCCTAATGAAAAATAAACAATGAGTTATCAAACTTGTTATGGCTGAAGCCAAGAATTGAGACAAACGATGCAAATCAGTGATACCATACCCGTGGCTTTTGCTTTAAGCCATATAAAGATTTACGGAGGTGACATACATGGTTGGGTAGGTATGGATCCTTAAACCCAGACGATTGGTGCATATAAACGATTTCTCGAAGAGTACCTTGTAGAAAAACATTTTTCACATCGAGTTGATGAATTGCCCTATGTTTGGAAAGAGCCAAACTAAGCACGGTTCTGATAGTTCTCGGTTTAACCACGAGGCCAAATTTCTTATTGCAGTCTATTCCAATCTGTTGTGACCGGCAATTAACAACCAATCTAGCCTTACGGTGTTCAAGAGCCCTGTTAGATAGAAATTTATGAAAAAAAATCCACATACAACGAATAACATTCACATTAGTGGGCCTCGGTACAAGCTCCCAACTATCATTTTTAATAAGAGCGTCATATTCGTCTTACATGGCCAATTTCCAATTACGATCATCTAATGCGTCAAGATGAGAAGTAGGGAGAAGGGATATAAGCAGAAAGGTGTGGGAGAGTGCATATTTGGGGTTGGGTTTGATGATACCAAGTTTGGCTCGAGTCATCATGGGGTGAGTAGAAGGGACGGSTAGGGCTTGGGATGTTAGTGGAGATCTTGAAAGAGATGCTAGAGTGTTAGGGTTTAGACCGAAAGGTGGAGATGGATGTGAGGTGTTATTGGGCTGAGGGGTGG
>NC_037533.1:13125990-13129478 GCF_001531365.2 Cynara cardunculus var. scolymus
CCAGTCTCTAATCTTCAGTTTCAGTCTTCGACGTTTGCTGAAGGATCTTTGGTGTGAGTGTTGTTTTCTTGAAGTATCGTTGTCTCTGAATGAATTACAAAACAAGTTCTTCAGCGATCACTGAACAAGCTCAGTGTATGATCGCTGGAACTGAAATTACAGAAACAAAAAATACATCGAAAGGAAAAAGGGATTATCATCAAATCACTGAGAGAGAGGATCAACATTATCTTTGCTCAAACCCATTTATGTATTGCACTTGTGGATGCTACAGATCTGCACGTGATATTCATCGATTTCTTCTCTTTTTGGCTGCATAATGGTTTGTTTTCGGGTAAGGTCTGTAGTGGTAACATGTTTGCTCAAAGGTATGTGGGTAGAGTCTCTTTACCTGCTGCTTATGGTTGCTGGTGGTTTTGGTTGCTTTTGATTTTAGACTTGTTGGTTTTTGTTGTTGCGATGGTTTGTTGTGCTTCGGGAGTGATTTTAGTCTTTTGTCTTGCATCTCGTTGCTTAGACTTTTTTCTTTAATAAATTCTTACTTGCGGTTAAAAAATGATAATACAGAAATTAAAATTATTTAGTTATAAGTAAAAAAAGAAAATATTTATTGTTGACATAGATATTTTTGAGACATAAGGGACCATTTTACACAAAGTCAAATGAAAATAGACCATTTATAATGCCATATTAAACAATGGGAGACAATGGATATATATATATATATATATATATATATATATATATATATATATATATATGGGCACGTTCAAATGAAAACCGTACATTTCTAAGAAACCATGTAAACTAATTTCGACCAATAAAAAATTTCATTTTTTTCTAATTAAATTTATTCAATAAAGATATTTCGGTCATTTAGAATATTTTTTATTAAATATAAAAATTATTAATAAATCTTAATTAAGGAAACGTAATTAAGAAAATTTTATAAATGGTAATATTTAAATATTTAATTATATTTTAATATTTAAAATTTGAACTGAATATATTGTGATGCAATTGAATCTGCTCGTGAATTTTGAAGATTGTAAGCCATAATATAATGAATTCATCAAATCATAGTTGGACAAAAAAAATTAATACAAATGAAACAGGTTTCATGAAGGTGAAACTGGTTCATGTCGCAAATAAAAAATGAGTAGTGAAACATTTTCATGTTGAAACCGTTGCATTGATGGTGTAGTTGATCCATTTAGTAGGTGAAGTGGGAAATGAAACGGGTGCATAATGTATTTGGTTCGTCATGAAATAATTGCGTGATGAAACGGGTACATGATGAATCTGCTACAGAATCTTGAAGATTGTAATCTGCTACAAAATCTTGAAGATTGTAAGGCTTAAAAGAATGACTTCATCAAATCAGAGGTGAAATAAGAAAATTAATGTACATGAAATAGGTTTCATGGAGGTGAAACTGGTTCATGGCGTTATTGAACATGAGTAGTGAAACGGGTGCATAATATATTTGGTTCGTCATGAAATAATGCATGATGAAGCGAGTACATAAAGAAACTGCTCCAGAATCTTGAAGATTGTAATATGCTCCAGAATCTTTATGATTGCAAAGCTTAAAGAAATGAATTCATCAAATCAAGAGCGAAATAAAAAATTAATTTACATGAAACAGGTTTCATGAAAGTGAAACTGGTTCATGGCGTAATTGAACAATGAGTAATGAACTGGTTTGATGGTGAATCCCATTTCAGTGACGTTGAAATGCAAAATAAAACGGGTGAATAATGTATGCGGTTCGTCATGAAATAATTACATGCTGAAATAGATTCATTATGAAACCGGTACGTCTTGAAATCATTTCATAATGAATATGGTGCATATTTACATGGTTGTGTGAAGGACATTGAAACAATTTCAGGATAAGAAATAAAAATGTTGTAACATTAGCGAAAAGTGAATAAAGTTCATTATCAATATCATGAAATAACAAATGACGCATCAAACCATGAGTAAAATTTCATGTTTTATCATAAAATTCTATGAATGCAGTAAACAGTTAAGACAATGAAACTATTTCATGTTGTATTATAAAATTTTATGAACTCAGTAAACAATTAAAATTTTTTGTTATCTAAATGTAACGGATCCATCTACCAGTACAATGAAAATTACGAAATATGATCAATATTACGTTGATTAGTTTATTGATGAAATTTTGAAACCAATTTCGCTCATATAATGTAATTCAAATTTTGAAACGATTCATTATATAGAATTGAATTTGGTGTGTTTTATTTATTTTTTTGATACATTTTATTGATAGATGTTATTTAAACGTAAAAATAATATATTGCTTTACAAAATAAAATAATTTCATTTATAATATGATATGAAGGATATTGTTGCCTTGAATATAATGTATTTTTGTTTATCATTTTGCCTTTATTGCTGATATAAAATAAAATTTTAATATATATTTTTTTTTAATTTCCTAAAATAAAGTAAACTAATCTTGAACATTGATCAAGAAAATGGATGAATGAGATTGGTTTACACGGTTTACACAAATGGAGGCAGTTTTTATTTGAACGCTCATCTCTCTCTCTCTCTCTCTCTCTCTCTCTCTCTATATATATATATATATATATATATATAAAGAGATAGAGATAGAGAGAGAGATGAGCGATCAAATGCAACCCACTTAATTTGTAAAAAATGTGCAAACCACCTTCATTCGTCGATTTCATTGTTTAATTTCATAAATCTTTTCATGAAATTGTTTAATCGTGTGAAATTGTTTCATATAATACTTTTTTTTATGAATGTGTTTCATATATGGTTATGAAATTGTTTCGTATAATACTTAATGAAATTTTAATGAAACTGTTTCAAATATTTCTCTGAAATTAAAATAATGAAGATGATAATATCCATGATTAACACCCTCCACAATAAAAATGATTAATCAACCTCTCATAATTACAAAAAAATGAAAAAAATGAAAATTATAATTGGTTGAATGAGGTTTGTATAGTTTTTACAAATAACATGGTTTGCAAAGTGAACCCCCCTCTCTCTGTGCTGTCTATATATATATATATATATATATATATATATATATAATACTAATAAATAAGTAACTTTGGGGACACGTGTCACGTTTMTGTGCGACGGTTGTTGATTTTTCCCGCCTAAAATACAATTTTCACTTACTGCCCCCAAACTTACAACATAACTCTCGAAAAATTCACGTATGAATTTAATTCTGGAGTGGTCATCAAAACCGGGTTTAAAATTTCAAATTCGCATTTTTGAAGCATTTTTCACAAAGCAATATTACTCGGGAAAAAAATTTAGAAGAACATGTACTCTTAATACTTAATTAATTAATAATAATGTGAAATTAATTAATTTGTATAGTTATTAAAAGAATATTAATACCTTATTAATTAATAATAGCATAAAGTTAATTAATTTATAACATCTATATACCTAATAAATAAGTAACTTTG
>NC_037533.1:13130051-13181796 GCF_001531365.2 Cynara cardunculus var. scolymus
ACATCTATATACCTAATAAATAAGTAACTTTGTGGACACGTGTCAGGGGCTCTGCCCCTTGGACCCCGCCACCCGGGGGCGCTTCCCCCGGACCCTTATGTTAGGGGCTTCGTCCTTAAATCAAAATAAACTCAAACAAGTGTGCATTCTGCACCTGCCTTACCTGTTCAATATTTATCATGATTACATTGGTCAATAATTTAATCACATTACACTTAAATGACATTAGTGATACAAATCATCAACATAAAGTCATCAGATATTGGTTATTTCTCAGACTTACAACATAACTCTGAATTGTTTTGTTCCAAACTTAGTTATATAGTTTATTCCCAGACTTAGAATACAATTCTAAACTCCTCTTCAGAGTTACGTTTCTGAGTTATAAAAAAATCAAAATTCTTGTGACTCAGAATTATGCTCGTAGATACTTTCTAGACTTAAAAGACAACTCTGAATTCCTCTTATTCAGAGTTAACTCCAGAGTTATTTTCCAGTCTAACAATAGAATTCCGATTATTAATTCTTTTTAAAATACATATCAGTTTCGTTTAATTTTTGTCATTAACCCGTGTAATACACGGGTCCAAACCTAGTATATATATATATATATATATATATATATATATATAATCAAACACAAGCATGATTTTCTATATATTTTCAACTTATTTTGTTTTTTTATATATTTCTTTAATTATATAATTTATATAATAAATAAAATATTAAGCCTACACATTTTTGTCTCATTCTTATTGGGTAAGATTCTTGTTCTTTACCATATTCATCTGGTGAGATAATAAGACTTGGTAAGCGGTTGGTAAACGACCCCTAAATTAACAATAAGAGACTAGTCATAAATTTAAACACACACATATGCAAGGGGTAAATGAAATGAGAATCAAATAAATGTTAAGGTAAAATCACATCAAACTTGGATTTGAATGTCATCGACGGATTGTTGTAGTCATTGATTTCTATATATGATGCCATGTTGTCCAGTAGTTATGATCTTTTTTCAAATCAGTGAAAATTCACATCAAACTTGGATTTGAATGTCTGGCTTGTAACCAAAATGTACAAGTCTTTGCAACAACAAACCTATGTATATTTAAGCGGGCTCCTGTGTATCTGCTCAACTTATTTTCACAAGTAGGATTTTTTGTTGAAGGTTGAAAGATACATCTGCTAAACTTTGAGGGGTGCTTCGTGACATTAGAAAATATAAGAAACATCAACTAAAAAACCAAAAAATTATCTCAAAGTTAACCAAAAAAAAAAGTCTCTTGAAATCAATCAAAAAACCAAAAAAATTCCTCGAAATCGATCAAAAAAACTTAAAAATCTCTCGAAATTGTTAAAAGGGTTAACGACTCTTCGAGATAAAAGAAAATTTTATTTAACGTATTATAAAATATAACATTTTTATATAATATTTATAGATTGAAAAGATATTGATATCAACGATTGGAGTAAATTCTAAGTTTCCATATTAAGAAAATGTGAATGGATCCTTTCTCCTCTGACCTTCCCGCTATTGGCATTGAACCCTACGTCCCCCCATGTGTCCCTTTTTAAATTACCGAATTGTCCCTTGAGTTTTTAACTTCACATCGAAATGTTGAATTATGTTTCTTAGGTTATATTTGGTAAATTAGGGGTCGTTATCTAAATACCTATTTAGTAAGTATTTATCAGTAAAATTTAATACTATCATTTATATATTGTGTAAGATTTTAGTTTATCAAAACGGTATCGTATGCAACAATTTACCCGATAAGCGTTAACTATGGTAAGATTCGTCATCTTCACTTACCGCCTAAGACTCTCGGTCCTTACATTCGCTCATATCATGTAAGATTCTTGGTTTGTGTCATATTCATCCGGTAAGGTAATGTGACTTGGCGAGTGTATATTCGAGTAAGTGTTTGGTAAACGGCTCCTTAGTTGATACTAAATTAGATGTATTGTAAAAACTTTTTATAACCTAGATGACAATATAAAATAAATAAAAGTACATATTAAGAAATTAATTAAAATATATATATATATATATATATATATATATAACATAATTGGAAAAAAGTGATAAACCCTTAAAACTTATTGAAATACTACTTGAAGCAGGTTTTCTAAAAATTAGCGTATGGTCAACTAACCGATATTTTCTAAAAGCTAACTAATACAAAACTACATATACACAAATGAAAGCTCGATTAAACTTTACGAGCAGAGACGAGTCATTCGAGCATACACTTTTTCAAGGCAAACATATTGATATGTTCACAAATTATAAAAATCACCGAGTTAATCGATCTAGAATTCGAGCTCATAAACGAGCATCAAACTTGAGCTCAAACATTAAAAAAAATTCAAGCTCGAGTATGATACTTTTTTTTTAACCAAGCTCGAATAACCTGCTACACAACTCGACTATGCTCGTTTACACCCCTATTTATACATATTGAGTCACCATAAATGCAAGTTAAAAAGAGGGACTGAATGCGTACAGATACATAGTGAAAGGACCATACTTGTAATTCAGTTGACATGAATCACGGATTCACACACGTGTAGCCTTTTCACGAGAGAGGGTTTTTCGTTCTCACTCTTACTCCTTCAAACCTCCACATTTTCACATTCATTCTCCGCTGTGTTTAATCAGATCCAACCCTTTTTTAATTGCATTAACAACTCTCTGAAAATCAAATCTTTCTCAAGATTCTCTTCTTTAAGCCTCATAAACCTCGTAAAATTAGAGGTTTTGTCTCTGCTGATTTTCTTACAAAATGATCCCATTGTTTCTCAAGAACACGTTTTCCAATCTGGGGTTTCCTTCCATGTATTAGTTTACAATATATAGATATATATATAGATACAGAAATACATACATACATATATATATATATATATATATATGTATTGATTACTGTTGGGTCAAAATGGCATTTGCTTACTGAATTGGGATCTTCAAACAGAAAGTAGCTTTACGTGTAGTGTGAAATCAACTCTTTCTCCGTCTGCAAAAAATCGAAAATCTTGGAATTTTGCCCTTTTGAAATATGGATTCTTGTTGTGCTACTTTGAACCCTAATGTGCATGTTCGAAAAGGTGTGGATTGTATCGAAAATGGGTTCTGGGGAAGGAAGATCGATCGTGTTGGATCACATAGAACTACTCAAAGCAGAAAGATGAAGAAAGTTGGAGTTGTTCATTCTGTTCTTAAATCGCCCATTGATGAGATGTTGGTAAGCATATATATGAATTTGATCGAATTTAAGCATTCGTGATTCAGTTTTTGTGTTAAAAAGTTGTATGTTTTTGCAGACATTTGAGACACCATTCTTTGATGAACGAACAGTAGACCCTAAAACAGTAGCTTCGATTATCTTGGGTGGAGGTGCAGGAACTCGACTGTTTCCTCTTACTAGAAAAAGAGCTAAACCAGCTGTAAGTGAAATCCCTTCTAAATTTAGATGATAATGAGTCGTTAAGGAGCAGGTTCATAATTATGTGTATCATGAATATTTAATCACCTCAGTCTAAAAAAAAAAGGGATATAAAATATTTAGAACCTCATATGACGGGTTTGATATCCAGGTTAATAAAAAATCAAGGGTATTTTCGATATTCTAAAATACGGAACCACCTATTTTGTAATATGTGATAAATATTCCATCACTATGAATACTTATAAAAATAATTGTTTTCGGGTATAAAATATTTAGAACCACTTATTTTGTGAATATCAATGACGATATTCATCATGAATTTTTTAATCACGTTATTAATCGTAAACGTTCACAAAAATGATGGTTCATGGGTTCCTAAAATATTTAAGAGCCATGAACCACCTAGTTTATGAATATCTATCACGACATTCATTATGAAAATTTTATCACGTTATTTCATCGTGAATACTCACAAAAGGGTGGTTCTTAGTTCCTAAAATATTTTGGAATCACTTATTTTATGAATATTTGTCACGACATTCATTATGAATATTTTATCAGGATATTCATCATAAATACTCAAAAAATGGATGATTTCTGGTTTCTAAAATATTTAAGGTTCCTAAATAGATCTCCCTCTCTTCATTAAAGCTAATAAATCCATCATAGATTATGGTTTTAACAAGTTTTCCAGTGATTGAAAATAGTGGAATAATATTATGCAGGTTCCGATCGGCGGAGGTTACAGACTTATTGATGTACCGATGAGTAATTGCATCAACAGCGGCGTAAGAAAGATCTTCATCTTGACGCAATTTAATTCCTTTTCGCTCAATCGTCACTTGGCTCGAACGTATAACTTTGGAAATGGCATGAGTTTTGGGAATGGATTTGTGGAGGTATAACATACTTTCTATGTCTTTATAAAGTGTCGAGTTACGTAGGACACTTTTCAAAAGTGTCATATAAAAACGATTTACTTTTTATATCTTATTTGGTTGCCCAACTTCGTAGATAGAACTTATTAGGTAGACTTATTTCATCCTAACAAATTTGACATGTCCTTTTAGTTCGTTTTACATTGTCATCTAGCTTGTCAGTTGGTTTTTATCAAACATCAATTTATTAGCCAAACATCTGGCTTTTCAGCTGTCAACTAGCTTATCTGCTAATTTGCCAAACATGACTTAAACCAATTTGTTTTCGTGATTCAACCGGTGATGGTCTTAGCTGAAATCGTGTGGGGTTCAGGTTCTAGCTGCCACTCAAACACCAGGAGTAGCAGGAAAGAAATGGTTTCAAGGAACCGCAGATGCCGTACGCCAATTTATATGGGTGTTCGAGGTGATCGCTTATTTTCTCGACCGTTTTCATGATACGTTTATGGTAATCCGCTACGTTTAATCGGGTTCCATATGGTTTTATCGTAGGATGCTAAGACCAAGAATGTTGAGAACATATTAATACTATCTGGCGACCATCTTTATCGAATGGACTATATGGACTTTGTTCAGGTGCTTCATGTCGACATAAATTTTACATATCACGGTTCTATACTCGAATGTTTTTTTTTCTTTTATACAAGCCAGGGGTCTTTCTAGGAAACAACCGCTCTGTCTCGTGGGACCTCCCGACCCCACCTTCGGATACTGATTTTGAAAATGGTATGTGCAGAAACATGTTGACACGAATGCCGATATAACGGTTTCTTGCATTCCGATGGATAATAGGTATGTGGTAAATAATTTATTCGGCGTTTTATTTTGATTCGTTTTCTGATTCTAAGGTACGAAGTTGGGTAGCGTTTTTTAGTTGTCGTTAGAGCTGATTTCTCTCGTTTTGCTTTGTAGCCGAGCATCTGACTACGGACTAATGAAAATTGACGAGACCGGACGGATAGTCCATTTTGCTGAGAAACCAAAGGGCGACTTGCTAAAATCGATGGTGTGTACTTTTACAATTGATCTCGAAAGTTATTAAGTATTCGCGAATAAAAGATCCCGATTCGAAACTTCAATAACAATAAGCTATCCGAGGTAGCTTAGCTTTTCAAAAAACTAGCTTATAAGCCGGAGGTTTTTCCAATAAGCAAGCATGGCCTTGGAAAGCACTCCTTTGGAGCAACAGATCGATAACGGTATCTTGTATTCGAAAACAATATAAACTTTGACTTGTCATGGTCAAATAAACTATATCTCGGTGTTGAAATTCGTATAACTTCTTTTGGATTTTTTTGGGTTACTGTTTTGTCTGATATATCTGCTGCTATGTGTCGTTTTTTTTCAGCAAGTCGACACCCGTGTTCTTGGGTTATCCGATGACGAGGCCTTGAGAAACCCGTACATTGCATCCATGGGCGTTTACGTATTCCGAACCGACGTCCTGCTAAAACTTTTGAGGTGGAAGTACCCTTCGTGCAACGACTTTGGCTCCGAAATCATTCCTTCTGCAGTTGCGGAACACAATGTCCAAGTGAGACTTACCTTCCATTTTAACCTTCGGTTATTACCTTATTTCAGTTTATCAGCCATCCGTCAGCTGACAACTAACTTTTCAGCTATCAGTTAATTTATCAGCAACCAGCTAGTTTTGCCATACATAACCAATATTACTAAAATTTGTACTTCAAATCTTGAACCCTCGAGTTATGTATCGTTGTTTTTATTTTTAGGCGTATCTATTCAACGATTATTGGGAGGATATCGGTACCATAAGGTCTTTCTTCGATGCCAACCTAGCCCTTACTGAACAGGTCAGTTGAACCAAATTTGACCGACCATCTTTTCACGCAGCACCGGTGGTGTTAAATGATTAGCTAACGATGTGTCGGTTTTCTCATGGGCAGCCTCCGAAGTTTGATTTCAACGATCCAAAGACTCCGTTCTTCACGTCACCAAGATTCTTGCCACCTACCAAAGTCGAAAGATGCAGGGTATGCTGCTGTTAAGCTTTATCTGTTTCGGGTTCGAATTATTCGTCCGTTTCTCATTTCAAATCGTGTTTGGTTTCCAGATCGTCGATGCAATCATCTCCCACGGTTGCTTTTTGCGAGATTGTAGCGTCCAACACTCGGTTGTCGGTATTCGATCCCGTCTCGACCAAGGCGTCCAGATTAAGGTGACATTAACATGACCGAAAGTACCAGAGGATCGAACCGTTTCGTTTCCACGTTGTTAAATGACCTATTTGCCCTTTTGGTTAGGATACCATGATGATGGGTGCAGACTACTACCAAACGGATTCGGAAGTCGCCGCTTTGATAGCAAATGGAAGAGTTCCGATCGGTGTTGGAGAAAACACCAAAATCATGTACGCATTCCTTTCCTCTACCATAATTAACGATAAACGTACTTATAATCATCTTTCTTGGTAAAGTATCTATTCTATATTATAAAGCATTCGGTTAAAAGTAATAAAAACTTTTAATTCCATGAAATGAAGAGTAAATAACGATTTCCGTCCTTATGGTTTGTTAAAAATTGTGATTTTCGTCTACGTGGTTTGCAATTTATTGCAATTTTCGTTCCTGGCCTAATTCGTACTTTCAAGTATAATGGACCAAAACAGTAAATAATTGTAAATCACAAGAATGGAAACAATGATAAATTGTAAGTTATAAGGGTGAAAGTAGCAATGATTATAAATCATAGGGACGAAAATTGCAATTTGTAAGCCACAATGACGAAAATCGCAGCTTTGACAAACCATAGGGATGAAAAACGTAATTTACTCTAAAATAAATAACTAATAAACCATAGGTTCAATTGAGAAGTGGCAAGTATTTGAGATTTGCAGTATTAACTGTGAAACATCGGATAGGCGGTAAAACAAGTGCATATGTGAACCCGTATGATTTACATTTGAACTATATGTTCACATGTGAACACGTGTAATTCACATATGAACAATTTAACTGATTCACATATGAACTCATATGTTTCACATATGAACTAATTAATTGATTTACATATGAACTATCGGCTCATATTTGCATTTATGGGTTCACATAGGGTGCATTTGGTACACTGGACATGACATAACAAATTAGAACAGAGATCCTTGTTTCATGTTTGACATGATTTTTATATGGAATAAACAGGAATATAGTGAAACAAAGTGGAACAAACCTGTACCACCCCTACCATGGAACAGGGTGGAACAAGGTGGAATGAACTTATGTTTTACAAATATAATATCAAAATAAAACTTAATTCTCTTCAAAAACATCAAATATGTATTTTTTTTTATTTAAATTTTACTTATTGTATTTTATGTTTTTTAACTTTCATTTTAATGTTCTGAAATTATTATTTTTATACGGTTTCTATATTTTTTTAATTTATGTAATTTATTATATATTAATAATAAAAATTATTGTAGAAAAAAATAAAAATTTGAATCTGTATAAACTTTTTTATTTTGGTGTCATTTTAATTGTTTTGAAAAAAAAAACTTTCTAATGGTATATGTTGTTATAAAAAATAATCATTTTATAATAATTTAATAAATTACGTAAATTAATCAAAATATATAAACAGCTCATTATGGGTAAATTGGTCATTTTACTTTTTTTTGTTCATTTCAATTCTGTCTTACCAATCTGAACAGTTATTCTGTCTAGTTGTTTTGTCTTGTGCTATTTTGATATGTCATATCCAATCTTGTCTGGACACCAAACGCACCCGTATGCACTTGTTTACCGCATATTTGTTAAAGTTACGAAACCACCTCTCTATTTTCCGCTTAACCAGTAAAAGCCGTAAATCTTGACCAGTCAAGGCCGTGATTTTTGACCAATTAAAGCCGCAATTCTTGACCAATCTTGACCATATGATGCGCCAGGATTCCTTAGTTCTCAAATACTTACCAATTCTCAAATGAACATCTCTCTACACGATAATCATTAACTACAATTACTGTAATAAAATACTTCATCATTATCTTTATCTAAAATAAATAAATCACTAAAACTAAAATAAAATACTTTTTTATTTGTAAAATGTAAATTTTTTTAAATTACAATAAAATTTTAAATTAAATAAATTATAAAAAAACGAGGGTTTTATTATATTTAATTTGACATCATATATCGATTTTAGTGGTTTTTTTAGCGAGTTTCAAATCAGCAATGCATTTTTAAAACGTAAATTTTGCTTTTCTTTTTTAATGAGAAATCGCATTAACTTCCATTACCAATTTACAATAAATATTGCATTTTGTTATATTGCACGGGTACACTACTAGTATAATATTTATATGTACTTGCTAACCCTTCTCACTTTTGATGAGGTTTGAACTCTTCACCTCCTTGAAAGTTGGGCTCTGCAGGTACCGCTTTGGTTTATAAATTATAGTTATCTTTTGTTGGTTTAGGAACTGCATAATTGATAAGAACGCAAAGATCGGAAAAAATGTAGTGATTGCGAACAAAGATGGCGTTGAAGAAGCAGACCGTTCGGATGACGGGTTCTACATCAGATCCGGGATAACCGTCATCCTCAAGAACGCAACCATTAAAGACGGGATCATCATATAAAAATGATAAAATGATTAGTACGTGTCTAACGGTTAGATCTCTCGATTACCATAAGTGCTTTGCAACATGAAACTAGTGGATTAATAAAAAAGCTTACGTTTAGCTTGTTTCGAGATGTAGAATACACGTAGTTTCTTAAAACATCTATAGTCGGGGTATCTTTGTAGGGTTCAGAGTCCACGTACGTAGGCGTAGGTTTTGTTATAGGATGGCATGCGGTATACTGATACTCATGCCGTTAATAAGTCTGTAGACACGTTCTTTCGCTAGTTAGAGCTTGTGTTCGGCCGTTTCTTTTATTTGTTGCGAGAAATAGAGAGCGAGACACATTCTTCATTCCTTTATAATGCTCCAATAGTTTTGTCCTCCGTTTTTCAAAATCATGTTTAACAACTGTAACTTAACTTATTTGTTGAGCTTATTTAAAAAGCCTGGGGATAAAAATACGAAATTCCGTAAGAATTTGTTCTCTCAAGTAATTTTTCGACCCAATTTGTTTAGTTGCACAAGTTTTGCTCGAGGATAATCTCAATTCACACTTATGATTTTGCTCGATGAATATACACTAATAATCCACGTGACACAAAAATCGTCATGTCAACTCTCTTAAACCAGGGGTGATGCCCTTAGGACCTCGCAAGGGTGCACAACTGTCTTGACCCCTTGTTATATGGCAACTTATAACGTTATGGGATTCTAACCAGCTTATACGGCTATGTACTCTGCACTTTTTAATTCGTATTATATCTTTATTCTCTTATGAATACAATTACACAAACGACGTAATGAACAATTGCTTGTGGGCATACATGGCAGATCTTTATAATATTTTTCTGATTTCATAAGTACATATGTGATTATATCTTCCAATTTTCAGATATCTTTATATACGGCTAAAATAAATTACGTTAAAATGAAACGTATTTTCGTTCAATCCATGTTTTGGATTACGTAGTTGGAAAATAAATCTATTTTAAGGAATGGGTTTTGAAAAACATGTCAACTAGGGATGTTCAAAAAACCGCTCAACCGTGAAAATCAATCCAATAATTGCGACATTTTTTCCATTTTTTGCAATTTGGTTTGAGAAATAGCTAAATCGTCTTTTAAACCTCGTATTTTGTGGTTTTACCGTTCGTATGACTAAATCAGATATTTTAGGTTGGGTTGTACTTTCACACAGTTTATTGTCAAGTTATACAGTATGCTAAGTTTGTATAAGGCCGTTTAGTCCGTGTAAATGATATTTCAAGCTACAAATTCAATAAATTAAGAAGTAGACGGTTTGTTAAGATGTATAAATTGATCAAGATATGTTTCGGTTTTAGATGTCAGAAATATCGCAAGTATTTCTAAGTATGTCGAACACTTAGAACGAGTAAGATGAGTCCCTTATGTCTAAATTGAGGTCAAGGTTGCTTAAATCACCCATGATCGGTATTTGTGCACAAGTATACGTGAAATGAGCGAGCTTATCATCAAGTCATATACATACGCATATAGATATAGATATTGTACGTATTGCCAACCCAAGCGTATCGACAAGCATTTACATTGACAAGCAAATTGTCGTGTTCTTACGAAATTTTGCGAAAAGGCAAATTCAATGTATGTGAATTGATGTCAAACTTATATTTAGCGATTATGATTGATTGGTACTAATTTTTCAACAATCTTGTACGAAAGAAATTATGCCCACCTATAGTTTCAAAGTCGTTTTTAATATTTTGATACGATTGTTAGTATTATCAAACTATCGATTAATCAACTTATTTGATTTGCATTTGTTCTTAATCAAACGGTAGGCAGTGGCGGGCCTACTAATTTAGGGCGGGGTGCACGGCCACCGCTCAATCGTTCCGTCATAATGGGACTTTTTTTTACAGACTGTAATAGTCCATTCGTTGAATTTTGAAAGGTGCTCTAATATTTTCTAAAACCAAACTTAAAACAAAAATTAATGTTTAGGGCGCTCCATTTTGTTCTTGAGGTCATGGGTTCGCTTCTTGTTCGCAACAAAATTTTAATTTTTCACGTTTTAAATTTCAGTTACTCAAAAAAGTACTGAACTCAAGACCTCAACCATAGAATAACAAAAATTTACCAATAAACTACTACTAATTTTGATTTATAATTATCCCCGTCTTTGTTTTATTTTCTGAATCTTTTTTTCTTTTAATTTATCTATTAATCTTAGAGTTGTATTTTGTCTTATTTTGACTACAACACATATTTATCTTAAATATATCTATATATTCTATAAAGCAGAATCATGATAGGCTGACGTGGCATCTCCTCGACACAAAGATCCTATTTTCTTCTTTTTTCCACATTTTGACTTTTTTTTTCCATGGTAAACTTGTAAATTAGTGTTCACATTTAACTCAAAACCCCTTCCCCTTCTCTTGGTACGTTTCAACTCTAATATTTAAATCCCTCAATCCCTGGTTTTTCTCTGAATCCCTTGACCTCTGGTTTTTTTTCATTTATGTGTTCTCCATCTCCATGTACGAGAAAATCAATCACATTTAATAGTTAATATTTGAAAATCTTGGTTTGATACTACTTGAAAATATGTCCAAGGATGGGAGGTGGTGGTTGACAAGTTCCTGGTGAAACTGTCAAATTGGAAGGTTAAAACCTTGTCTGTAGGTGGGCATCTTACCTTTTTCAAATCGGTGTTCAGGAGTTTCCCGATATATTATATGTGCTTGTTCAAGATGACATCTTCATTTGTCAAAATGTTGAAATCCATTCGAAATCGATTCTTTGTGGGAGGTGAGATGAATGATAATGAGATGGTTTGGGTTAAATGGTATAGAAGTATGGTTAGCGAAAAAGATGGGCTCTTGGTATAAGAAGTTTATTTGAATTTAATAGGTCCTTGCTTTTTAAGTTAGTGTGGAGATTTAGAGTTTCCAAGATGCACGGTGGGTTAAAGTGATTCAATCAATGCATGGTGCAAATGGCCGAATTGGATCGGTTTTGTCTTCTATGGGTTCGAACTCAACATGGTTGGTGATTTTGAAGGCTTTTGTCCATTTACGGGGTAAAAAAGTTGATATTCTGTTTTTTTTGTAAGAAAAAAGTAGGAGATGGGTCGGATACTTCCTTTTAGCATGATACTTGGTTGGGAAGTGGGTCTTTGAAAATGGAATACCTGATTTGGAGCTTGATAAAGAGGTTACGTTAAAGAGCGGGTAATGAACGAGGATTGGTTTGGTTATTTTAAGGGGGAGCAGAATTGGCGCAATTTCCTGTCTTGAGGGATATATTGCAGTCGATTGTGGTTTATAATAAAAAAAGGCTAGTGGTGTGGTCTCTGGATGGATCAGGTTCTTTTACTGTTGCTTCAACTAAGAATTACATTGATTCCAGATTGTTGGTTGTGGACTCGATTGGTACTAGATGGAACCGGTTAGTTCTTATTAAAGTCGATGTTTTTGTTTGACGTTTGTGTTTGAATAGGATAGTCACTTGGGATGATTTGGATAGGAGAGAGATTGATGTTGGTTCATTGCTTTGTCCTCTATGTGATATGGGTTTGGAGTCAGGGGATCATTTACTTCTTAGCAACAGAGGATTTGAAGACAGATTGGTAGATGGTAGCATTTGGATGTCCTGATGTTTAGTTCATATGCAGCTTGGATTACATGATTTTCTAATTTGCGGTTCAAGAGTGGGGAAAAACTGTGCTTTAAGACATATGATCATTCTGGAATGTGACCATTTTTTGGCGAGACTAAGCTAAAGAAGGCGTGGATATCTTTGACATGATTGTAACTCAGACGTATTTTTGGGTTTCTAAGAGGATTAGCAAGTTTAAGATTAATTTGGTGGCTTCATAACTCTCTCCTGGATATTTCCTATGTATAATTGTTTGTTCTAGTGTTTTGCTTGTTTTTTAATAAAATCTCGTTTCGGTTACTATTTCTCTGTATATAATGTCGTCAAACATGTTTACATAAAGTTGATAAAATTACATTTTGTTGTCGAGGTGGCCATTACGAAATCAACCAATTTTTTTCCCATAAAGGTGGAATTCAGCATAAAACCAAGTCGGACGCAAGTAGTAGTCTTGTAAGTTGCTTAAAAAGTTAAGGTCGATTCCAATTGTAAATATGTATTACCAAATCAACACAATTGATTTTTTTTCCTACTCAAACCATGTTGACTTTTCCCCGAGTTAAACCATGAATTTACAAACTTTGAAAGGCGTATCAATTAAAACCACTGGATAGGCTTCCTTTTGACCGTCTTTTTTAATCATTCTTCAACACAGTAACGTTGTTATTAATCGTCATAATTTTCTTGCAAATTTTGTGTCTGTGTATGTTGCTTCATACATGTCTTTAAAACATTTAACAAACATTATCTCATTCTCCTAACCATTTAAGGTTGTTTATCAAAATGTGTACGAATAAGCGATCACCAACAAAAGTCACCGTCCTCACTTATCTTATGGGTAACATTCTCAGCCATCAAAATTGATTCTTATAAGCATCTTTACTCGGTAAGCACTTACCGGGTAAGAGTTTCTTAAGGGCCGTTTGTCAAACGCTTACTGGCAAGAGTCACCACTTTAATTTACAGCCATCAAATTTGATTGATGGTAAGCGTTTATAACCCGGTAAGACTCAATCCTTCTTTTCCTTCTTATCGGGTAAAAGTCATCACACTCACTTACCAAGTGAGAGTCTCGATCCTTCTCTTCCCTCTTATCAGGTAAGATTTTTGCTCCTTGTTATGTTCACCCGGTAAGGTAATTGAACCAATAAGCATTTACCAAGGTAAATGTATCGGGTAAGATTTTTTGCCATTGTCATATTCACCAGGTAAGACAAATGACACTATATAAGCACTTACCCACTAAGCATCTGGTAAACCATCCTTAATTTCAAGTATTTTTATTGTGAGGATGGGGGATAATTAAACTTTTTTTCTTTCCTAAGAAACCATTTTAGGAAGATCAAATTTGAAGAAATTTACATATCTCCTGTTTTAGAGAATTTGTTAGAGATACTTTTAATACTAATCTAGCTTTAGTAAAACCAAAGCTAGATGGTTTGTCTGGTCAGCCCAACCAAACAAGTTTGATGGATTTGTTTTGAAATTTTGTCACAATGATTTTACCACTGACTGAACCGGACCGTGAACCCCCATAATAAACACAAATAACATCCGACTTCAATTAGGTATGGAAAAGACATTATATAACTCGAAAGAAGACTTTTATACCATCAATAGATTGTTCAGTGTCGAAATACGGTATAATAATTTCTCACGTACACGGTCATGTCTGGTACAAGTCGCGTAACACATGAGAAATCATATACCCTACTGCACTGAACTCTTTTCTTTTCTTTTTCGACTAAAAAAACTATAATTCTTCAATACTAAGCTACCACCAATCCCCCCACCACACCACCACCACCATCACCATCACCATCACCATCACCGCCACGGCCACCATCAGCACCACCACCTTCTTCCAACTTCCAATCAAGGTGATACAAAAACGCTTACCTGAAAGTATGAGGCTGCTATCTCTCCTCAGCGTTGAATCTATTCCAAGCCTCCTGTCGACATAATACAGAATAAATAAACTATGGAAAATGACATGCTCGAATAGTGCCTGCTACCGCTCTATCGTGCTGACATAGTGGAAATTCTTTTACGAATCTTAAAGTTCCATCTGGTTTAACTTGATGTGCACTCCTCTAAACTAACAAAAAGTGGTTGCAGCCTACTAGTAGTGTCGTTGCACGTGGCATTTCAGGTTGCAAGTTCGAACCCTTTTAGTTTATCTTCTAATTTTTTGGTAACAGCAGCAGAAAAGAAGAAAAATATCACTTACACTGTACTTTTATAATTGATTTTTGTTTTATTTGATGCTATGCTAATTATTTTTTGGCTCGCTTGGAATTTTTTCTGGATCCGCCTCTGTACACAACCAGCAAATTGTGAAGTGTTATGATGAGGGAAGAACAGAAGATGAATTGCATACCTTTAAAAGATCAAAGACCTTTTCGCATATATATTTGTGTTGAACGCTTGCCCCCCGTTGTTGCAGCTTGTCGGGATGAACACAAAGTGTAGCTTTCCTGTACGCTTTCTTTACAGCACTAGAGCTTACGATCTCTGTCAGTGAAACCGCTTGCCAACCGCTGTCAGGTCCGAGGATCTGCAAGTTCAACAATTTAGTTCAAAACCTCCGGCTAATATGTTCAACCCGGTTACACACATTCAGACGTTTATTAGCTTAGAAAAACAAATAATCTTGGTGATTATGCTTTCAGACTTCAGTACCACCTCTTATCAATAAGAAGCGAAATATGACTTCAGAGTTAACACCTCTTGAAAAATAAACAGCATTGCTGTGGGGAACTGTTTGTTAGATCTACAAATGAGATTATCATGCACAAGCATGAGTTTGTGGTTTAATTCAGTAGATTGTACATACATATTGTAGTGTTGAAAGCAATGCGCGCAAGTTCCCTTCTTTCCCGCTTGACCACCTTTTGATATTAGCATTAAGATTTTCTGCTAATCGCTGAAAAACAATTGGATACCAAAACGTAAGAGACAAAAATAATACATCAAAAACTGGTCCGTCATTTCTATTTGACTGACGATAATTACATTTCTTTCGGCTTGTTCCTTTTGAGCAAGTAGATCCCGCTTCTCTTTTTCTGCAAGCGCTGTAGCCTAATAGAAACCAGAAAATTAATATCTTTGGACATATTTATGATGAACCAGTGATTCAATTATGGACAAAAGCAACACATACCACCCTTTCCATGATCCTGTTGTGCTTTTCTAGTTTTGCTTTACTTCTCTGAGCGGATTCAGTACTTGTTTCATTGGAACTGTGTAAATCCTGCAAGGGCTTCTGTAGGTCAGTCTTCCGAATGCTACTGATATATATATATATATATATATATATATATATACAACCTTAAATGAATCAGAAAAACAAACACAATAGTTGTTTGTCCCACATCAGCTAAATTTGGACCCTCTCTCCCCCTCCCTTCTCTCCTCAAGAATTCTTTTGGAGAGTAATCTAATGGGGTTCCACATATTCTCACATAGTATTAGAGCCAAGGTCTACCACTATAAGGACCAACCCTCTAAGGCAATCTAACTTTATTTGGACCCTTTCTTCCAATATATGTTGGAACCCCCTTTTTCGCCTAAGGGCTCTTTTGAAGGGTAATCTGATGGGGTTCGTTCTCATAATAATATAGATACTAAAATAATAACCATAATAGCTAGAATGGATTGTACCCCTGCCTCAGAAACACTCTTCTGAGATATTGCCTTCTCTAAAGCTCGTTGGCGAGCTTCTGATGTGGCTCGCTCTACTGCAGCACGCTCTGCTCTAAGCTTGGACTGTGCGATTCTCTCGGAAGATGATTTGGTTACAACAGAAGCTTTTGCAGCCTTTTCTCGGGCATCAGCCATCATTCTTTGTCTAACTTCCTCGGTAGCTTTCTCAACAGCAGCACGTTCAGCTCTCTCACGGGTTTCAGCAAAGGCACGCTCACGAGCTTCACGGATTGCTCTGTCAACAGCCAACCTATTTTTCTCGCGCTCCCTTTCTCTGGCAGTCACTTCATCAATTTCGTGCCACTTTCTGCGGTGCTCTTTTCCTGCCACTTTCTTTGGCCCAGTTTCCCCAATTTTGTCTTCCTTTTCTTTGTATTGGCTTCTTGTTGTGGTCTCCTCGTTGACATCCATGGTTTTTTCTGTCTCATTTGAGACTCGAGGTTCTTCAGATGCTTTCATTTCATTTATACTTCCAACTTCAGGCATTTCCTTATGAGGCAGTCGGATATTACTTTCTTTTTCCTCCCTAGGAACAATTTTCTCCTCATCGATAGTATTCTTTTCTTTGTTAGATTCATCAGCCTCTTCCTCCACACCACGTACAGTACCTGAAGATGATTCAGATCGTACATCACTCTCTTCAGTTTCATTTTGACCAAGAGCAGTGTCAGCTGAATCAAGGTCTGCCAAATTGTCATATTTCACTTCACATTCATCTTCATTGTCGTCAGAGATAGTTTGATCACTGGAAGTCTTTTCAAAGAACTCTCCTTCCAATTCATCTGCTCCTTGTATTGCTTCTGTGTCTTCTATTTGGAACTCACAGGAAGCTCCTGTAACATGCACTGGGCTGCTTCCAACATCATCAACGTCTTGAGTTGTTTCCACGTTGTTGTCGTTCATATCAACTTTGCAAGACTCTAGTGTATCATCTACATTATCAGTTTCTACTGTAGGATTATCGTCACCTGATGAGTTCTCATCAAATTCATGATCACAGGCTTCATCCAAACTGTCCCTCTTTTTTTCACCTGTGTGATTATCTTCCTGTTTCATCTCACAATCGTCTTGCAGAGTCATTTCAATTTCTTCTATGCTAGTGACACAAGTTTGTGCACTATCCTTCATTTCCAGCTCACAAACATCATAAAACATCTCTCTGGTTTCTTCTTCCTTGTGGCTTTCAGTTTTGATGTCATCTTTGGATTCATTCTCACTTTCAAGACATTGAGAAGCCTCCTCAAGCCCCTTATCACTTGCTTCATTATTCTTCTTTCTATGCATCTCTTCATTTTCTACGTTCTCAACATGTTCTTGTTGAAGAACCTCTTGTTTCTCATTTTCCAATAACCCTAACACTTCATTCAATCTCTTCTCATCATCATTTTGATAAGACACTTGGGATTCTTTCTTCTCATCTTCCACCTTTTGAGCCACAGTTAAGTTGGCCAATCCCTTAGCTAATTCGTTGACATTACTTGGTCTTGCTTCATCCTTATTTTCCAGTGATTCTCTGGACTTGTCAGCTTCTACTATCTTAAGGAAACCTTGTGGTCTCTGTGCAGATGCTCCATCCTCCTGTCTAACCCCACATGTTTTGTGCATAAAGGAAGCTGATTTTAGTGTACCTTCCCCCCCTTCCAACCCTTGTGCTACGCTAAGAGCATCTTGTTTTCCAACTTCTTCTAGTTCATAAGCTCTTTCAACTGATTCTGGTTTTTTCACAACACCCTGGTGTTCCAAGACACCAGCGGTGGGTTTGGTTTTCTTGATTTCGCCTTCGTAATCATCTACAGATATGTTATTTGTTTGATCTGCATGCACAAAGCCCGAGGTGTCATTCCTGCTTTTTTCAGTATCGACTGCTTCGGAGGACACGGTCACATATCTGTCTTTTGCAGCTGAATCAAGAGGCTGGAATTCTGTTTCACCCATGAATTGTTTAGGGTTAGAAATAATCATATCATCTTTAAATTTGTTAGAAGACTGTACTGGTATTGAGCATGCTTTTGTTGATTCTGAAATTTTCCCATTCATTTCATCTATAACCTTCTTGGCAACAAAAAGTTTCTCCCCATCCATGAAATCTGGAAAAACTACGGTGCCACCATATTTACGATTCCTTCCCAAATCCGGAAAAGCCTGTGATGAAGCAGAAACTCTTTCAAATACCCCTGTCACTTCAACTTTGCATTTCTGTTCTTCATCTGCAGTTACATCCTCCATTCCACCATCAACTTTCAAGCTCTCTGTAGCACTTTTACTTGAAAAGCTCCGAAGACCTTTCTTCTTTCTGCCAACTGATTCTTTTGCAATCCGTATACTTTCTTGAGCCTTCTCTATGGCTTTTCTTAGAGCAGCTGCAGAAGCAGCAGCAGCTGAATTGATATCAAGTTCCTCATGAACATAAGTAGGTGAAAATCTGGCATCAGCACTTTCAGTAGCATTAGTTTTACATGACTCAGAATTTATAGCAGTTGGTATCTTAGAATAAGTTTTGTGATTATCTACTTTGGTCAACGAAGCTGAAGGAGGCAATACTGTGGAGGGTTGCGATCTGAGACCTATCTCAAATGTTTTCAAAAGTTTGTCTTCAGAAAAGGATTCACCAGGATGAGGTTTACTTTTTCTTCTGACAGCATTTTCTGAAGGTTGTTTCTTGGCAAAACCCTCTTTACTGGAATCTACACTAACATCAACTGCTGAGGATTTGTGCTTCTCGGCTTCCATCTTCGGTGGAAGAGATGTTTCATCAATAAAACAAGTAAATCCAGGTACAGCATGTAATTGTGTGACATGTCTTGTCCCATCTAACCCATCTTTACTCTTTGGGCTGATCTTGTGATATGACATGTTAAACTGCTTCAAGGCATTGGAAGATTGATGACACAAATCATCAGAATCTTGAGAAGTTGATCTTATTGATGAGGGACTAAAAAACATTAATGGAGGAAAAGGTTACAACCTGATATCAATATATGTCACTTTGAATTAAAGAATATTTGGCAGGTATAAAACTGATTACTAAAAAGGGAACTGTTATAAGAATAGGAGACGAGAATATATCATACAAGGAAAAATGCAAAAGATAATGAAACTTCCTAAATTAAGAAGCATGCTCTCTGGTGAGGATATAAGCCTGTGATTTATGGTAAAGGTACTTTCTTGCAATAACACCAAAACTGACATTATTAGGCTTTTAGCACACCAGAATATGCGACAGAGTCAGAAGTCGAGTAAACTACAAACAGAGATTTCCAATTTAGGATAAGCTTCCAATTTTAACATCCTACGATTCTGCTAGTATAGAAACTAAGAAGTTCCCAGCATCTTAGAGAAGTAGGTAAACATCGAAGCTAGAACAGTCAAACAGGAATGGAATTGCACAAAAGTTCAAGCATGGTTGATAAAGACTACATTAAGTCCCGATGTATCTAGAATGACCCATTCATAATGCAAGATTCTAGACTCTATGATAATGTAAAAATTCGAAATATGACACTTGTCATTTTGAGCATCTGAAAAGATTGTTCTTTCCCAAAAGGGTCAGCAGACTTGAATAACCCAAATATACACAACAAAATTACGGCTTCTGAACAAATCAATATCATGATAAAATTGTGAAGGTGGAATTTTTTACCATCGAACAAGCTCAAACTTCGAGTTCTACGCTCATTAAAGACTATGGCCTTCCACTACATAATCATTCTTAACATTATTCCTCTCAGCCTCTAAACAAATTCATCATAATAAACAACCTGTATAATACCCTAATTTGATATCATTGCGAATGCGCATGAGGACCAATGGTACACCAAAAGCACCAACCTATTTGAAATGATCTTGTAAGTAAATACTCAGAGAAAGGCTGGTGTGTGTGTTATCCTTTAAGAAAAACAAAAAGAAGAAAGAAGGATTGATCAAGAAGTAGGCCTTCATGAGCAAGTTATATGCAAGTAGCATGAATGCGTGATTAAAGCAAATATATAAAATCTCGGGATCTTCTGCCCAAAATTTTGAAACTCTTACCAATCTTCTGTTACATCCCCAGGCCCCAATATGTTTGAGATCAAATTCTTATTGTTGTACGGATTCTATAGCATAGCTAAATGAGATTTAACGAAAATCGTGTCTAGCCCAATAGAGTTCATCTCTGCAACAACAAAAAAATACAGAGAAAGAAGGGGAGATAAAAATCTGAATCTAAGAAACGACAGAAGCCCCAAGCATTTACTTACGGTTCGGTATATTCTAATCTTATAATTTTCGGCTAAGCTATCATAAGAGCCAAAACGTCCCATCGTCGCATAAACTACAATTTTTGACATATGGAGCACTATCGCCATTTCCAAAACTGCCGTTCACTTATAGAAAATAACAGCAACAATAAGATCAGGAAGCCTCTGTTTCAATCAAACAACAAGAACGACAACTTTATCAAAACGCGTTTCAAGAAAAACATAAAAACTCACCTAGCTTTGTCGCGAGCAAACAATTCTTCGTAAGAAACAGCGACATCTTCATCACGAAATCCACCGAAAATCTTAGAGTAATCCGGCTTCGAACTCCGAGTGTTTAAACTCGTGGCATCAGCCGTTACTCCTAAGTTTGAAAGATCAAGCACCGGAATTGAAGAAGCAACTTGAGAGGTAGCAAAAATTTCACGGTAGTCTTGAACGTCAATACCTGGAGTTCCAGCATAGTTGTGACGGTGGCCGGAAAAAACGCCATGGTAGGCGTTTTTCGGTGAGAAGGAAGTAGCATTGGATAGTTTTCTGGAGTGAAAAGGACGTGAGAGAGACTCCATTGAAGAGGATTGAAGGTCTAGGGTTTATGAATGTTTTAATGAATGTTTTTTGTATGATTGTTTTATTTTGGAATTTGTGAAAGGTGCAGAGGAAATGCTGCAGAGACGGGACAAATCGAATGGAGGAGGAAGACTACAGGGGTATAACTGGAATTTTACACATTCCATCCCAGTTGTCTTCAAATATGTACATTTAAATTTATTTCTTTTATTTTTTTTTTAATTTTATCATCATGACTTAAAAGAATCCAATAATTGATTGTTTATTTAATTAATTAATTAATTTAATATTTTATATTATTTGGAACGGGCTAAAAAAAATTAAAGCTTAAGAAAGATTTATATATAAATTATTGAAAAAATATCTATACTATATTATAAATCATTTGATAAAAACTCTTAAAAATCATTTTTTATGCATGAACTACTATTTATTTATGCATATTACTTAAAAAATTCAATATTACAAGTAAATTATGCGTAAGTATAACTTAATAAAATTTCATGTTTGAATTCGTGTAACTAACTGTAGATAAACATAATTAAATAAACGATAATTATCTCATTTTAAATATAAAAAATCTAAAATATAATTAAGATAGCTATTGAGTTCTAACAAAATACTTAATTATTATCTTTATAAAAAAATATTATTAAACAAAAAAAATGAATTAATACAAAAAAATGAGAAATTTTAAATAATTAGTTTGGTACTAATATCAATATATTTTTCTAATTTTTTATGATAAATTTTCATATTTATATTTTATTCAAAAATAAAAACATTATCGTTTTATCAAAACCACAAAAAAATTGTATTATAACATCAATTGAGACAAAAAAAGAAACATTAAAATCAAGATGTATCTTGTTGCATTGTGCGAGTACCCTTCTAGTATTTAAAAATGTATATGTGAATTCATATGAACAATTTGTAACGTTAGTTTTCATATGAATTTTTTTCTAACATTTATTTCTTACATATTCACGATATTTATACTTCTTATTTTCACTTTCCATTATGCTCATAATCAGTTTTTATGTAACTTGTTTAAATTTGATTATCTCAGTTTCAAATCAACATGATCAGAATCAATTTAAATGTATGTTCGAAACCTCATAATATGATATTATGTGTGAGAAAGAGAGTTAAAGTGAGAAATGTAAGAATTGATCTACATCTTTGGATGCATATTAGGATGAGATGCACCGAGATGAAATGCACCAAGTTAATCCCCATATCAAGCAGGATTCATAGATGAATTTGAGATTAAAGGTGATCAAATGTCCATATCCCTTCTTACTTCTTATAATTAACTCTTTTTTTCACACGATCTTTCGTCTGCATAATAATTACATTATTTTATCAATAACTAAGAAAATGTAAATATTCATACACAACAAAGAGCATTGTTGAAGTTACTATATTTAAAAACACTCCCTCACTACCTTTTATGCAAATTACTCCTTACATTAATTTTAATATGGGGAGCATGAAGTATGATTGGATTCTTTTTTTTTTTTTTCTCAATATATAATATTTATATATGATAAATAAAACAAATAAACTTATACACCATCTTCACTTTTGGTGAGGTTTGAATCCCTGACATCTTAGAAGACTAAAAACTCACACACCTTTAAGTCAAAAGCCTTTTGGTTTCTCAATGGATTCTTCAAAAGGGTGAAAATTAAGTTTTTGGAGATTTTTTTTTGTTGCAACAGGTTTTTCAAAACTTTCTTCAAAATAGATAAACTAAGAGACAGATTGTATTTTTAAGTTTGAAAACCTTCCTAAAAATGATTGTTTAATAAAGAGAAATAATTTTTTTATTATTCTAACCATTAAAAATAATTAAAATTAAATTTTAGGAGATAGAAATAATATCTTATTAACTGTATTTAATATTTTAAAGATATAATAAACATTGTAATATTTAAAATAGATAATATGTTATAGCAAATGTAATTTTTTTTAAAGATTTTGATTTTAATTCTTATTTTAAAGGACTTTTTAACATAATTATTAGAAATGCTTTTATCTTCATTTTAATTCTTCATTTTTAATTAACTTTTCAGAAGTAAATGTACAAAAATAATATTGTTTATAGTTGTTAAAATGACAGATATACAAATTAACTCTAATTTATTTAATAAAAAATGGGGTAAATAAATTATTACTAAATACTCCCTCCATCTTAAAATAAGGTGGCGTTTATTTTTTAATAGATGCTAAAGTCTGAAATTTTATTTCAATTCTGATTTATAAGATGTGGTGTTGAAGTTTGAAATTTGAATTAATAAGGCTGTTTGTTTTTTGTAAATTGATGCATGTCTGAATTTGTTTAAATTATCTAATTTACCCATTAGAAAATTATAATGTTGAATTTATAAATAAATTTATACAATTTCACATATGTATTCATCATCATTACAAAATTATATCTAACTATACAATTAGCATTCATTTAAACGAAAATATGTTTTTAATTGTATTTAACACATTTAAATCATATTAAAATACATCAATTGACAGAGGTGAGGATCGATTTGGTATAGATCTATTGAGAGAAATGATCGATTAAAGTTAATTGATTAAAAAAATGTTGTTGCTAAGAGTTTGGAAAACAATAAGAGACAAATAAGATGTTCGTTTACTTCTTACCAGATTAAAGAACAATAAAACGTAAATACCTCTAAAATTTTGAAAAAAACAAACAGTCTGAATGATCATACCTCTTAATAACTCAGACATAAGAGTTTGACAAGAGCTTACAAAAAACAAGACCTAAATGTTCATAATTGAAATGACATACAGTTTTAGACATTTATAATTATTACTCTTTTTAGTTAACCAAATGCTAAATCTACCATTATTTATTTTCTTTTTTTTCATAACTTTTAAATATTTGTGTAATAATTAAAGATATATCTATGAATTTAGTTATCTAATTTTGAAACCAAATATTTTTTTTTTTAAATAAACATAAATAAAAAATATGAACGCTTGTTTTAAAATGGAGGGGATATATAATTAAATTATTTTAATAAAATAAGGAAGGCGTGTGCAATGGCCTAATTGGGATTTTTATATTGTTTTTTAGACCGTGTGAATCTCCCAGGCGTGTCTGTGTGTTTTTTTAACCATTGGTGAAAATAATTAACAAATAAAAACCATATAAATACTGTACCTTTTACTTCTCGAAAATACCTTGATAATGAAAGATAATGGGTTGGTTTATTTTTTTATAAAACATGATTAGTTCATTAACTATCAGTTAGTTTATCAGCTATTAATTATTTTATCAATTAGTTTACTAAACAAAACCTTTAATCAACATAAATCTTGTAAAGTATATTTATTTTAACATTTATCCATATGTAAGATAAGTTGTATTTTTTAAACATATTAAACTTGTCATAAATTAAAATCTAAAAATATAACGATTATTTTTTAATACCTATTGCAAACTTTATTAGTTATACTGTATGTATATTTTATTTTGATTTATTATATGAAACATTTTTATCTGGCGAGCACTTATTGGATAATGGGTCGTTTACTACACGTTTACTCGGGTAACCGCTTATCGAGTAACATTACCTTATTGGATGAATATGGTAAGTACTAAGAATTTTACTCGGTAAGAGCAAAGACAATGACCGAGAGTCTTACCCGGTAAATGAGAAAAACGACTCTTACCACAATTAGTGCTTATCGGGTAACTTATTGCATTTGATATCATTTTGGTGGACTAAAATCTTACCCAGTAAGTAAATGGGTAGTATTGATTGTTGTCGATAAACACTTACTCGGATAAGCATTTGGTAAATAACCCCTAACATTCTTTATCCTTGTCATCATTTTTAATAGGTAATATTATCGATCATTGTCATATTAATTAATAATATCAAGTAAACATTTAGGTGGTGTTTGTTTTTTTAACAAAGCTCTTATTTTACCACTTATGTCTGATTCGGTCAGACATAAGGCAATTCAGACCGTTTGTTTTTTTTTCTTTCAGAGCCACTTATCACTTATTTTCCTCTTAAAAATTAAGTGATAGTCTAGCCACTTATTTTTCTATTAATCCTGAAAATTATCCAGAGAACCGATTTCTACTTCATCATTCGATCGACTTCACCCTCCTTATTGTACGTCTCAATCGATCGAGTTCACTCTCCATTGCCTCTGGTGGCTTCAAATCGACCCAAATCAGACGGGTTTTCTTCCCTATGGGTTTCGCCACTGTGTGTTTTCGTTCCTGTGCAAACCAGTAGTTGTGCACTTTTATCCTCGTGAATCAAGGTATTTTTGTCCATGTAGTTTTCGTCACTGTAGTTTTCATCATGATGGATATTTGCTTCGATTTTAGAGGTGGATTTGGACGTTGGATTTTAAAGGAGTGGTGGTGGACGGTGGTTGATGGTGGTGGGATGAGGGTGGAAATTGAGGATGGAAGGCTTGATCTAGAGGAGAAGGAAGAATTAAGGTAATCTTGGGAACACAAACATAAGTGAAATCAGAAATTATACATATTGATATGTTTTGTTGGTTACAAAAGCAAATTATTGATTCAGATTTCAGACTTCAGACGTTTGTCGGTATACAAAAACAAACAGTCTGACTGATTCAGATTTCAGACTTCAGCACCACCTTTTAAAAATCAGAAGTGAAATCAGACTTCAGAGTTCAGCACCTCTTAAAAAACAAACGACACCTTAATTTTGATTTTAATCTTAATTGTTGGATCACATGCCACGTGGCATTGCTATTCCACTTTGTTTAAAGTGTTGTTGCATAGAATGTTCTATGTGGCATTGCTACATGTGTTCACTTTTAAATGCTATAAAATAAAATAAAGGTGTTAATATATGATGTACACAAAATCGCAAATCAAAATTTAGATATGAATTGAGTCTTTCTCCAAATTGCAAATAAATTACAGAGAAAAAAAAATGCATTACAAAAAGGAATGGTTTTTGTTTCATTTATATTTAACGTATTTACATTCAGTTATATCATTATATTTATATTTAAAATTAAAAAATATATCATACAATACGAAGTTTTAGTACATATTTAAAAATTATTTTTTAATAAAAATAATATATATATATATATATATGTTTTTGACAAAAAAAAATCTAACTATAACAGCATTATCAATGTAATAAATTGCATGGTTTATGTGGGTTAATAAAGTTAAGATTTAATAAAAATATTAAATATCATAATTAAATTATAATAAAGAAAAAGAAAAAGAATAATAAAGAAAGGGTAAGGAGGTGAGACGTGTTTAGCATATCCTGGTAGGTGGGAAAGATTTAACGTTGTTGGAGGGGCTGAATTGGTATTTTCGTAAAATTCAAATAATAATCGATCAAAGAAAACTAGTTTATTATATTTCATATAAATAAATTAAATATTACATCCTCCTATTTAACTTAAATATTCCTCTTTTTCAGTTCATGTATTTTCTCCACTTTAATAATTTTATTTTCAATATTTTAAGAGTTGTATTTATGATTTTAATAAGATGTAAATTACAATTTTGGCCCCCATAGTTTGTTGATTGTAATGTTTTTGTTCTACAGTTTTGAAAATACAAGTTAGTTGTCGTGGTTGTAAACCGTTCGAATTTGGTCCCACCTTCTAACAACTGTTTAAAAAAAGGTGTTAAATTTGAGGGACATTATAGTCTTTTTCCACTTTCTATCATTTTTTACAAAATAAAAATTAGTCATATACACACACACACACATAATATACACCCATCGAGAGGTCCCAACTACAAATCCCCCTTCCCATAATTGCTTCTCCGCCATATATCCTTAGCCACGGATCGACCGCCTCTCCATTAAATGTCTCGATTCTCAAACACATATCTTGCTAAGAGAACAACCGCTATTTTCGTGTCATTGACCACCACCTCGTCTCCTATTGTTCTCGATCATCGTTGCCGCCTATTGTTCTCCCACTATTATGCACCAACTCGAAAACAACTTGTGTGAACCCCTATTATTCTTCTGTTCTCGATTAGGGTTTGAAATTGGATTCATGTTTTATTTTGATTTTAATTTAGATTTAGATTAGGTCCATCATTTATTGGTTTAGTTAGACGTTTGATTTTTTTATCGGTTCAATTAGGGTTTAGATTAGGGTTTGAAGTTGCTTTTGAAGTTTGGATTCTCATTTTGGATGTAGGGTCGGGTTTGGGTTTGGCCAAAGAAGATCGTCGGTGTTGCATCATCTGAAGGGGCCACCAATATTAGGTACATGGAACTCGGACAAGGGGTATATGGTTAATGTGGGTTTGTGTGTATGTATGTATTATATATAGGGGGGGTTCATTTGAGTACTGGTTAGTATTTATCCAGTGGTTTACAGTTAAAACCGCAAATCTTGACCAGATGAAGGGTTTTGATCACTCTATTTCCAAAAATACTTACCACTTCTCAAATGACCTATGGTTATGTATATGATTAATTTGGGTTTGTGCATGTAGGGTTAAGTTCCGATGAGAAGTAGAGTTAAGGTGAGAAGGGTAAGAAGCGATCTCCACCCTTAGATACACATTAGGATGAGATGCACCGATATACATCAGATCAATCTTCTTATCAAACACGATTCATGTGTGGGTTTGAGATTAAAGACGATCAAAAGTCCAGATCTCTTCTCAAGCTTATCACTTTAATTCTCCTTCTCATACAATCTTTCGTCTGTGCATGTATGTATAATATATATATACACACACACACACATTATACAGTAAAAGGATTTTTAGTTTTTAAAGGAAAATAAGACAAAAATATCCCTCACTTAACGTTACCCAATAAAAGTTATCGACCGTTAAAGGGAGAGACCAAATCTAAAATTTCATGCAAATCATGACGTGCAATTGTAGTTTGAAGCATGTCGGAACAAAAACTGTTACAATTGGCAAACAATAGGGACCAAAAGTGTAACTTACTCTTTCAATAAAATATTCAATTTTGGAATTATTGGAGAATCATTGGCAGGATTCATTTTTGGTAGACCCCCACAACATTTGATTAAACGGCTATATATCATATACAGCTGTTCTCTCATTCCTAAATTTATTTTATTTTTTGTAATCATGATATTTGTTATTTAATTCATATAATATTTGAGTTTTTGCCATTTTATTTGAAAGGCAAAAAGAAGGACAAGGAAGAGAGTTTCGGCATGACCATCACCTTCACCAAGCCAACCACTATATAAAATAACAGATCCAACAAGAAGCTAGACACAAGAAATACAAAAATCCACCAAAACACAACGAGAAACAGGAGTTTGCCATCTATTTTTAAATCAGACACAACTTGTTACGTCTGAATCTTTTCACTTAATCACAAAAATATTCATGTTAATATTGGTGAAGGTAATATTTTGTACTTACCCGTAAAATTCAACACTATTACTTACTTATTAGGTAAGATTTTACTCCACAAAAACAACACCGTATGCAATAATCTACTCGATAAACTCTTACCATGGTAAGAGTCGTCGTATTCACTTACCGGGTAAGACTCTTGTTCCTTGCCTCGTTCTTACCGGATAAGATTTTTGGTCCTTGTCATATTCATCCGGTAAGGTAATGTGACTTGGTAAGCGTTTACCCGGGTAAGCGTTTGGTAAACTGTCCCTATGTCTTATTGTAAGTAATATTAATATTTTGTTAATAAAAAATATGTCTGTTTTGCATATATAAAAAATAATAAGATTAGATCCTACAAACTTTATTTCTAAAATAGATTTAGGGATGTTCGTCTAAACCGGTAAACTGTACAAACCGTCCATACTACAACACCATATTGTAAAACATGATTTAGAACTCTCGTAGTGTGGTTTACGGTTTGCATTTTTACCAAACCGTACTATGTGGTGCGGTTTGCAGTTTTGAGTTAACAAACCGCAGTTCAAACCGCAGCGCACCACATATTTTGTACACCTTGTGCTTTTACACACACACACACACACACATATATAGAATAATTTATTCTTTATGTAATATTTTTAGACTTTGTGTTTTGAACTTTGAGTTTGATCTAATATGACAATTGACGATATTAATAAATTAGTGGACATGTCATGACTCACACGTCCAATTTAGTTTGAACTTTTTTTTACTTCTTAGACTATTTTTAATTATGCAATATGTATTTGGGAATCAAATGTATTGAAACTCTTTTTTTTTTTTTTGACTATGTTCACTTTATCGTTGATTTTACAATGTATTTTTAAACTTATAGTTATTGAATTGTAGGCATAAAGTACGATAAGTACAAACTGCATAAACCGCACTATACAACATTTTGCTGTGCAGTTTGAAACTTATACGATGAGGTTTAGGAAAATGTTCAAGCCGCATATGCGATGCGGTTTATGATTTCACTCCAAACTGTATCAAACCGTACCACGAACACCTCTAAATATAATACAACAAAACTTTGTTTTGTGACCTTCTATATAACCTTTCTCAAAAATATAGAAGATGATTAGTTATTTATTTGTCATAATAACTTATTTTACATGTTCATATTATTTGTTAATCACATAAAATTAATTACTTTTTTATTAAAGACTATTGGTCCTGAAATAGTAATAATTAATACAGAAAGTGTTTGTAGAAGCCGTTGAATGCAATATCTTCACTTTTTAGTTGTGTATGTTTATTAAAAACAAATAATTACATATTTGTTGCAAAAGTTGTTAATCACAGTATGATCAAGTAACAATGAATTAAACAATCAAAAACAACAATCAATATATCAAATCATCACGTATATTGTTAAACTCTCTCAATACATGTCTCTCTCTAGAATGTATTACAATGAATACCATGTTCTAAATCTTACGACAAAATACCATTAACAAGCTATTTATACAAATTGACTAAACATACAAGTCAAACTACAATGTAAACAACAATCTAAGCTCCATGTTGACTTTAGACTTTGATTTCTTCAGTCTTTAAGCTCGGTGATCTCATATACAATAATATTTGACTTAACAATTTTCCCCTTTATATTCGAGATCACATTCTTCAAAAACAAATCCTTTTGTATTCACTTCAAAAGATCTTTGACATAAACAATCTCTTCCAATGAAACAACATTCTTTAAAGAGATACCCAATATCTTTTGTCAGAAACAACATTCTTAGAAATAGACACTTCTATATTCTTCCACTCAAATATAGTACACATTCAGGGATATTCTTTGAAGCTCAAGAAAAACAATGAAAAATGAGTCCTGAATTGATGTATTCAGAAGTCAAAACAATGAAGTGCAAGTTCTAAACTGATGTGTTTAAAAACTAATACAATACAGAACAAGTTCTGAACTAAGGTGTTCAGAAGCTAAAACAAATGAAAAATATCTATTTAAAATTGTCAAAAAAAAAACAAGTACGAACACTAAACATAATGACTCATTACGCACGATGTTTACAAACAAATATTAAATGATTAGAATGTTTAATTGTGAAGAACAAGTTACAATTATTATTTCAGATAAGAATTGAATCATTGATATTAAATGAAGTGAATGTAAGCAATCAAAATTCAAGCGAATATATTTCCACCAAAAATTTCAACAAATAAACGAGATGTGGAAATAACTAAGTCAAGAAAATTTAACACATGGTAACTCAAGAATTGATATAAAATTGGAGGAAAAAACAAACACGAGTAAGTTTCTTGGATTGAACTACCACGGTTCTTTGAAATTTAAAATTCATTCACTTACAGAAAAAATATGATACTCCCCCTCAAAAGTTGTATAACCTTTTGATTTATCAGTCAAGTGGTATGAATATTATGAATAAAAATGCACACAACTTTCATGGAAAATAAATTATAAAAAGTTTGGTACCCAAGCTTTATTGGGTCCTTGGAGGTTGGATGGTTTAGCATTGAAGTTGTTAAACTGAGAGCCAGGAATACTGTAACTACCGTACTATTTATTCACATACTTCTGATTTATAAAATCATTTGTTCCACACATTAAACAACAAATTTTCTTCTGTCTCAGACTGATCAACAGACTTGTAGACCTGACAAAACAAGGCAAATCAATCTTAGAATACAAATGATTTTGTATCAACTACAGGAGATTGATGTGGCTTGTTTCCAGCATTGTCCTCTGTAATTGATTTCTTTCTCCAAACCATCTTAACCTTCTTAAAATTATTACCTGAATTAGCGACAAAATCATTGTAAAACATATTAGAATTATGATTATGATATTTTAAGCATTCATTTGGTTTGTAATATCTATTTGAATAACGATTTGATTCGACACTCGAAGAATAGTTATTCTTACAGAGACTACATGAAAAAACAGAATCATCTGCATGAACTGAACTTGAAGCAGTTTTAAAAGAAAATACTGAATCAGTTGAATCGTCATACGAAGATAGAACAGTAGTATCGATACTAAGCTATTCAGATAATTCAACTTTTTTCTGAATTGTCTTTGATCAATTGATCACGTTTAGACATCACATCCTCAAGTCCTTTGATTTTAATAGACAACGCATTTCTTTCTTCAAAAATCAAATCATGTTTCTTTTGAAATTCAGATCTCATATTTTGTACATATTCTGCTCAGTTACAAAATATGTTTCTAATCCAAACAATTTCTTTGAAAACTTAAGAATTTCAGTCTAAAAAACTTTCCTCTCATTTTCAAAATCATTTTCTAAATATTTCCTTTTGTCAGATATATGTTTAAAGAAATCAACATTCTTCTTCTCAACAATTTTTCATTCTCTTTTAAAATTCTTTCTTTCAACCTCAAAAACCTTTCTTTCATCTTCAAGAATTTTCTGAAGATAAGAAATTTTCTTTGTAAGATCCAAAATTTTCTTTTCAAGCTCTTTGGCTTAGTGGTATATGAGTCTTTGTCCTCCTAGGAGGTTAGAGGTTCAAACATCACCAAATATGAGGAGAGTGTGTGAGTTTATTTGTTCTATTTGCCGTATAAAAAACCTTTTCAAAATCATATACTTGTTTAGAAAGCTTGACAATAGTCATCTCAAAAGATTTAATTTTGATTTCAAAAAAAATTTCTTTCAATATCAAAACTATTTTTTTCTCATCTGCAAAAACCTTTCTTTCTTTCTCAAAATTCTTCTCATTATCAGATATCATTTTCTTTAGACTCAAAATATTTTCTCTAAAACACTCTTCTCATCTTGTAAAGATTTTTCTGAATCAGTTGTTTTCTGTTCAAAACCTTTTTCAAAATATTTTTCCAAAACATTCTTTTCTTCAAATCTTTTAGTTTCTTTTTTAAAACAACAAAACCTTCCTGGAGATAAGTTTTCTCCAATAACAAATTATTTATAACCTTTATGTTATTTGTTTGTCTTGAMTCAAAACCTGCAATCTTATCATTCAGGTTAGAAATCTGCTTTTGTAAATCGTAAACCGGAGAAGACATTGTTACCTTATTGAATGATTGTTAATCAATATGATTATCAGAAGACTTCAAAAACATTATGCTGCACAACACTTTTATATCGCATAAAACTTGTTACGAACAATAACTTATCGCACGAGTCCTGTGCGATAAACTTAACTATCGCAGGATGCTATGTATGAACAGTAATTATATCGCAGAAGCTTGATGCGATATACTTAACTATTGCAGTAGCTATATATGAACAATAATTATATCACAGAAGCTTGATACGATATACACAACTATTGAAAATATATATGCAATGAACTCAAACTATCGCAGATATCTATGCGATAAACCGGACTATCGCATATAGCGTATGCGATATATGCAACTATCACAGCTTTGATGTGCGATATACTCAAGTATCGTAGCTTTGATGTCCGATAAACTCAAGTATCGCAGACAGTGTCGTGCGATGTACTTAATTATCACATCAATGTTGTGCGATAGACTCAACCATCGCACACTTCTTATGCAACAACTATTCAAATTTTCAAAACATGCGATATACTTAGATCTTGAGCAAATTGAACCTGAAATCACAAAATTCAACAAATCATGATTAGACCTTGATTATGATACTAGAAACTAATGCAAAAACAAGCTTAATGAAGACATTTAGCACAAATATGGATCAAACAACAATAATTTATCAAAATCACCGAGAACAAGTGTTCAAGTTTGAATACTTCATGAATCACATAACTTCAAATTGAACAATTAAGTCTTCGAATTTGTTGCTGAAATTTTACAGTATTGATTTATGATGATAATCTAACAACTCTGTAACTACAAATCAATCAAAAACATAAAAAAATCATCAAATTCAGATCAAGAACAATCAACTTTTTTCACAAACCAAAAACTTCAAAAAAAATTCCTTCAAATCTTCATTAAATAAAATTGAATTTGCTTTGATACCAATTGTTAATCCCAATATGATCAAGTAAATAATGAATTAAATAATCAAAAACAACAATCTAGAAATCAAACCGTAAACTCTCTCAATATATATTTCTCTCTCTAACTTCTCTCTAGAATGTATTACAATGAATAACACGTTCTAATCTTGCTACAAACTACCATTAACAAGCTACTTATACAAATTGACTAAACATACAAGTCAAACTATAAAATGAACAACAATCTAAGCTCCATGTTGACTTTAGACTTTGACATCTTCAATCTTTAAGCTCGGTGATCTCGGATACAATAATATTTGACCTAACAAAAGCTAGGGAAGTAATACTTGATCCTAAACAACTTGGTTGGTGACAAATTTATGAATGACTAAAACAGTAAAAGAAGAAGGTACCTTTTCAGATATGAGGAACTGATATAGTCCTACAGTTGGTAGACACCAATTTTTCCTAAGAAACTATCACTCAGAATCCCTTTCAAAAGAGGTGAATTGCAACATATGACAAGAATGACCTTTTACAGCCATCATTGCATTAAATATTGTTGTCTAACTTGGACGTGTTTCTTCACCTGGTTTGTTGATCAGTGCATGCTTGTACTCCTCAATTCAACCTTTCAAAGTGATGTAGATGTTTGTTAACGCAACTCATCCTTCTGTATGCAGATGAAACAATAAATAAAGTATATATTAATAAAATTAGTACTTTAAAACTTACTCTGTTTGATATGCCAAACGTAAGCTATATTTAAAATTCCAGCAAGACAGTTGTTTTATGAAGTGTAGAATTTGGATCCTTTTGGCTTCATGATTCCAGAACCGGATATTAGGTCTGGATGCCAGAATCCAGATAACAATTTTGGATGCAAATCTTGATACTAAATACAAATAGATATTCAAGATATCAAATCCAACTAATATTATTACTTGTTGTCAATTCATATATACATTCTTAAAGCTTAAACTACAAGATGTTAATCCTGATTGTTTTGATCCAAGGTAGACACTACTTCTGATAATACTTCTAAGTGTTTGATTGGATGTATTTGCATTATTATCAAATCAAATGGTTGATAATAACAATCTCCTCCTATTTGTTAATAATAGAAATAGATGTATTTAGATACAATAACATTAGAAATAAAACGGTACCAAAACTCATAAGGGAAATAAATCCGAACTCATAAATTCAATGATCCATTTTGGATTCTTTTGTCTCTTTTCTTTTTGATATATTTTTAAGTCTTTTTCTTTTCTTTTCTTTTGTTTCGGATTACATAAGGAACAATATAAATGTGCAAGGATACAAGGCACTTAAATACAAAATTTTCATTTATCTAGACATAATTTAAAAACTCACACATGAAGGTTTACAAATGACCAAATATACTAAGTTTATCTTTGTAATTTCCCTTTGAAGAGAGTCAATTTCTTCATTTCTTGCTCTTTGAAGGACATTCTTTTTTGCTTTCTTCTCGGCAACTGGTAATTAGGACAAAAGAAAGTATACAATTAGCCCTAGTATCGTCTTTTAAGTAATAAAGTGATACAAGTACCGAGTATCGTCTATATGGATCGTAGTAAAAGCTTAATAAACATTGAATGAATGAAATGGTTTCAGATGATGATTATGAAGACTTTGATTGATTGTTGAATTAACAATTGCAACTAATAGAGTAAATAAAAGTAGCATGGATGTAAGACTTATGGTAAAACATAAACACAAATTCCAGCAGACAATGTTGTAGGGATGCTACCGCAAGCAATCAGCCATAACTAGTTCCACCATTTATTTTGAGGGTATTCCTCATGAATTTCAAGATTGCATTAATGCTTAGCTTTTAACCCATATTCCTACGTGGTATCAGGACCAGCGATGGTGCAAAATGTGTCCTTAAAGTATATGGATTAACAAATTCATTTGTCTAAAAATCACTCTTCCGAGCTGATTCCCATATCATTCAAGTTGGGTGTGTTCTTACTGGCTCATTCTTGAGTCTACTACACTTTTAACACTTTGATAAGCACCCAAGCCGTCGAGAATAATCAATTTGAAAACACATAGATGACAAATTCCCTTATCAGTAACTTTTTCAAGTCTACTTCCCATATCATTCGAATTGATGTGCATTCAGTGGCTCATTCATGAATCCACGCCACTTTAACACTTTCAAAGTAACCAACTCATCAAGAAGTGTTTTTGGTTTTGTAAAACTTGAATGAATTAATGGTCGAGGCTTATGGCGTTCAAGCACACCGTTATATAGAAACTTATGAGTAAATACCCCTACATGTATAATTCTCTTTATTTATATAAATTATAAAGTAATATAACGACATTGTTTTAGTATACTTTTGTAATAGTCAAAAGGATGTGTGTTTAAACATTGCGTCTATTGGAAATCATGAGTTTTGACGACCTAAAAACATCCAAGGTTTTGAACATCAAAACTCAAAAGACATATTGATAACAAATTATTTAAAAAGATCTGTGAATTTTTTAGTCAACTTACATGCACTGACTAATGCTAAATGATCATGAATAGCTCGAAGTCATCGTATACGAACTCTAACAGCGTTTGAATTCGAACTCGAGTATATGAAATTTTCCATTATATCTCTTTGACCGAAGTGGTTAAGATTTTAATATCCAAGACATGTGAATTTTAATGTTATAAATAAATAGATATAAAAGGAAAGCAAAAGCAAAAAGAAGAAAAATAATAATTAATAATTGAGTATTAATTAATATATGGTGAATTGGCAGAATATTTATGAAAAGCCCACAAACATTTAATATTGTTGAATAAATCAATGGTTTTGATCAAGAAAGTAATGATTAACGAACAATTAGTTGACAATGATTTCAAAATTACGTGCTATTTTATAATAAACACGTAATTTTATTATTCTATTAAATATTTAAATTGACCAACAATATTTAAATTAAAAATGATTCAACTACAACTTTAAATCAGATTAAGGGGTCGTTTACTAGATGCTTACCCGGTAAGTAGTTATCCAGTAAGAGCGATGATAACGATGGAGAGTCTTACCCGATAAGTAAGGGTGGCGACTTTAATCCGGGTAAGCACTTTACCAGGTAAATTGTTGTACATGATACGTTTTGATGTACTATAATCTTACCCAATAAAATAAATTATAGTGTTGACTCCTAAATTCAATTAATTTTAGGTTGATAATTATTGATTTGATTCTTTTGATTTGAAAACAGATTAAACAACCCCACATTCAAATTTTTAATATACTTTTTTAAAGTATAAAATATACATAAAACAAAAAAACATAACAATTTATCAAGTATTAAAAACTACTTTTGTTTTATATTTATATTTTTTTTATTAACCTAGATATCCAACCCGCTATGCGAGCCGATTAATCCCAGTACGATCATCTGCTTTATAAATAACCCGGAATCACTGCATTTGAACCTCCGTGGCCACAAGAGAATTTTTATTTCTCATTGTATTTGAACTTGAGATCTCCAAACACTTTTGACATTTGAAGAGTAAGCTCAAACCAATCAGGTTGTGGTTTGCTTTTATTTATTTATGGTCAAAAAAAATCAAAATGTAATGAAATGTCAAGTTGTCGGGTTATTTTATAATTGTTGATTGCTTGCCTTCAAAATGTTACTGATGTAGTTGTAATATTCAAAATGGTAGTCTGACTTAATAACATTATTTTCTTATTAATATGAAATTCATGACGGTATGGTTTATGTGTTCCGGTTGGGTCTACAACTTGAGCCTTATAACTTATAAGGAGCTCACAAATCTACTTCTCTATTCATATGGGATGAGTTTTTCGTACTCCCCGCTTAAAATTCATGACACCCTCGTCAGACTTGTCCATAATCTCCATCTTTGTAATCGACGATGTGGAATTTGCCTAAGATAATACAAATACCCACTGGAGGACTCATCATGTCTGATGACGATGAGGTTTGCGCCACCATTCCAATGGTACAAACATCATCTTTGATATTATTTGTAACGCCTCAAGCCCAAAGCAACAGTCTGACTCAATAACTTCTAAACCAGCTTGAAACCATGGTTGAAGTTAGTAGTAACCTACAACTTGAGACTTATAAGAAGCTTACCAATCTTATTTTTTATCCATATGAAATGAGTTGCTACAGTAACATAGTCTCAAAAACCGATTTATCCTAATAAAATCCGCATGAAAAAAGAGAGTCAAACACTTGTTACACTAAGGGCCCGTTTACCAAATGCTTACCCGATAAACACTTTTTTTTGAAGTATATAATATTTATATACGGCAAATGCAACAAATAAACTCACACACCACCTCACCTTTGGTGAGGTTTGAACCCTTGACCTCCTAGGAGACCAAAGACTACGATACCGTTAGACCAAATGCTCTTTGGTTAAGCACTTACCGGATAAATGTTTGGTAAACAACCCTAACTAAAAAAAACTTAAACATTGGACTACATAAGAATCAAAACATTTATGAAACTAGATTTACTCATGATTTTAATTTACTTTAAAAAACTAAATAACAATTAAGACAAATTTTCTTAAATCTTGATATACCTTTCCTTTTATTCATTAATGAATAGAGGATAATAAAGCAATACTTTAGCTTTAGCTTTTGGTGAATATTGGATTCCAATCTGGACTGGTCTATGGGCTTGGGCCCAACAAGTATGCTTTCAAGTTTTTTAAGATTGTTTTATATTTCAATCTTGTCTTGTCCATTGTCATTAACTTTTCAAAGTGTTGATGTTTGTTTTTTTTAAACATTTGATATGTTTAAAAAATAAAAAAGAGTTCTATGTAAATATGTGGGCCATGTTAAAATAAATATTAAATTATAATAATCATATAAATAAAACCGTGCTCTGTAAATTCTATGTTGATGATATGACTGAACGAATACATAATGTGCTGGTGCAGGTGTACAGTAACAAAATTGGTAAACAGTAAACTTCATAATCATGATATATTCTATGGACTGGCAATTTCAAAGAACCGTGCATAAAGTTTATCATCGTGTGATATGTCCATATATCGAGTAAAGCACATGAAGTAATATTATGCCATTACAATTCATACGAGTTCTTAGTAGTTTTCTAATAATTAATTATATTATATCAAGCAAATATGTTTTAAAAAATGTATGATACTGAACATTTATAATGCATGCTAAACTTACTGACAATATTGGTTTATAAATAGATTTGGATCAACCATAAGGGTAGTGCCTGATTGGTTTGAGTTTGGCTCCAAAGATCAAAAGTATCGAGAGGTCTCAGGTTCAAATTCAAGGAGAAATAAAAATCCCCTTATGGCCACGGAGGTTCAAATACAGTGATTCCGGGCTATCTGCAAAGCAGGTGCCCGTCGCCCTGAGATTAGTCGGCTCGCATAGGAGGTTGAATATCCAAGTTAATAAATTAAAAAAAAAAGATTTGGATCTCCCTAATTTTTTCTTGACTTAATGGGAGGCCAAACTTATTTCTATTCAAAATAGATTGAGCCTTATCCATATACAAATTGAAAAATGCACTCATCTCGTTCGATAAGAAGCTGGACGTTTTTACAAAGTATGATAACCATCTTGTAATTTCGATACTATAAGGACAAAAAGTGTTATCTCTGACAAACCACGGGGACCAAATTTGTAGTTTACTCTAAAAAGAAGTAGAAGAAATGTTTGATCCCGCACAACTTTTCCTCCTATATTCATGGCACCACTATTTCAACATATTTGAATTAATAATCTATAACCATATTCATAATGAATACTAATTCAAATAAATGGTTTCACAATTCTTAAAATATTTATGATCTTCATATCATATCATATTCAATAAATTATGAGATAAACGGTTAATGCACAATTTCATTTACTTATTTCTTTATACACGGATCGGATTAAAACACAAGAGGTTGTATTGTAATAGCCATTTAAACAAATCAACTTGGGCTTTTGAAATTGTGCAAATGTTGGGCTTGTAAATGGGCCCAAATCCTAAACACTAAAAAAACTCCAAGCCAACTTAGGGGTTGTTTACCAAACATTTATTCGCTAGGTACTTGTCAAAAAGAATTCAACACTAATACTTACTTAAAGTACTTGTCAAAAAGAATTCAACACTATTACTTACTTAACGGGTAAGAGTTTAGTCAACAAAAACGACTTCATATGCAACAATTTACCCGGTAAACACTAACCATGATAAGAGGCGTTGTCTTCACTCACGGGTAAGATTTTTGGTTATTGTCATATTCATGTTCGCCCACTAGAGATTTTATTTCCTATATTTTATGGGTTTCATGCCTCCATGGTATTAATCAAGGTGGAGCCAAATTTACTGAATACCAATGTTTACCAAAAAAACGACGAGATTGAAGGGCAACATCCGAACTTTGCTTACAAACTTGCGCTGAACAGGGGAAAACTTTCATTTCACCAGGGCTATTCAAGAAAACCGATGCAAAAAACCAAATTAAACCGGACGGTCTGGACTGGAAAATAGCCAAAACCGCGAGGTCTAACCCCTTTTTAACAAATACATTGATTGATATCAAGTTCATGACAGTTCCTCCATTTGCATACATACACAATTCAAATTCACCATATGCAAGTGTTCATCAGAGAGAAATTATCACACAAATGATGGTGATCCTGCTCATAATTCATCCCAAATCATTCCAAATTGCTCAACTAAAAAGGAATCAAAGATGGGTCTTTCTTAAAATCTTTTATCATAGTCATAAAATTTCATTTCAAAATTTTCCTTCCAAAATCTTCATTCCATTGCCAGTTTTCTGGCGACACCTCACCACCAAGTGACAGGATCACGGATCCACCGCTGCAAGACCCAACTATGCAGCATTCCTCTAGGGACAATCCTTTCACCAGCCCGTATAAAAATCCAGCGGCAAAAAGGTCTCCTGCCCCAGTGGCATCAACCACCTTTGTTTGCCCGATAGCCGGAACTCTCACAATCTGGATTTTTCATAAATGTACTTAATAAAAATACATTTCTAGAATGGAATACCAAAACCAAACAAACCCCATGAATCTTTAAGGGTCAATTCAATTGGCAAATCAGGTTAGGCCCTGGGGCTCCGTCCTATAGGTCTCCAGTTCCAGTCTCCTTAGAGCCATGGAGGATCTTTCTGGCTGTTATCTTTAGGAGTCCATGGGATTAGTCAAGTGCATGCAAACTGGCACAGACACCCACGGTTACCAAAAAACCAACCCTGTGGATCCCACACAAAGTGGAGTCTAGGGAGGGTAAGATGTATGCAACCTTGTCCTCTACCCCAAGGGGTAGAGTCGTAAATAGACTGTTTCCATGCATTCTAGAACGGAATACAAATTCAAAAGGTAAATGTTGAGCTGGTGGTGCAGAATTTGGAGGCTGACCTCTTTCTTATATCTTGCGATACACCCATTTGCACCTAAGGTGACCACGGCCCATTGGCAGTATTTCCCCAAGACATCAAGTGCAGCCTCAGGTCGAGCAACTTGCTCACCACTACAATAATAATAAAAAAACATCAAACACACAAAAGACTATGGGTTACTCTTTGCAACATGTCAAAAAATTGCTCGTAGTATTTAAATTAAATCAACTAAAACGTCACCTTGAAGTTAATTCAGCAGCTTCATCTTCATTGGCAAAACAAAGATCTATGTTACCTGACTCCAGTAATTCTAGAAGAGGTTTTCTAAATTTCCGAACCATCTGCCCATGTAAATAGAATGTCGAATAATATGTTAAACTAAGAAGGATTCAAAGAATCTATCATTGATGATTCCTAGATGCAACTAAGATGACATCGAAAAGTTATGCATGCTTCTGTAGCAAGCAAACAATGTCTCTTCATATGTGAATTTGTTTTAAGGTCTAAAGAGTGAAAGAAGAACATAAATAGAAGTTTACCTCAAAACTGGCCAAATCTAGGGATATAAGAAGACCTTCTTGTTTGGCAATTCTAATAGCTGCATTAATAACTTCTAAATTGTATATACTGTATCTCAGCACCAACCACTGTAACATAAATATATAAAGAAAATTAGCGAATTGACTCGGGGGAATACCATGATCTTTCAAGATTTCCAAGGGTTGGAAAGCAAAATATTTTGTATACAGTCTTCCCCTAGCAGTTTGGAAAGTGACAATTTTCGCAACTTGAACCCATGATCTTTTAAGATTCAGGTGATTGAATTTATGGACGGTAATATGATAACACGCTTTTAAGATTCAAGTGACTGTACTTTATAAAGCCTGATTGCCGTCTGATCGAAACTAGTTTATTGGTGTTTCATAATCACCAAAGAGTTAACCAAACGAACTTGGAGGTGGGGTTCAGGGAGGGTAAGATATGCGCAGAAATGCCGTCTAACTCAAAGAGTAGAGCGGCTTGTGAAAAATGTGTAAAAGAGAGAAAAGAAGATAAGCTTAAAATCTTGAAAAGCTGGATATAAATAAGCAAGGGACCAAAAACACGTTGTCATCCTTCAAATTTATCTCAACAAGCTAGCTGAACATAATTCTGATCCAAGATCGAGCTATATATGCTGTTCTACTAATCGAGAAAGAGGCGATGGATACATTTAATTCAAAGATAGATGCTGTATACCTTGGAACCTTTAAAATCCTCCCTCTTCAGTTCACCTGCCTGAATAGACAAACCATAAGTCTATCTTCACGAAGAATATATAAGAATTCGGACAACTATATATAAAAACTAGAATGCACCTGTATATTAGCAGCAGTGGCAATGCAGGGTCGCATCGTACGATTGCCCAATGGATCAACCAAGCAAACACACTGTGCCATATCAGCTAATAGAGTTTTAGCACTTACGCGTCAATCCTTTTCCCGATCCCACACCAAAAAATCCATTTTAATGTCAAAAACATTAAAGGGAAGTGTTGTCGAGCGTTTTTTATGAGGCTCACCTGACCAGTATGTTCATCTTTCACCCTCAATTTTGATATGTTTACACCATGAAAGCTCATGTTTTTCACGAACAGGGCACCTTGTTCGTCATCCCCACAGGCTCCAATCACGCCACAAGAGATCCCAAAACCCGCTGCAAGGCCTCTAATGGTGTTGGTGACACTACCCCCAGCTATAGTCTTTACAGGAGGCAGATCGTTCGGAGAAGATAAAATATGGGTATCGACCTGCCTAAGTATATCTTTCAACTCCTCAGCTAAAACCTACAAAAAGAGAGATTTTTCTTGCATAATTCCCATGAAAATTCATCGTATCTTCAATCTGTAAGCTAACTAGTAACAGAAGTTCTAACAGGATGCAAATCTATCATCATAAAAGAACACAAAAAGACATATTATCCCTTTAAAAGAAAAGGGGTTAACCGTACGATCATGTTGGATTGGTGGTAAGTTAAAATAATTACAAATCGAACACTCCTTATCAAAATGTGATATGAACATAGTCCAGGAACCCTAGTTTAACACAGTCACTCTTGAAGTTTGCACAATTCCTACAATCTTGATGATGTTCATCCTAAAAACTAAATCTGCCATATTCAATAATTGCATTATTGCCAAAAAAAAATGATGAAAGTGCCAAAAGAATTTGGCAGTGGGCGATGTGGGTAAGACAAGGCTTATTTTTCTTTTTCAAAATCTTATCAAAGATTCTTGTAAAGTAGTTCTGTCTTTATCCAGCTTACAGTTTCTGGGACCTATATGTCTTCTGTCAAAAGATGAACACTCAAAAAGATGATGGAACTATGAACAATTAGCATACTTAAATCATATCAGAATGCCAAATCTAGTGGGAAAACTCGAAAACTAGTAGAGAAGATCATACAATGGTAATATTTGAACAAATGTCATTGACATATGGTGATCTTAAAAGATCAAGAAACCCACTAAATTCAGTTAATAACTTCTAATGCAGGACAAAGAACATACATGAATAAAGATCCTTCAATTCAAACTAAAGCAATTTCGAATGGTATCCCTTAATATGATTTCATGAAAAGCCATCATGAAGGCTTCACATGCTTGTATCATACAAAGTACGGTAAGTACCAATGCTCTGGTCTTTTACACACTAAAAGCACACAGAGCCTTCACCTGTGCTGGATTCCCTCATTCTAGAAAAAAAAAAAAAGGCAAAAGCCCATCGAGTTTTACCCAGAAAGGAATGAGATTTAAGCAATTGATTACATGGTTTTTTTTTATTTTAATCAGCTAAACTAAACACACAATTATAGAATTGAACAAATTAAGAATCAAGAAAAGTAAGTGAGAGAGTGTACGGGGAAAGAACCACCAGGTTCGCCGGGAATTCTCGAGAGGATTGATAAATCAACCCTTGCTATGTGGTCAACTAGTGCCGCCGGCAGGAGGCCGAGTATGACCGGAGCAGCCTCACAATCGCCGGAGAGATCATAATCATCCTTATTCTCACTGGGTTTTGGGATAAATTCGGCACCCATAATTGGGGCTTTTGTGTTCTTGTGGGAGAAAGATTGCTCCGTTATCTCTCCCTGCCGATTATTGATATAGATTTCTTCTTGTTTATATAGCCATTTGATCTTCGTAACCCCCCATACTAATTACTAATTACTAATTAATGCTTAATCTACAAATTTAGGCCCCATGCTTTTCATTAACTTACATTTTTATTTCGTTATAATTTCCGTCCATCTACGAGATTTTTTTGTAACTATGGATGTCTGTACTGGTTAATGGCATGTCGACTAATCTTGTAGGATGTTGAAGTTAACCGTCAAGTAATCTTCTAATGAATCTGGGAAGATTTGAACCGATGTTTCAACATATGTAATCCACTTTAAGAGCAAATGCCGATTAAATGATATCACATGTTGTGCACATGACCGTTTTAAAAAGGATAAAAGAGTAATTTTCACACATACCATCGTTTGAGCATGACGTTGTACTCATGAACTCTTGTTGGAACTTTGACGTCCATGTTCTCTTTTTGCTTATCTCTTTATATCCTTATCCAATTCCACTTGAATGTAAGAGCGACACCCTTTTCACAACTTTAAGATTTTTAAATTGAAAAACATAAAGGAACGTTTACATACTCATTTTAGAAACTTAATGAAATAGGATAATTCAACAAATTTTTACTCCTCAAAAGATCTTAGCCAAGGACTCGAATCAGTCACTGGGTGAAGCTGATTCCAACAACTAGTCGTTGAAAGGCTGGCCACTTTTGCTTAACTATTCATGTTCTTAGTCTATAAGTTATTTATAGGAAACACACATAATCTTCACTTTTCTGTATGCAAATGCAAAATGTTACAAAATATTTCAAATGGATATAAAAAATATTTCAAATCTCGTAACACCTTCCTAGATCCCAAGAAGGTGTTACGGGATTTAAAATGCTAAATGAATAAATCAGGTGTTACGGGATTTAAAATGCTAAATGAATAAATCAACCATTCAAATAAATAACAAAGAATACGAAAGTCTCAAACCATTCAAGGCATTATATCAACTAAATTAATACAATGGGATTTTATTAAGGTGTCGTTTACTAAACGCTTATCCGGGTAAGCTCTTACAAAATCACTTTATTTTACCGGATGAATATGACAAGGACTAAGAATCTTACCCTGTAAGAACGAAGGCAAGAATCGAGAGTCTTACCTCGTAAGCGAGGGCGACCACTCTTATCATAGTTAGTGCTTACTAGGATAAATTGTTGCAGACGATGCGTTTTAGTGAATAAAATCTTACCCAGTAAGTAAGCGATAGTGTTGAATTTTACCGATAAGTGTTTACCGGGTAAGTGTTTAGGTAAACGGTCCCTAAGTTTGAACAAACTATTTCGTCCTGCCACATATTAGTTATTATAGCAAAATCAACAAAGAGCATTTCAAAATGAAACTAAATTAATCCAAAAAGTTGTGTCTCGTGCAGGGGTGTGCATTGGCGGGTACTCGCCCTATTTGACAGGAACCAGAACCGGCAGTTCTTGAGATATTGGAACCGAAACCGGTTAGAGCGGTTCTTGAATTTTTGGAACCGCAACCGCCGGGAACCGGTCCGGTTCTGGGTACCTGCTTCCTAAAATATTAAAATTTTGTTATTTAGAAATAAAAAATAAAATATTACCAAAACATTAAATAAATAAATAAGAATACAAATTATACGGAATAATGTTTATAAATATTGTTTAACGATCACAAACCATAATAGATTAATAGTAAATGTTGAAAGTTTAACGATTACATACTACAATTGTAAAGGCTCAAAATTTAACGATTACATTTTACGAATCCAATTAAACACACAATTTTAAAAAATACGAATCATTTTATCTCAAATTCTGAATCTAGAGTTCTAAGTTCTTGACCTAATCTAAATTTAGTATTTAAAAAAAATTAATTATTATTTTTAATTGAAAAATACCGGGTACCCACCGGTTCTGGTTCAGGGTACCCGCCAGTTCCGGGTACCCGGTCCTGGAACCGGTCCCGGCGGGTAACGGTTCCAAAAAATTGAAAACTGGAACCATTCTCAATCGGTTTTGTATTTAAGGAACCGGAACCACTCATATCAATTCCGGTTCCGGAACCGACAGTTCCAAAGCAGTTCCGGTTCCGTAAGCGGGTACCCGGTTCCGCTGCTCACCCCTAGACTCTCGTGTGTGTATTTCCTGAATATAAGACATGTGTCAATTACAAAGGTTAGTGAGTTCATGGTTAGCGTGGAAGAATACTGATATAAGCATTGCAATTAATAATAGTGAACAAAACCAATAGCATAAGAATTATAAAGCATTATTCACTTGTGTTGTACTAAAAGCTCAAAATTAATTTCCGGTAAAAGGAAGCTAGACTCCCAGATATTCTACAATATTGAAACATCGTACATAAACAACATGTACTAAACATAAAGGTTTTATCTTAAGCATACATATAATGTGATAACAACTAACCATTCACAAGGCATAATACACAAATTCATAAACAAAAGCATATAACATACATCGTATAAACTAAAAGCATGTCAGTTTTATATCCTCTTAGGAACGAGTCATGAAAACTCACCTAGATTACCTAGTGTGTAAAGAACGAGCTGATTGTGTGAGTTGGTATGAAACCATGCACCTACACAATGCAACATTGGTTCTAAGTATCCATAAGAACTGCTAATCGGCACTCCTTACTCATTAATAAATGTCAAGTCAAACATTGAAGTCAAAAGGAATGAGGCCGACCCGAGGGTCCACACGACATTGGTCGCGACCTTAGAGGTCTTTTAGGACCTCACTTGTAACACCCTCTTTTCCATTCCAAGGGGGTTGCGTCATTCATATATAAATCTATAATAACTAGTTGAACAACCATCAATATAGTAATCCAAAATCTCCAAACCGAAGTAAATCTCACAATAGCAATCTAAACACACCAAAACATACCTCAATGTCTATAAGATAGTTTGTCCCATACCGGACTAGAACATATAAAATATAAATACTGAAATCGAAAGCTAAATAACATTCTCACGGTCCAGCCATGCCCCTTACCCTTTTCTAGTTTGAAAGCGTCTGCCTTTGATATGCATGCAACTACTCAACTATAAAGATTAGTGAGTTCATGATTTCATGCATAAGTAATAACATTCATATCATAAAATCTCATGTACATAATACTGCTATAAATACGTACTCCTAATTAAAATATTTATCAATTAAAAAACAAGTTTAATCTCATAAATAATTATATGGTATGGTTTGCTACCCTACCCTTATTGTCCTAATCCTCAAAGCACACACCCGTATACTCAAATCCTGCATCACAGTTGCGAAATCATACATACCACAAAAACACTTCTTAAAGCACCAGGAGGTCAAAACCACAAGGGTAGTGCCTGATTGGTTTGAGCTTGGCTCCACAGGTCAAAAGGCACCAGGAGGTTCCAGGTTCAAATCCAAGGAGGAATAAAAGTCCTCTTGTGGCCATGGAGGTTCAAATGCGGTAACTCTGGGCTATCTGCAAAACAGGTGGTCGTCCTGGGATTAGTCGCTCGCATAGCGGGTTGAATATCCAGGTTAATTAAAAAAAAACACTTCGTAAAATATGTGCAACTGTCAATTATACATGCATAATGAAATAAAGCCATTAAATAATTTAGCAAACATGTCTCCTAGTTACACCACATATACATGCAATATATAACATATATCCACATAATCCTTTAGAACCTCACTTAACATAAAGGTTCATGCATAACATATATTTTATTTATATAAATAACTTGTGTCACATGGTAAATCTTATGAAAAATCACATGATTGTACAACTTAGTTAACCTTCATCACATTCGAAGAATAACCTACACTGTAAGTATCGATACTCCTCATTAGTGCCTCACTCTACCAAAAATTCAACCTAAAATTCAGAGCTAGATCAAAAGGTAAACCCTAGTAACTTTCATCATTGTGGTTAACTTTTAGTCAATTGGTCAATCCAATTCACAAGATCGAATTGTTAAGACAAAAAAAGAAGTCAAACTGGACCCTACATCGCCAAACCGGAATGGATCAAGTTATGTCAAATGGGTCAAGACGGGTCGAACCAAGTTAACTGGACCAAATCAGACTGAATGGGTCAGCCATGTGCCCAACATGACTTTCTATGTAAGGTCCCCAGCTCATGGCGTTCTTGGCTCAAGTGAGTTTGGGCTCGCACCTACGTAATCCCCCAAAAAGCTTAGGCTCGCACCTAAGCTTGCATGCCACCTATGTGCATCTTCTTAATTTTGTTATGCGTACAACTATGCTAAGGCCTCCAAGAATCGATTCTAAACTACTTATAACCATTTTATTTGCATAGTAACCTATCACCCATTCCTATTGTTTCTTTACCAATTTCTCAACATGATATAACCATTCCATGAATCAATTTCGAGTTTTGGAGTATTGGTTATGTTGGTCATGGAATGTAATGACTAACACATGGTGTGCTTGTAGATAGGGGGTTGAATACATACACAATTTTTTTTTCATTTTTTAATTATATATTTTGTATTAAAACAAGAATTACATATTTGACGCAGAAGCTAGGAAGGTAAAAACTGATCATAAACAATTTGACTGGTGACAAATTTGCTAACAACTGAAAGAGTGAGAGAAGAAAGTACTCTTTGTTAATCCTCTCTCTCATTGATTTGATGATAATCYTTTTTACCCTATTCGAAGTATTTATGTTTCTGTTTTCAGTTCTAGCGATCATCACTGAGTCTGTTCAGTGATCGCTGAAAAACTTGTATTGCAAATCCAATCAGCGACAGCGATACTTCATGAAGACAAAACTCACATCAAAGAACTTTTAGCGAAAGTCGAAGATTGAAACTGAAGATTAGAGACTGGCAAGTACGTGATTTGAAGCGGTATTCAGTGATTACAGCCTTGTCTACATATGTATGAAGACTGCCCAAGCCTCAGCGAATGCTGAAGAGACCTTCAGGTTATTCCAACATTCAGCGATCAAAAGAAGCTTGTTGAGCACGATTGTTTTTATCTTGTCATTGCACACACAAAGGACAAACCCATACCCTTTCTAAATGTTAGTACGGTATGGAGCCGACTAGTTGACTCTATTACCCACCAACTTTGTGAAAGGATGTCTGCTCATGAATAGGCTTTTTGTATTATTCATTATAGCAAAGGACAAGCCTTCCTTTTAAGGCTTGACATGCGTTCTAACCCTACCACGTTGCATTAAATGTGCATTTAATGCAATGGGTATAAATAGATGTGTTATATCTCCATGTAGAGACACTCAAACTCTTACCCTAAACTTACTTACGCTTAAGTAAAAGAACACACACATCTAAGAACTCATACGCTCATCTTCAAGAGCAAGTTAGAATCTCTTTATTGTATTCTAAACAAGTTCTTTTCCCAGATAGAACTTATTTTCTTCTAAGTCTTTTATAGCAAATCCTTTCTTTATTTGCTAAGAATTAGTGTGTAACTTTAGATTGTTTAAATAGGTTTGTTTAACTTATATTTCCGCAAACAATCTTGTAAAATCTGTATTGATCCTTTCTTATCAATATATATTTTAAATTTGAAAAGTTTCTGTATTTGTATTCATCCCCTCCCCTTTCTACAAACTGTTGTACACATCTTGTAGACTCTAACGGGACCAACACTCTTTTAGATCTGGAGTACTTAGATAGTCTCTTCAGATTGTGATACTTATTTTGCTTAACAAACTATCGCTCATAATTTCTTTCAAAACGGGTGAGTTGCAACAAATGACAAGGATGACCTTTTATAGCCACCATTGCATTAAATGTTGTTGTCTAACTTTAACACACATCTTTATTTGATTTGTTGATCCATGAAGTTAATGTAGACATTTGTTAACCCAACCCATCCTTCTGTATGCAGAGGCAACAATAGAGGAAGTATAAGGTATTATTAAAATAGTACTTTAGAACTTACTTTGTATGACATGTCAAGCATGTTACCTACCAGGATGAGAGTTGGTAGAGTTAGTGAGCTAAACTTCCAATTTCGGCTTGCTAGAAGTAGTATTTGTCATAATACTTTTGATTTTATCTTGTATTGATCTTCTAACGGCTAGATGACAATCCAATCCACTTTGATGATGATATTGACCTCACTTTAACTAGTCTTCAGTTTTGTTGAAGACCTTTTGTTTGTGGATCAATATGAATAGTTACAAGGCTTTTTCAAAGAAATTTCTCATCCATATTTTTCGAAATATAAGTAATATATCAAATTCCAGCTTAGACTATTTATGAAGTATGAAAGTTCGGATGATAATATAAACTTAGAATATTTGTGGGTTTATGAGAATCAAAACTGAATGATCATGTTAATGGATCAATTACATTCTTGCATTCGCATGGAAATCTATCAAATTTGAGATTTCATCCCAAAATACTATCTAAGATATAGATATGAAAGTGACTGAAATCCAAAACCGTATACTAATGAAATCTTTCTGTAAGACTAGATTTGGATGTCAACACTATTTGTTATCTCCGACGAATGACTTACTTCAGATATAATAATTACAAGGCAAGGACCAAGAGTTTTCTTCTAAGTGTTATATTAGATGTTACTTGTATTATTTTCAAATCCGATGATTGAGATCAGTAAGTTCTAATCCTAAACTCAAACTCCATTTATACAAATACATGTGCCCGTTAAGCCTTCTCGTCTTGAACATAATGATCATAAAATGAGTCTATACTACAACATTGCTACATAATACAAATGCTAAAGGGTGGGATGAAATAATGAACCCACTTGTTGTTCAAATTCTCTAACTTTCAAAATCGTGAAAATTAACCACAAGGGTGGTCTGATTGGTTCGAGCTTGAACTTCAAAGATCAAAAGTACCTAGAGGTCTCAGATTCAAATGCAAGGAGAAATAAAAATCGCCCAAAGGCCACGGAAGTTCAAATATGGTGACTTTGAACTATCCGCAAAACAAATGGTCGTCCTAAGATTAGTCAGCCCACATAACGAGTTTGGATATTCATGTTAATAAAAAAATGGTGAAAATTACGTTTCTAGTATTAATAAAAGGTGTAGAAAAGGCAAGAAAGATTCCCATAATTGTCGCTTATAAACCACTTGACTTGCTTTTTTTGCTTTCAAATATTTTATCCAATATCGCGCCGTATGCTGCATTCAAAAAAATATAAAGTGAAAAAATAAATTTAATATTTTTATTTCTAAAATAATTATCTATATTATCTTATAAATCATTTGACTAAAACTTTTAAAAACTCTTAAACTCGTTCATCCTTATCCGATTTCATCCCTATCCGATTTCATTTCATATCTGAATTCGTGTAATTAACTGCAGATAAACACAATCAAATACATGATAAACATCTCATTTTAAATATAAAAATCTAAAATATAATTAGAATAATCATTGAGTTCTAACARAATACTTAATTATTATATTTATAAAATGTTATATTATTAAACTAAAAATAAATGATTTCATTATTAAACTTCAATTAAATTATAAAAAAAATATATACTATATTATAAAACATTTGACAAAAACTCTTAAAAACCACTTTTTATGCGTAAAGTACTGTTTATTAATGCATATTACTTAAAACTCAAGATTACAAGTAGATTGTGCGTAAGTACAACTTATTAAAGCTCCATATC
>NC_037533.1:13184829-13189102 GCF_001531365.2 Cynara cardunculus var. scolymus
AGATATTTATTTTGTATTTGATTATGTTTATTAGTTAGTTATATAAATTTAAACATACAGTTTTAAAAATTTATACTCATGCACCATTTACTTTTAATTTTGAATTTTAAATAATATGAATCATTAATCGATACTTAATCCATTAAAAATAGTTTTTAAAAGTTTATCTTAAATACTTTATAATACTATATAGATAAAGTAGTAGATGTGGGTCACTTTAAAAGATGACCATATCATATTGAGGTAGAAGATAATTATAAAAGTTAATATAATTTTTTTAAAAGAAAACGTATATTGTATTGACATGATGATGTTACTTAGGGACTGTTTACCAAACACTTACTCGGGTAAGCGCTTACCAAGTCATGTTACCTCACCTAATGAACATGGTAAGAATCAAGAATCTTATCCAGTAAGAACATGACAAGGACCATGAATCTTACCCGATAAGTAAGGGAAACGATTCTTACCACAGTAAGCGCTTACCGGGTAAATTATTGCATACGATGTCATTTTGGTGGACTAAAATCTAACCCGATAAGTAAATAATAATGTTAAATTTTACCAGTAAACATTTACTGGGTAAGTGTAAATAATTTAGAATGGTCAATATATGAAATACTAATAAATATAATGATTAAATAAATAATTACGACAATATAACAATAAAAAGTTATTTTATTTACATGAAATAATAAATATAACGATTAAATAAATAATCACGACAATATAATAATAAAAAGTTACTTTATTTGATTACGTCTTGTCAAACAATTATATCGTCAAATACAATTCTAATGAATGATGACGAAAAAACAAGTTTATCTTTAATTTTTCTTTAAAATCCATTAGATTGTTTTTTTGATGCATCATTCAGTTTGAAATAAGACTGATGTTTGATACTTGCTGAATGGTTTGATACAAAATAATTAAGTGGTCAGAATTATGTATGACAATGGATTAGGTTGGGTTGGATACGGGTTCAACTTATTTATTAAACTGGTTGAAAATCTCAACCCAACCCATTTAATTAAATGGGTTGAGATTTTTCAACCCAACCCAACATGTTACTTAAATGGGTTGATAGCGGATTGACCTGTTTACGATTTTCTTAACCTAACCCGTTTAATAAATGAGTTGAACCTAGATTGACCCATTTAATTTTAAAATTTTAAATAAAAAAAAGACTAGACTATTTAATTTTTTTTTGAATAAAACACAACTACAAATAGAAACAAATTGTTCAAAGTTCAAATAAAACACAACCACAACAAATATATTGTTCAAAACAAGTTGGATTAGACTTCGGAGGCGATAATGGAGCAATAGACTAAATGGTTTTCTTAGGGTTTCATGATGATTAAGAGTAATGGAGGCGATTAGAATTTAGAGTTTTATCACGATGGTAGGATTTTTAATTAAGAATAAAACAAAATTAAAAATTAGAATACTATATATAATATTAAGAATAAAATAAAATTATATAATATGTTAAATTGGTTGAAAACAGGTCGAAAAATTCATTCCAACTCACCCAATTATTTAAATGGATTAGACGGGTTAACCTATTTATTTAAATGAGTTGAAAATCTCAACCCAACCTGTCAATTTTGGGTTCGGTTAGCAGGTTGAGTCATTTTTTGCCACCTCTAGTCAGAATGATTAAAAAACTCTCATGATATAATGCAAAATGAAATATAATTGTTTGATACTTGTTTACAATGAAATTAGGATGCTGAATGGTTAAGTAAGGCCCATGATATAAAATTATTTGCAAAGTTTTAAAACCATCAAGAGACAAACTTTTTTTACCAAACAAAATTTATTTTTTAATGATTAAAAGATTGTCTCTTACTTACAACTATTAAAAGGTAAACATGCAATCGGAGGCTCTTGCAAAAGCTCTTAATGATTATGATGCAACTTTGTTTTCCATTTTTTTCTTATTAAAAAGCATTTACGAAAAGAATTTAATAAAAGAAAATATTATATATTATATACATGTAACCAGAAGAAAGAGCACAATACAAGACAGAAATTCAAAGATTTATTATAAACATGATATCAAGGACCACCTTCTTTTGTCCAAATACAAACCACCTTAAATCACGGATCCCTACTTTTATAATATCCATTTCCTTAGAGATGTATAAAAAGGCTCAAACCGTTCAGGTTTAGTGAATCCGGAGTTTAGTTCAGCGTTTTCGGTCATGTCAAAGAACCCGATTAAGTAGAAATTTTAAGGGTAGGCTCGACTTGGCTAGACACGATGAAGTATGGGAAACTTGGTTTGAAGCGGTTCTTTTTCAACTCAAAGGCATCTCGAGCCAGACCAAAAAACCCAGATCTTTTTTTCAGGGACGGACCCATAAATTTTTTCAAACGGTGGTACCATTTGACCATAAAGAAAAAAATAAAATTTTCAAACGGTGGCACCGTTTGACTATAGGAAACAAATATACAGTATTTTTTTCAAACGGTGGCATCATTTGACTAAGAAAATGACAGTAACAGGATTTGAACTTGGGTCTGGGATGGAATAAAAGTCTTGCAAACCAACTCTATCAAATAAAACGTGTTCTCATTGTAATTTCAAAATACATACAGTGACACACAACAAATTAATACGGTTGCACCGTTCACGAACCTATATTTTTTTACCATTCAGCGGAGAAATAATATGGTGACATGTGCCACCTATACCACATAGTCGGGTCCGTCCCTGCTTTTTTCATAGATAATGGGTTTGGAAGGTCCGGATCTAGACCTGAAAAACCCAGATCCTTATGCATCTCTAGATGCATTCATGTAGTGTTCAGATTTTTATAAATGCAAAAAGTAGTCTCAGTTGACATATTTGATGTTCAGTATAAATGAGTAATTTATCTGATGTCAACTCATCTATGAAGTATCTGAGTACTAATCAAGAAATTGTTCGCATCCAGCTCCTTTGAAAGGCACAACCAATAAATATGTCATTCAGCTCTCAAAATCATTAAAAAAATATGCTCTATTCGTTCCAAAATAAATGTTCACTAAGAAAAAGACATACCGTTTTATAAATATGTGATTATTGCACTTTTTATTTAATTAAATGACAACTTTAGCCACAATCAGTTGTTAACATATACTTCTAGTTTATACTGTGAATCAACGACACTGTAATGTATCCAGTAGTTTTGAATGTGATGTAATCAATACAGAATGTGATGACTAAATTAACAGAATATTAATTATCGTATGTTATCATAAGTCCTTATCAGATAAGTCCTTATCGGTAAGAGTTACCATCATCACGTATCTTATTGGGTAACATTTTCGACCTAAAAATGGATTGTTGGTAAATGTTTTTTTACCCAGTAGCAATTTATTAGGTAAGATTCTTAGTCCTTGCTATTTAAATTCTTGATCCTTATTATGGTCTGGTAAGATAAGTGAAATCAAATAAACATTTACCCGATAAACGTTCGATAAACAACCGAGATATAGAATTTAAGTAAAGCTTTTATTAAATTATTATTTTAAAATTTTGCTTATTATTTTTTAAATCAAAGTATTTTAATAAATTCATAAAATGAACTAGCATATCATTGTCAAACATATATACAAGTGGAATTTAATATTTTATATATTATTTATATAAAAATAAAATAATATTATTTCTAAATTATATTATTGTCAAACAAATAAACTTACACACTTTTCTCATCTTTGTTGATGTTTGAACCTCTAATTTTCTGAGAAGTTAAAGATTACGATATCGTTAGACCAAATACCCTTGGGTAAGTGGAAAAATGTTGTTAAGTTTCTTTCACTCACCAAACGCTAAGGAAGGGGATAGATGAAGCATTTCGACTTGGAAAGGGAGTAGGGAAAGAAATATTTAATTTTCTTTTAATGATTATAAGATTATTATAATATATAAATAAATAATATAAGTTTTTTATTAAAAAAAAAGGTAAAAAAGTGAAAGAGACTAAAGGCCCTGTTTGTTTTTCAAAAAAAATCACTTAATTGCCTCTTATGTCTGAATCGGTCAGACATTGAGGTATTAAGTGCGTTTGTTTTTTTTTAAAATTAAGTGCTTAAAACATCTGAATAGGTCTGATTTATTCAGAGGTAAACTAAAGTCTGAAAACCTCTTAATCACCTTCGCCTACTGCATACGCTCCCTTAGAAGAACCGGTTCCAGATTTGGCTTTCAAATCCTTTTGTTTATGAACCTCAGCGCGTGGACTTGTATCCGATTTCAAATTTGATTTCGATTTCGATT
>NC_037533.1:13189472-13191244 GCF_001531365.2 Cynara cardunculus var. scolymus
GTTTCACAGGAAAAAAAAAAGATCACTTTTCAGATTTCAGACGTAAAAACAAACAGTCTGACTGATTCAGATTTCAGACTTCAGCACCACCTCTTAAAATTCAGAAGTGAATTCAGACTTCAGACTTCAGCACCTCTTAAAAAACAAACGCCACCTAAAATGCCCTCCACGAATGATGTCTCTATTAAGGACGTTAGGGCAAAAATACTTATTTCAAAATCACATGTAAACTACAAATACAATTTTTAGACCTATTAAAAATTAAGGTTCTAAATGACGAGATGTATGGTGGTGATTTTACGATGAAGTTACAACGTTTTTCAAGGCATTGCCCTAAAACAACATATGTATGCATATATATATATATATATATACATACATATACTTGTATCGTTGGTGTTTTGAATAATACTGTAATTTTTTTAATACATATAAAATTATAAAACTAAAAAGAAAAGAAAATTCATTAATCTCAAATATATCTTATAAGAGAATGATATCAAGAATGAACAATCAGGATTAAATCTTTTAGGTTTCTACTATCTACTTTCTTCAAATTTCAAAGAATTCATATTCAAGCCTCCATGTATGAGAATCAATTTAATAATTTATCTCTTCAGGGTTTTAGTTTTTATGTTTCCTTGTAATGTTTATTTAAGTCTTAGATGTCGTAAATAATTATCATATATCTTCCAAATTATGTGTTTAAAAAGTTTTTAAAAAACATATGTCTTACAAAATAACGTGTCGTAACATGTCATAGCGTGTTACTATGAAAGACAAACCTTAAAGTGGAGCCACAGAAGTTAACATGCCAATAATACCAAATCTTGACGCCATAACGCACTATAATAAGTAAGTTAAAACTGAGAAATTAATTAAAATAGTCATTTTCAGCTTGTGATTTCACCACTTAACCATTTATCTTCTAAAATCACCAAAATATCACTACCTCGGCAAGTGAGAGGTCTGCAATTCATGAAGGGGTCAAAGTGTAAATTTCTTTTTACAGATTTGGTCCTTGCAGCAAGTTCAAAACTTCTTTTTTTACGCTTTGACCCCTTCGTAAACTACAGAATTACCACTTGTAGAGATAGTGAGATTTTGATGATTTTATAAAAAAAATGACTAAGAAATGAAACCAACGTCTGAAAATGGCTATTTTAATTAAAATTTCCTTTAAAACCACGATTAAAACATAAGACGAATTTCAAATTTGCAATGTAACAACAGTGATTACTCTTATGAATCACATCTGTTATCCAATCATATCATAACTTTTCAAGATTCCAGCAGCAAACCAATAATGGAGATGGTAGTGACCCTTCAGTATATATTACATATATATATATATATATTATAATCTCTGCATGATACCTCACAAATACAATATCTAGGGGTATAGCTCTTGCCGGCCTCAATATTATATGATATGTCCATCTCTACGCACACCAGCTGAATCTTTCCCCCAAATCAACGTCACTCACATCAGATCCATTCACGGAATCAAAGTTAGCACATATCGTTTTAAGGGGGGTGCTAATGTCACCCCTTATAGGGGGGTGTTGAATGTATTGGAAATTGTAATGAGTTTGAAATTCAGAAAACATCAAATCAATTTTAAAAATATATTATATTTAATTATTATTAGTATTTAATATATATATATATATATATATGTCAATTAATTAAGTTATATTATATAATTATATATATATAATTACAATAATCTTTATATACTTTACATATATTATATAATATTTTTATTTATA
>NC_037533.1:13193544-13205101 GCF_001531365.2 Cynara cardunculus var. scolymus
AACAGAAAATAAAATAAATAATATATATTAATTAATAATTTTCTTTAAATAATAATAAAATAAAAACTAATAATAACTAAAGGACAAAAAAAACACAAAAAAACATAAAACAAATCATTTGAAGGCTAATTAGGGGTGCCAATGGTAACCCATAGGGGTGCCATTAGCCTCCCCCAAAAAATAACTTGCTTTTAGACAATAAGTTAACTAAAGACGACGCATACATAAACACTTATTTGGTAAACGCTTACCATATAATAGATGAACATGCCAAAAAACGAAAATCTTACATGAGAAGAGCAATAATAAGAATGTAGAGTCTTATCTAGCAAGTGAGGTTGACGACTACACTTACCGAGTAAATTGTTGTATGTAATACCATTTTAATGGACTGCAATCTTATTCGATAAAGTAAATTAAAGTGTCGAATCTTATTCGATAAAGTAAATTAAAGTGTCGAATCTTATCGAATAAGCATTTAGGTAAATGACCCATAATACAAAATTTTAGTCAATAAATGTTCTTTTCAGAACTTAGAATTAATTATGCGATGGAGAAATTACCCCATCTATTATTAAGGATAAAATAGTCATTTTGTTATGGCACTAATTACGCATTTCTAACACTATGTCTATGTTTATTTCATCATCAACATTTATTTTGGGACGCAGAGAGTATAGAAGTACTCGTAAGCGATCTTGCAGTTCAAATCAATACCATCATCTTATTTGTAAAAGGACAATGACCAAATATGTAATGTAAGGAAGATTGCATTGTCCGTATATGTGCTTTCATAAAACATGAAGCATTCAGGAGATGCAAAAAACAACTACCTTACAACAAACTAATGCTCGGTTTTTTCGTGCCTTACCAAAATCATGACTGAAGCAGAGATCTGGGTTCGTTCACTTTCTTTTGTAGTACTTTCAAAAACTCGATCTTGTCCAAGGGCTTTGCGTTCTCGGCAGCATGAACTTTTGCAAGGCTGCCATAATTGGCAGCCGACTGGGAAATAAAGGCTATCTCTTCCTCTGTAAGCTTCCGAAGGAATTTGGCCGGATTACCTCCCCATACCTGTTGGCTACAACCGTTAAGCTTTGATGCATTGTAAATTATATTCCTTCCATCCCAAAAATAAATGACCACAATGAAAAAAAGGCACGGTTTTAGAAATATCTAATTGTTACCTTTTTTTAATTAACTGAATGACAATTTTACACTTAAAATAGAGGGAGTAATGAATTTCTACTTCTCATAATTAATGGTAGAATTGGAAAGTAGCTAGTGCCAGTAGCACTTACTTTTGAACTTATTTTGGGGAGTAAATTACAAATTTCGTCCCTGTGGTTTAGAAATTGTGATTTTAGCCCCTATGGTTTGCAATTTATTGCTATTTTCCTCCCTGGACTAATTCCTACCTTTAAGTACAAGGGACTAAAACAATAAAGAATTGTAAACCATAGGGACCGAAACAACAATAAATTGTAAATTATAAGGACGGAAATAGAAAATAAATTACAAACCGTAGAGACGAAAACGCAGTTTCTAAACCACAAGGATAAAAATTGCAATTTTTAACGAACCACAAGGACGAAAATGTAATTTATTCTATTTTGGGACAAGCTAAAGTAGAAATGTGGAGGGAGTAAGTGAAATGGAAAGGTGTTTCAGAAGTTCAAAGAGGCAAGCATGACAGTTGTATAAAGCGGCATGGCAGCAAGTTAATGAAGAAAAGCCATATACGAATAAAACAGCTGAAAAACATGTAATGGATATTTATTCAGGGCACGAAATAAGAAACTATTGGCCGTTGTTTCCAATTTCAACAGGAGTGCTCATGTTTTGTCTCAGTATGATTCACTTGATATGAATACCAACACGAGCATGCAATCTGTCTAACACATAAACAACAGAAAAAAGATATAAATTCTGGGGAGATAGTTGTATGCACACTGATCAGAGAGCACATTTAAGAGTTCAATTGAAAATCCCGTCAGTGATCTACTTTTTTTAGTAACTGTGGTCTTCGGGCCAACTTGTGTGTACCTCGACTAATCCAATGGGGCTATGGACATAACAGTCAGGAAAATCCCTGTGGCCCTGAAAAGACTCGAACTGACGACCTATTGGCAGCAGCTCTTGGCCTTTATTTGCCGGTTGAACTGGCCCTCAAGGTTACCGGTGAACTATTTGTGAATAATAAAGGGGTAATCCCTTCTCCACAATAGCTAGACCATTACCATTATCATATATACGACAGGCAAAAATGCTATCTAACACCAAATATACCACACACAAGGACTAAGCATGGGGGTTAGAATATTGATTCCTATAACTTTCATTATGTGAAGTTTCATACACACATGATATCAATGATGTTAAAATTATGAGTGGTGTGCATGAGAGAGAGAGAGATGAACCTCGCCACTGGGAATTCTTGTATCCTGTCGTACAAGGGCTCCGGCAGCAACCATGCCATGTTTCTCTACTACTACCCCATCAAGCAGTGTAGCTTTCATGCCAACAAATGCTTCATCTTCAACAGTGCATCCATGTAAAACAGCGCTATGACCTGCGTATATGAATTTGGTTCACTATCAAAACATCTAATGGTAGAGCCTCATCAAGTTATTCTTGATAAAAAATACAAAAACTAGCTACTACAACATTACTTACCAACAGTCACATTGTCGCCAATCACAGTAGGCAGCACCTTCCCAGGTAGGTTAGATTTTGCAACATGGACAAGTGAGTGGTCCTGTATATTAGTGCCAGAACCAATACTGATGGAGTTCACATCACCTAAAGCACAAAAGGATGTATGCTCGGTAAGTATGCAAGCTTCAAAAATGATTATCACTGACACTGAGTGCTACTACTTGCTAGAACTACAAAAAAATATGACATTGATTGAATGCGGGAAGGATATATTCTCTTTCAAAGAGTGAATAGAGGTAATTGCCGTAGAACAAACAAAAATAATGCTTTATGAGTGTTGTAGATATGCTATGATGTTTAATTTTAGATTACTCACATACCTAACTATTTGTTAGGGAGTTGAGCTTAATTGTGTCAAACTCATCATTTTGTAGCATACAGATTGTCTTCAGCTTGCATTGCTCTAACTTGTGATCCACATCAATAAACATTTAAAAATATACACATCATTTGCTGAATACGGAAACTCTAAGAGAGAATAGAAGAGAAAAAGGGATGCTAACATTGAATAAGCATATGGCAATGTAATTTTACAAAATCCAGCTTTGGATGAAATTCAGATTTAAGAGAGAGTAATGTAGTGTTTGGTAGGACAGAATGAATCTGGAATGAATTGACGCCTTCCCTAATGAATGAAATTAAACCGTTTGATTGTATTATGGAATGTAATTGATCATTATGAAGTAATCTGATTCCATGCAAAACTGCTAATATGATTCATTGGAGGGAGGCCATTTTTAGTTTATTCCTTCAGATGGTGAATGACTCTTAGATGTATTACCCAAGAGATAAAAAACAGTCACTATATTCCTCATATATGTTTTCTAAAAGAAAATAATGATCACTAGCAACACGACATCGATGACCATAGACCTTCAGGAGAGACCTTGAAGATATTATCCTATTAGTGTGCAATGTGCCATCCCCACCACCTTCCTCCACGTATAGATTAAATCTTCTTTCATCACCGACAAAAGAATTAAACCCAGTAATTTAATTCTATTGACCAGTATCAAAATTAAAAAAACTCATGTTTCCTAGGAGAAATTTGTGAAAATCCACAATGAATTCCTGAAGCCAATACTTAAACTTACTTGTTAGGGAAAATTTGAGAAAACCTAATTTGAAGAACATATTTGAAATAAATGGGAAAGAAAGTAGCATAGTATTAGTTAGTTCCTCGCCTCCAAGGTGAAACAAGAACTCGAGCCAACCATATGGTCAAATGTTGAAAAATCTAGCCATAACACTTTATTCTGGCGAAAAATATTGAATAAGATTTTCCATTAAATAAAAAGGAAGTACATGAAGAAAAACAATGTAAACAAAATATAATCATCAACTCCAACAAATCACCCAAGTAAACCATACCCACTATGATGATTATGAAACATCTACAAGCTAGAATGCAAGGCCAACATCTATTTGGTGCAAGCTAGGGCCAGCATTTCAAGAATAGGCTAGAACAACAAATATAAAGATAGCAAAGGGCGAACAATACAGAAAGTAAAGTATGTATGTCTTGAATATCCACACATCATTTCCTATCAGTGATTTTTAAATATTTCATTTGTAATTATTGTATTCACTTGAATTAATTAGGTTGTTTCAATTCATATTGGTATTTATCCAAATTCCAATGAGAAAAATGAGGGATCAATAATGGATCATTTCCACTAAGTGAAGAAAGGAAAGACGGAGAGGAGCTAAGGAGCCTGTCATATACTTTGGAGGAAGAGATATAGGAGTTGACAGGGTAAGTTATAGAAAAGGAAAGACATGGAAGAAATGAAAAGAGGGTAGCTCACTCTCGGAAGAATATAAAAGAAAAGAGGAACATATGTCTTTTCCATGGAAAGTGGCTACAGTTTCTGTAAATGGTGCATTTAAGTGTGAGTGTGGCTTAACTAGTAGTTCAGTTCCCCTTTTCCCTTTACATGTTGTCCGTAACTAACATTGGATGGTTCATGGTTGCACAATTGACATGGAACATTCATTCGACTCCAAAGTTTCTCTTTGCAGTGTAGAAGAGTCTAAAACCAATCCTCATCCCTACATAGAATATGTCTGATGAAGTCAACCTTATTGTTGTGTTGCCATTCTGAATAAGATGCAAGAAGACTTGTAAAAATGGTTGTACATCATCTTCATTTCTAGTTCATCCCTACTTAATTTTATGGTAATGAGTAATGCTGCAATCCCAATATCTTTCTCCAAGAAGTTGAGCAAATATGACTTGAAGTGGGCCACACCCAAACACATCTTTTCTTGCTTTCTCATTCCCCCACCCCCTCTTTCCTTCCTTACAGAAGCTATAGAATGAAAAGAAAAAGGTGGTAAATATGGCACTATAGCCAATATTGTATGGATTTTGGGTAAATATTTGTTCATTGCAGCTCTAGTCTTCTTTAATACGTATGGATGGAGGAGACATCAGGGAATATAATTTTCATTGTCGAAACCAGCGGCTAAAGGATTTCCTATCTGTCCTAACCATTTCTTGCATCCCTCATGGATGTATAGTTAAATTTCACAGTCTTCACTCATTCTAATTTCCATGTGTGATATGCATCTTCCTACAATAACATAGCAGGCCAATAAAGATTTAAAGTTGCCATAGTGTTGGAACCCGTACAAGATTTCTCAAAAAACAAACAAGCCCCTAAATGAACTCACTTTCAAGTAGACAACTGTAAGTGTAAAATCTACATTTATCGTAACATTTGGGTTTTACATCCTTGATAATAACATGTTATGGAAATGAGTTATATACAGTGATAAGACGACTTGTTATAAAAAAAACACGAACCTATGATAAGATCCAAATTTTGGATCTTATTTGCCCACTTTGTTATTGGTCAATTTATCTACAACTATATAGATGTTTCAACCTACCATAGCCTGTTTTAGAAAAACAGTTCCTATCATATTAATACCATTATAAAACGAAACCCCAAATGAAGTAGCTCATCCTATTTGTAGTATGAAAAAGTTAAAAGCAACATTTATATATATTGTTGATTTGACATAATTATGCAAGCATGGTTATATTATTTTGGTCTCTAATGCATCATATTAGTTAAGCAAAACATATGTACTACAAGTATTTGAATGTAAATATTAAACCAATTTTGCACATGAAAAGTTTATATAGGAACAAGAAAAATAAAGCTACTCATTCCAAAAAATACAGCTCAAGGACAATATAAGACTAATAGAGTGCATAAAAATAACAGCCACCATAGCATTACCTCTCAGAACACATCCATACCAAATAGATGATCCAGCTCCTACATTGACATCCCCAATGATAGAAGCACTTGGGGCAACAAACGCATCCTTATCAACAGCAGGGGCTTTGTCATACACGTTCATAAGAGATCGATGCCTGGACACTGTCTAGAAATATAAGAACCTGACTAGAGTGATTCAAAGCAAGTTTAAGCCCATAGAATCTTGAATATTAGCAAACATGCTAATTTGGGGAGAAACAAATGGTAATAATAAACTTAAAAATATGATCATTGACAAGTTTCTTTACAAAAGGAAGAAGTTCCAATAGAAAAATGAAAGGATATTTAGTGTAACAAAACAACGGATATAATAGCCCATTAGTAATTATGAAAGCAAATGAATGTGTCAAGATACAAAAAGATTATAATGTAGTGTAACAAAACAACGGATATAGTAGCCCATTAGTGATTATGAAAGCAAATGAATGTGTCAAGATACAAAAAGATTATAATGTATATATTATAGAAGGAAGAAACCTAAGCATATGTCAAATCAAATTCAATGACACATCTGATCAGCATCAAATGCCATAGTTTGAAAAGTCAAGCACTTCTTTCCTATTTCTGAAAGATATTATTGTTTTCTTGCACCATCAGTTAATTTTATCTGTATCTCAAACAGTAGTATAACATATACCCGTTCTCTAAGTGCAAGGATGACACCATAATGCAATTGCTTCTACCATTGCTTACTATTGTCAAAAAAAATGTTTTTGAAGTTCCTTCTAGAAGTTAAATTCAGACTAGCTTTTGGGTTAGAAAAATCCTTATTTCAAATAACCATCAACCCTGTTTAAAACGACCAACATTTCATTTCTCAATTCGTAATTGAACATATATTCATGTAAAATACATAAATGCAATAAGATACATCTATTCTTAATATTATCTTCCAGCAATAATCCACCTATATCTGAACACGTTGAGGATCACATCATCAAGAAATTAAAATTCTTCATAAAGATATAAACCGAAATTGAAAGAGATAAAGAAACGAAAAATTAGGGTTAGTGATGATTTAATACATACGTTGCTCCTTGAAGTAGTTGTTGCCCTGGAGGCGAGAACCGAGACGATCCATGGCTTGTCCAGTTTCGCGGATCCAAAATCCAACTGTGTATGCTGCTCTCCCTAAGGTTCCCATAGCGACGAAGATCAAACGATCGTTCACTGTTCGACTGTGGTAAGAGCTAACCCTTGGTTACTCTGTATTTCCGCCCTAAAATTGAACAGCAAACCCGACAGAAAATGCTCGGATACCAAAATGACTACAGTACCCTTGTTATTTATCTCATCTGACCAAAATGCCCTTCATTTAACTAAAAATCTCAAGGTAGCGTTTGGTATGCATATATGATTGTACAGGATTGAACAATACAAGAGGGTAGGACTGGACATGACAAATGTTTGTCTAGTGTTTGGTACGACTAGGACTGAACATGACAGAACTAGACAAATTGTACTCAAAAGTTATTTTATGATTTTATTTATCATATAATAGTTATAACTAACACAAATAAAGTAATAATTTAATTTATAAATATTTTTACACAATTTTCATGTACATAAATATAAAATAGTACCAAATTTAATGAATTTTTTTTATATAATTGACAGTAGTTTGAAAAAACTCGATTCTTACAAAGAATAAATTATATTTTATTCGGTTTAGAAGATCCTTATCGATTGGAGAAGACATGGTAAAAATTGTTGCAACAACAATGACTATGGAGGTAGAAGCATCGGAAATTGGTGAACGCTGACGGTTGTCGAGGATGTGAAGATGATGGATAGTGGTGGAGGAGGTAGTTGTGACCTATGTAGTGGAAGTAGATATATGTAATGGTAGGTAGTGGTGGTGGTGGTTATGATGGAGGTGGGGTGGCCAACGATACTAGAGGTGGTGGAGATGGACGGTGGTGGTTGTAGAGGACGTGAATATGGTAGATAATGGTAGTGGTAGCCGATCGTGGTGGCCAACGGTGGTAGTGGTAGCCAATGGTGTTGGTGGGCAGTGATAATGGTAGTTAGTGGTGGTGGTTATGGTGGAGGTGAGGTAGCCCATGGTGGCGGCGATGAACGGTGTTGATCGGTGGCCAACAATGGTTGTGGAGGTGGCCAACGGTGGTGGTGGTGGTGGCAATGGACGGTGGTGGTCGGTGAAAGAGGTTGTTGTAGTAGAAGAGAAGATGGCTAACTATGGTAGTGGTTGGTGGCCGATACTGGTTGTGAAGGTAGTGATAGACAGTGGTGGTTAGTGGTCAAATGATGGTTGTGGAGGTGGTGGAGGTGGCCGACGGTGGCTACCGATAGCGGCAACGGCCGCAACAAACGGTGGTGACCACCAAAACAGATACTATGTTAAGGTTATATATATCAAACGAGAGTTAATTAGGTAATATTTAATTTTATGTCTCATTCTTGTCGCATCTTGTTCCACCTATATGTCACACCAAACGTGAGACAGGGAGTTATTGTCCTGTCCGATATGACGTTAAACATGGAACAATGAGTTTTATCCCATCCTATAACGGTAGTCACATGTACCAAACACAACCTAAATGACTTGTATAGCAAAGGGTGTAAAAAAAACCCCGGAATCGAATAAAGTTTGGATTAAAGGATTCAGATTATTTGGTTTACAGTTTTTCTATTTCAGTTATCGGTTTTTATTAAACCAAATAAATAATCAAATTATTTTTTCAAATTTTACATTTATAAATCATCTTTAAATTTAAAGAAAATATTAATTATATTTATACTTTTTCTCTTATCTTATTTTATAGTTCCAACTTTCAAGTTTATATTTAAAAAGTTAATTATATATTTATAATTTTCTTAAAAATTACAAAAGGAATTTATAAAAAAAAAACTTTATTGGGTTTACCTGATAATTGATTCGATCACCAATTAGTTCGAAAAATATTGAAAGCCAAATAAACCGAACAAATAACACCCTAACTACAAGATAGATTTTCCAAAATATTGATTTGTTGTATTCTATACGTAGGTGGATATCAGATGTACAAGAAGGGGATGGGAACATCATATGAGTCGATTCATAAATATAGTTTCGATTATAGATACACAATAATCAGTGTAAGTTGGTAATTGGTTTGATCTTCTTGAACTCGGTCCTAGCTTCAAAAAAAAAAAAGTTGGTTATCCCAAGAACTTGTATGATCAACCACAAGGGTGGTGTCTGGTTAGTTTGAGTTTGACTCCAAAGGTCAAAAATACTTGGAGGTCTCAGGTTCAAATTCAAGGAGGAATAAAAATTCCCTTGTGGCCACAGATGTTCAAATGCGGTGACTTCGGGCTATCTGCAAAACAGGTGGTCGTTCTGGAATTAGTCAGCTCGCATAGCGGGTTGGATATCCAGGTTAATAAAAAAAACTTGTATGATCCTTTACTAGTCTTTTGTTCAAACCATAAGACCGATATGAGCCTAATGGTTCGAAATCGGTTCTGTACAAGACCAATTTTATTCAACTTTTTGGTTTTTAAGAAGTCAACTATAGTTTTCAGAAAACATGTAAAGACTTACGGAAGAGTTTGGAAGCAAGTTTGGGCGTCCATGCCTTCACAAAATCGGTCTTCGACCGATCCTTCTCCTAATGTCTTGTCAAAAGCAAGATTACTCAAATATTCAAACTTATTTCGACAAATATTAAAGCTTTGAGTGATCCTCGATTTATTTGACGGAAAGTTTTGTTACCATGCTGTTTAACAAATCTTTCGATGTTGATCCCACATTTTAAATAGTTATCGCAATTCTAGGCTCATTTTTATGTTAAAATGTCCGAAAATGTTAACTAATTACAAATAAATGAATAAATTTATCGATAATCAATATAAAAAAAAGATATAAAACGTAAATTCAGAGAATCCAATGTTGGATCGTTTCCCTTCTAAAACGCAATTCATGGGTTGTTTGGGGATTAAAAGTGATTAAAAGTTCAAATCCCTTCTTACATTTCTCACCTTAACTCATATTCTCATATAATGCTTCGTCTACAAACATATCTATGTTAAATTAGATATCTATCAGTATTTGCAGTGGCGAAGGGCCTAAGGGGAAGGATTATTTAGGAATAAATATTGTTTGTTGTTATAATTAGGGCTAAATATTTTAGTGATTGTTTATGAGTTTGAATACTTTGAGACTTACTAGATTTTAGTTACTGAAACAATTTGTTAATTGTTATTTCGGATTGATAATTGATACGTAGATCAAGATTGAATCATGAAAACCGAACCAAAAACTTTATAAACACGGTTTTTAAGTTTCTTGGTTTAACTTGTATCATTAAATTGAATGTTCAAAGACTTTAAATGCAACATAAAATGGAAGGTGACTTTTTAAATGGTTGCGCTGGTTTTGTTTACTGAAAAACAAATTGCTGAAAGTCTTTGAAGAATATATGAAAGCCACAAAAAGTCGACAAGTTCCAGTTTGATGAACAATGTTTGAAGATTTCATTAATTTTTTTTTGTCTTATTTATGTGATCCATTTATATAAAGAGATCAGGTTCGGCCACAAGGTTATAAGGCTTATGTTCCGCTCCTGAATATTGGTCAAAATTAAATATAAATACAACTTGTTTTGTCTCACGAGAAGTAAGTTTTTTATTTACATTTTGATGTGTACAAAAATACAGTTAATATTTTATTTTATAATTTTGGTTGATTTGGGTTATATCAATGGAGGGCTCGAGCAGGGTCCCGTGCACATACTCAACGTATTTTCACAAGTATAATTTTTTTGGTATAAAATGTGCATCCTCTAAACTTTAAAGGGAATTTCAGGATGTTAGAAGATACAAGGATCATCAACCAAAAAACCAACAAGATCTTTTAAATCAACCAAAAAACTGCAAAAATCTGTCGAAATTAACAACAAAAACATAAAAAAATCCCTCAAAACAGTGCAGTTAGGCTAAAAACGCATCGAACAACGTTGTGAGGCTTTGATTTACCTTAGAGGTCCACCCACTCAGTAAAAATCCTGGGTCTATCACTATAAGTTATATTTGACAAGGTACATGATATGCTTGTTGATAACTATTAGGCATGTGAATGGGGCGATGACCTAAATCCCCATCTCCTTCCCGTCCCCGTCCCCATTCGCATCCTAACCGGGGAATACGATCATATCCCCAGCCCTAATGGGGAATGGGCATCCCCAATGGGGAAATGAGGAATTTTTTCTTGTTTCTGTAAGTTATTTTAAATCAGATGTGTAAGAGACCATACATATTTAAATCTCACATATTTCCAATAAACCTAAAATCAAAAGAAATTTAATTTAATACAACAAAAATCACAACATCGTATAATAATTATTAACCTAAAACCAAAAGATGAGTTTAATCCAAAAAAAAAACTTAATGTCACACATACCAAAACATATCAAGTAATGATATTTTGACTTGATATCTAAAATATTGCATACTAACATCCAAAAAAGTTACAATTTTAAATTCTAAATTTAGTTAGAAAATAGTAAATTAATAATTACCGATTTAGTTGAAGTAAATAATAT
>NC_037533.1:13206408-13221888 GCF_001531365.2 Cynara cardunculus var. scolymus
TGGTTCTCACAGTTACCACAAACAACTCAGTTCTCCCTTGAATAGGCCCCTATATATATATATATATAACGGGTATGGGGAGGGGGGGGAATGCAATCCCCGTCCCCATCCCCGATCGAGGTAGGTGGACCGGGTTCCCCGATGGGTCGGGCCCTATTCTCATACCTAATAACTATTTATATTTAATAATCATTAGTTAATAAGTTATATATCAAAGTAAAATAATATAAAAACATATTAAAAAGTTAATTACAAAAATATTTAAAAAATGAAAATTTGCTCTTGGACATGAAGTTTATTAAATTGGCTATTGAAGAAATTAATTAGTAATTAAAAGATAGTGATTTTTATTTATCAAAGATGACCATGGTATAAAAAAAAACTCACCGATAGATGCTTATTTTCTCATGAATCAGTTCTGGAAATTATATTTTACTACTTATTTATCATTAACAAGTATTACAAGATATCAATTGTATCGACTTTCATCATGATTTAATTTTGAACAAAACATTTAAATATTAAACTAATCTTGAATTTCATCTAAACGTACACAACAAATATCTTGAAACTAGATATGGTTGGGGGAAAATCTCGTCCCTCTTTTGAACTAATTACAATTTTGGTTACCGTGGTTGTCATTTTATTTCACTTTTGGTCCCTTAAACTAACAGTTGTTAACAGGGTTCGTTAACTTAGGGGTTTTTTTGGTCTTTTTAAGTTTTTTTTTTAATTTCAATTAGAAAATTAAATAAATAAAGTATTATTATATTTATTTTTATAAAAAGTCAACGAAAACTCCCCGCTTCTCCTATTTCCCCGACAACTGTTTTCGAGCAACTTCCTCACCCTTCCCATCCACCTCTGACATAAATGTGTAGCAACCTTCATATCATATCTATATCCAATCAGGTTTGAAGGCTTCCTCCAACGACTTCCATCTCCATCTCCATCACCTCCACCCCTACTGTCACATCTCTAGAGGTCACAACTTGAAGATCTAGACCTTCTTCTCTCATCTCTTTCTCATATGCCCTTCACACCAGAGGCCACATATCGAATAGGTTCGATGGTTTAGTTTCCAAGTGGAGATTGGTGGTGAAGGATCATATTGTCTTGATGGATGGAGCGTAGAACGTGATTATTTGGTTGGAGTCTAACAACATAAATGTGGGTTTCAGAGGGTCTCCCAAACTGATTTTTTAAGAAATTGCAGAAAGTCTCAATATATTCACACACCTCATGTTTTCCTTTTAAGAGATAGACCTAGACAGCTCTAGTAAAATCATCAACAATGGTTAGAAAACATCTATACCCTTCTTTACTAGGAACATGATAAGGACCCCACACATCAAGATGAATGAGATCACCAAGACTTTTGGTTTTGTGAATACTAATGCCAAATTTTTCTCTTGTTTGTTTTGCCTTATGGCAAACTTCACAAGGACCACAAGAATCAATACTAATATTGAGCCTTTCTTTTAAAACCTGAAGCACTTGGTCAGCAGGGTGACCAAGGCGACTGTGCCATAACTGAGATGAAACAAAATGAACCATACCACAGTTATTAGAAGAGAGCAAGTTGGTAGTTTTAGAGTTTTGATCGAAGAAATAAAGTCTGCCATCCTCACAACCAGTCCCCACTATACTCATTTGACGACAGTCCTGAAAGTAACATTTGGATTAATCAAATCTTATGAAGACCTTATTATCTCTAGCTAATTTATGCCCAGATAAAAGGTTCACATTGAATTCAGGAACAACAAGAATGTCAAACAAAGTAACATTACTGGACAGTTTCAGATTACCAATTTTATTTATTTTCGCCTTAGTCCCATTAGGATGACAAACTTTAAGATTCAAATCCGAAACATCAACAATATTTTCCAAATTTAGAGAACTACTAGTAATGTGTTGGTTAGCTCCTGAATCTATAATCCACCCAGAACGAGAATTTTAAAACATACCTGCCATATTGGCAAAAGCTTCATCAAGATTTGGTTTTTGATCAATTAGACTCAAAAATTTAGCAACCTGTTCTTCTGAAAAAGTAAAGGATGGCTTAGAAGTAACAGACTCAGAAGAGATAACATTTCCAGCTGTAGGTCTAAAATTAGGACCTTGAGTCTTAAAATTTTGATTTAGAGGTTTAGCCCGATTTTGAAAATCTTTTGGACATCCTATCAATTTAAAACATCTTTCAATAGTGTGACCTGTATTTCCACAACATTTGCAAACCAGGCTTGCTGGTGGTTTTCCAAATTTATGTTTATTTTCAAAACCTTTGCTCAAAAAAGCAGTATTCTGAGTTTTAACACGGTTTTGGCTAACATTAATACCTCTATGAGACTCTTCCCTATATACTAAAGAGAAAGCAGTTTTGACAGAGGGAAGAGGGTCTCTGGTTAAAATACTTCTTCTAATGGGTTGGTAAATGTCATCAAGACCCATAAGAAACTACATCAATTTTATCAGTTGACTATGAAGAGAAAAATCATGAGACACCTTGCAAGAACAGGAAGGAAGTTTAACCAGGGCGTCAAAATGTTTCCAAAGGGAATTAAGCTTGTGATAGTACTCGGAAACAGACATATTATTTTGACTCAAAGAATTAATTTTTTGGTACAAGTTGAAAGTTACAGACCCATCCACTTTATCGTAAGTTTCCTTTAATTCCTCCCAAACTTGGGAGAATTCTTTTGAAAAAACTTGACCAAGGAACAAATCCTCGGTCATAGAGCTCAATATCCATGAGAGAACAAACCACAAGGGTGGTGCCTGATTGGTTTGAGTTTGGCTCCAAAGGTCAAAAGTACCAGGAGGTTCCAGGTTCAAATCCAAGGAGGAATAAAAATCCCCTTGTGGCCATGGAGGTTCAAATGCGGTGACTCCGGGCTATCTGCAAAGCAGGTGGTCGCCCTGGAATTACTCGGCTCGCATAGCGGGTTGGATATCCAGGTTAATCAAAAAAAATATCCATGAGAGAACAATGTAATTACAACGATCCCACTGTTTCTCAAGAACGGGGTCATCAACAGGACGCGGACAGGAACCATCTATGAAGCCAATTTTATTTTTAGTTTTAAGAGCCAAGATCATAGCATAAGACCAAACCTTATAGTTTTCAGTCCCACTTAGTTTAAAGGACAAAATGGAACCTCCACCAGTGTTGCTGGGATGTAAATATAGTGGATCCCCAAAGTCCAATTTTGTGACCTTGGAGTCCACCACAGTCCCAGCTTCACCCTTTGAAGATGCCATACAAACCAAAAAAAACACACAAAAGGAATCTGAAATGCTTAAAGCCAAGATTCCTAAAACACTGATAATTGTGCTAGGTCAAGCCAACAAGACAGATTCCTTAAAAGAAAAAAGAAGGGAATAGAAAACAGGAACAACAAACAAGGCAACCCTACCACAAAAATAGCAACAGCAATAATAGCAAACTCACCACAGAATCCTTTAACGAGGTTAAAGGAAAAGCACACAAAACAACCACCTGTTATGGCAAGAGCAGAATACTCACAGCAGCTTTCTTTTAACAAAGAGTTAAAAGAAAGGACAACACAAAAAATATCACAGAACAAGGAATATTACAGAACAGAAGGAGAACCAAGATCCACCTAAACAAATGAAACGAGTTAAAATAACAATAACATGCCAGATCGAGAAAGACTCAGATCTTGACCACAGAAAAATATTCCTATGATGAATCATAAAAGAGTATATAGAATAGACTGAATGAGAAACAAACGGTAACAAAATGCCAGATCTAGAACAACATGTTCTAACACAGATCTTGACTTAACCAGAAACATATCACATTCTTAACATTCATGAAAGAGTCAAGAAAATACACTTCACGAAAAGGGGACCATACTAGATCCGGAGGATCAAACGACGGTACAACCCCAACGATCATATTAAGAAATCTCCACACGAAGATATACATAAATTTTTCCAGATTAACAAGATATACAAGCATTATAACAGATCTTATGATGAAAAATAACATTTAGAGAGCATAATATGTATTTAACATGACAATAACGAAGAAAACAGATCTGGAATGTGAAGGGACACAGATCTTAAAGAAGATCTGGAGTAAATGCTAGGGGTGTTCAAAAAAACCGTTGGACCGCTCAAACCGGCCGAACCAAGTCAAACCGGACTGTTTTTGGCGGTTTGAGCGATCTGGCGGTCCGGTCTGGTTTGGAAAATAGCAAAACCGGATGGTCCGGTCCGGTCTACGGTCTGGAACATTTTTTGGGCGGTTTGGACCAAACCGACCGCCAAATACATACATACATACATACACACACACACACACACACTATATATATATATATTAGTATTAGCAAGCCCAACTTTTTTAACTTATTGACTATGACCCAAATATATCCCTAAGCCTAACATCGAACATAATCAAAATCGACGCCTAAAACCATTAACCATTGAACATATCGACACATTTGATATTGATGTTCTCTTAATTTTGAAATCCCTCAAGAACTCCATCAATCTATCAATATTTCTAATCCATCCTTTGATTTCGGCGCATATCATCAAGACATTAATCAAATGATTCAACCAACTTAGATTTGGTTTCTATTTTGTTTGGTCAAGAACTCAAGACTCAAGAATTGAACCATTGAAGGTTGTGAAGTCCTGGATTTTGTTACTCAATACTCACTGTGGAGTTGTAACTTTGTTAATTTGTTTGTTTTCTAATATACTTTGACTTCGTAGCTGCTTAATTATTAAATTTATTTGTTTAGATATTTTGTTTTCTTAAAATGGATATTTAATCTAAAATTCTAAATTATATATGTTTTTTAAGTTTAATATTTAAAGTCCATTAAAGGCACAAACCGCCTATACCGGTTAGACCAGACCGCCTTTTCCTGGTCTGGTTTGACCGGTCTGGGCACTTGACGTCAAACCGCTCGGTTTGAAAATTTTATAAACCGCCATTACGGTTTGGTTTGTGGTCTGAGGGGTTAAACCGCCCAAACCGAATCGCGAACACCCTAGTAAATGCACACAGATCTTGAAAAATGTACTCGTGAATACAGATTATGAAAAAATAGATCTGGAAGTAAATGGACGTAGATCTTAAAATAAGATCTGGAATAAGGGACACAGATCTAAACAAGAACATATAAGATAAGAAGGCGATAACAACAGATCTCGAAGAGGGACCTATTTGGATCTATAGGATCTAGGTACAACCTGATCGATCATTTCAAAGAAACAGAAACAGAATCGTCGCACAAGGATATCTTAGAGAGATCTGATATCAAGATGTAGAAAAACATCGAGAACACACCAGAATCTCGTCCAATCATCTATCCAAATCAATATAAGCGATTAAACAGTAAGAGAGACGAAGGAATACATACCTTAAGCTCTGATACCATGTTCGCACCAAGAATATTTGAACATTTATTTTATAAAATGTATTGAAATAAAGAGAAGTACATAATACAACTTACTTGATAAGAAGATCTATCGTTAATCTTACAACAATCTATGAATCTGATTCTAGAATATGAACGAAGAACAACGAGAGCAAAACAATAGAGCGAGAAATCTTGTTAAAGCATCTAGAAAATTATGAGATGATATGAGTTGGAACGGCTGAAAACTTCTTTATATATGAATGTTCTTTTGACAAGTCTGCCCCTTCAGGTTTAGAAGAATTACTTCGCTGCCCTTATTCTTTTGCTAGATGTGAGGCGCAGTCCTCCTCATTTGAATAACAGCAACACTTTCGTAACTTGACATATTCTACCCAAATCTGTTAATATTATAACAAACAAGGACATAAGTCAAGTTAGATACAAAGTCAAGATTGTAGAATATAACAACATTTTAACAATTTCTGAGGACGAGAGTAGCATTCAAGTGGTGTCTCTAGGACGACTTCATGAAGTTTGGTTCATAGGTCGAACTCTAGTTACACATATGGGGCTTTGAAAATAGTTTGTTTCAATGTGGATCTGGTTATGATTTAGATTCGTTTTTTGTTACGGTTTTTCTAATTTGTTGTTTAGGTTATCGGAGAAGATGGTTGGTAGGGGATGGGTCGTCGGTAGGGTGAGGGTACAATCAGAAGGGGGTGGGGGTCTTAAAGAAGTCAATCTTTAATAAATTAAATTAACAAAAAGACAAAAACAAAGTTAAAATGCCAAAATACCCTTAAAAGAAATACTACAAAGACAAAAATGTCCTCTTTGTTCATGGACCTATTTAACAGAAGTTAGTCTCAGAGACCAAAAATGAAACAAAACGGCAACTACATTAACCAAAATTATGTAACACTTGTGAATTTCAGACTTATGTATATGTTTAATTCTTTATCAAAAGGTATTTAACTTGATAATCAATGAGGGTTCCTACACAGATAGAGATTTGAACTAGGCTTGAAGGATGCAGAAAACGACGAAATCGAACGAGAAAGGAGCTGGCAACTTGGTGCACGACCCATGTCACAGCCCAAGTCCCGTGGCCTACTTTTTTGGTAGGCTGTGTTCTTGGGCAACTTGCCACCCGGCCTAAGTGGCGGACAAGGTTGTGTAGACATGCTTTTCTTTACAAATACCCGATCTTTTAAGGGGTTTTCTTCATTTTACTATATCTCTTTCATTTCCCACCTATTTGGTGTGATTTTGGAGGATATAGTTTCGGTTTTGGAAGCTATTTAAGACGGGATGAAAGAGGGTTAAGATTTCTTGATGGTTCAAGAGTGTTTGGGAAAGCTAACCTTCTCATCTCGCCACTCTAAAAACTAGAGTTTTATGTGTTCTTCATTCCCTCTCTTCTTCTCTCATCTTTGTCTTAGGTTTTGGGTTACTTGAAGTGAAATATATCTTTTACGAAGTTTTGGAGGATTTCTGATCCGTTGCTAAACGCTACTTTATTTTAACATCAAGCATCTCTCTTTAACACACTAAAATGGTAAAACCGAACAACATTGATGCGTTTTTTATATGTCGATAGGTTCGGAACACTTTGGAGCCAAAAAAAAGGGACAAAAAGAGGATTTTTGACAGCTTTGCAAGGCTATGGTATTTCAAGAATATCTCACTCGTCCGAGCTCGGGTTTAAGTGATTCAAGATGATCTGGAAAGATATCAAACAACCTTACAACTTTTAAGTTTTGAGTTTCTGCAGATTCGGACTGCAACAAAGACAAAATTGACATCAAAGACGGAAAAAAGCTGCTGGACAGCAGCTGAAAAGAGCAACTCTACGTTCTTTTTAGATTTGAAAAGATAACAATAAAAAGGGGAAGGTAATCTCCATGGAATTCACAGAAACAAAATCGAGGAAAAAAGAAGAGGATCTGGTGGATTTTAAGAGAGAAAAAGGGGAGGAGGTGGACGACTGAAAACATACGTAACAGACATTCGATCACCAAAACAGAGGGGCTTTCGAGTGGTTCTATACGCATAGAAAAAAGGGGCTGTTGGGGCGTTATTAACAGAACCGTAAGGGGCTGCTGGAGGCTCGAGGGGGGCTGTTTTGACAACACCAAAAGCATCAACGAACAAAGATTTGCTGCTGCGTTTCTTATAACGAACAAGAGTTTGCTGGGTTATGATTTGGTAACGTTGATCAAGAGCGGGCAACAGGAGGTAGTCAAAACAAAGGTAATTTTTTGATGAGATTATTCTTCGTTGGTTTTGCATATTGATGAGATTTTTGGTAGTGACATTCAAACATTGTATTGGTGATATTTGGGTTACAGAAGCTTTGTCTTGACATTGTTTATATATCTATTCTCTATACATATATTTTCTGGAACAATGCATGAACATCAAGAAAGTGTTGGAAGTCCATTACCATTATGAGCTAAATCTGTTTCAAGGTCGATCCGATGTGAAAACCCACATGTGATTTGATTTTGGTTTGTTTTTATTATGATTTATCATTCATGGACGTTGATTCCATAGTGCTCGTTTTTCCAATTATGAATCATAACTAAGCGATCCGACTCACATTGGGCCTAGTGCCCACCGACAGCTAATGCGTTTCACTTATTAAACATGGTTCTATGGTCTGTCTGTGACCCCAAGGACGCCGGCCGAAAGGGATGGAAGGACAGAGCTTTTGTTTTTCATGTCGTCAAAGAGTTGAACAATAGTTTTTTCGTGTTGTTAAAAAGTTGAACAATGAAAATAAATAGCGAGTGTCCGATATATCTTACAACTAGAATTCCTCTTTTTTCCGACCCAGTCCCTCCACCACCGTGGACCCCAATAATCTAATATGAATGATTCACCATTGACTCGGTTTTTGGTTTTTGGTTTTTGGTTTTTGGGAAACAATCAACCTATTGAAAATGGAAGAATCAAAGGGTATGTTCGTTATACTCTTCATGATTCGTTTAGGAATAACCAATTCATGGGGCGGTTGGAGTATCCCCAGGAGGGGGGGGGGGGACTATAACGAATCCGGGCATTTGGTTACTCATTTACGATAAATAATAAATAAAAAGGCTATTTCATTTCGACAAAAGACCCACACCCAAGTTCCATAGCTTTTGGTCCGTTATCTCAATCATGATTATCCTACCACTAGAGAGAAAGGCCCTTCCCTTTTTTCAGACCTACTGCCGGTAATAAGTAGCAGTAAAAAATTTGTATTTATTTTTCATGATATTATGCATGAATCAGATATATCATGGTGAATTCTTCAGAATTTTTTTTGGCTTCCACAATGAAATTTGATAAGTGAGATTTCAAGTAAGTGTTTCCATAATCCTCTTCTGTCGGAAGAAATGGTTCATCGACATAATGAGTCACCATTGATATTGACACATCTAACAATTTGGAGTTACGAAGGTGTGGTTGGAGCGCATATTGTGTTTTGTGGGTTGTGCTTTTTGGCAGCCATCTGGTTCGGTGTCTTTGGTGTCACGGACCGACCATAGAATCATGTTCAATAATTGGCCCCATATCAGTTATAGAAGAAATTCCTACGAATATGAAACCCATATGAGAAACAGAGGAATATGCTATTCTTTTTCTTTTAATTCCGTTGGTCGGGTGAGTGATTCATGCGGTTCTCGCGAAGGCCAAGTATATTGGATTCAAATTCATATTTTGCACTTCTACAGCCGGTTGATCAAAATGAGGATCCCAAATTGCATGAGTAATAGGTCTTACATGTAAAATGTAAATCCTTTTCCTAAGTTTTCTTTATTTATTCTCCATCTAAACTAAATTTTTTAGTATATATGTAGTGCCAATCTAACACACGTCCTTTTTTTACTATTATTTCATGCGGACTACCTGCACCTAGACAAAAAAGACCCTATGAAGGTTCATTGTTCCTGGGATTGGCTTTAGGCTTTCCAGTGCAATTTGGGTGGAAGGCGAAGAAGGCCTCCTTCCGACATAGGTGGACCTGGTGTGGTGGCATGGGTGGCACGTGCCACCGTATTATTTCGCAGCCGAAGGGTAAAAAATTTAGGTTTATTAACGGTGCTACCATATCGTTTTAGAAGGTGCTACCGTATTTCCCTGAAATCCAAATGGTGCAACTAAAACCCAAACAAAACAAAGCCCAAACAACCAAAACCATATTTTTTGTAATTATTTTTGGGTATATATTGACCGTTTTCAAAAGATGAAGACGCGTCGGATACAAGTTTATGAGTTGTTTATCGGTACTATAAAAACCATATTTTTTGTAATTATTTTTAGATGTATATTATACTATATTAATTATATGGTGCCACCGTTTGAAAAAAAAATTGGATTCGTCCCTTCCTTCCGAGGGTTTTAAATTTTTAATCGTTGATTTATTTGTATGTGTTTAAATTGAAAGTGTTATCACGATTGATTGACACAACTTGGATGGTTCATGGGTAACTCCTTACTGTGCCAAACACAATAGTGTAGGTGGGAGGACGGTTGGTTTGTATAGGCATGGATTATGTTGGAGGGTTGGATCGGTGCCTTGACATGTTGATTTAGGCAATGCATTTAAAACTGAATATTGCATGAAGACAAATTAAATTGGTGAAACACTTGGGTTAGTAACATACGGTTGACCTTGACTTTTTTTCATCCTTAGAACTCGTTTTCTCAATTTTGTTATATTTATTTTTCTTATAAAAAAAGCCAAAAAGATTTTCTATTTATTTGTTTCTTAATTTTAACGCAATTCCTTTAAGGCTTGATTTGGTTACTGTTAATTGTAATATTTAAATTTCAACTTCGAGTCTTGAGCTTTTATTGATTTAATTGATTAGTCTATCATGTTAACACAAATAATTAGTTTGACCACTGACTTCATGAGAAGAACGATACCCGACTTACCACTTTACCGATTTGAATCACGTTTATAAATTTAGAACTTATTGTACCTTTAACGACACGTGCAACAATTTTCCCGAAGATCAAGTTTTTTTTCAGTGGAAACTCAAAGTTTGGTTTGAAACCTAGATTTAATATAGATCTAGCAAGGTGAGTTCTAATTGCTTTGCAGAATTATAGACATGTCAAAATATATTTATTTTGGGTTTTGAACATATTATCACGAGTTCACTTCGTATTTGATGGGTTATGTGAATATTTATGCATTTGAGCATATTTGGATTATCAAATCTTTAAAGATGGTTTATGATGTTTTAAAAGACCAAAAGAAATCTATTTAACTAAATGTGACTTTAAAAGAGGTAACTTGGGTTAAAGATGATTTTAATGGATTTGTTGAACGGGTTAAAGTCTTTATTGACCTTATTTGCAGTCAAATGTCGTTTTGGAATCTTACCCAACTTATGGGCCATGACGATGGCACTTTAAGCCTTTGACCACAGGTGTATAAACCTTTGAGATTTACCCTTCTTTGGTTCGGTGTGAAATTTGAGAATACATGTCATATAGTTTCGGGCCTTTTGGCTATAAAGCTTCAATGAAGTGTTGGTTATGGACCTATTCATATTATAGGTGCCATGTATTTATTAAATATTGGGAAATATGTCTTTTTGGATTATGTATTTTACATTGGCTTTACTGAAATAGTCATATGTTGCATTGATGCTCATTGGAGCCATATAGGAGACCATTGATTTGTATGGTGAAACTCATCTGGAGGTCAAGTAGACACTAGGATCATTTTGGGAATCTTGTGGTGGTGCTCAATAGAGCCGTATATGGGGATCTATGACCCGAGACGAAACTCGAGAACACTAATAAGTGGCTTACTTTTGTGTTATGCCACATTCGATGGAATTGGGTCTCCCTATAACCGAAAGGTGTTGATTTGGGGCACTTCATTGCCCATGCTTCCGGTGTTTTGAATATATAAATTTATCGGTCTAATTGATGTTTTGGAGTTTGCGCCTTGCGTATGTTTGGATATTGGTTATTTGTCTAAAACGGGTATTTGAATTGAAATAACGAGCTTTGTAAAGATATTCCTTTCTATGACTTGAGTTTAAATGATGGGTCGTTGTTTTTAAGAAAAATATTCATTTTAACTGTTTTGCGTTTTATATGAATAAACTGTTTTAATTTACTAAACGTTAAGCCTAACACTTTTTCTTATCGACATGTACATCAGGTCTTAGTGGGATCTGAGCAGCATTTGAAGCTATGTAGAGGTTCCAGTAGGACGACTTTAATATGCGTGATCCGGTTTTGGAAGATAGAAGACCTGACTTGTTATATTTTGATTGAGAATAAGATAGTCCCGTTTAGAAACTCTGGTACATATTATTTTATCTTCCTTCTTTTGTAAACTTTAAGTAATTTGTTATTAAAGATATTTTATTTAAAGGATCTGGATGTTTTAAACTGTATGCTATTTTCTAAATTTAGGACAAACTGTAATTAATTCAAAAGAGGGACAAGAATAGCAACCACAGGGACCAAAAATGTAATATACTCTATAAATATAAACGTGTTTATATATGATAACATTTGGTAAGGAAAATTACATAAGTTTTAAGTATTTACAATCGGAGTCCTTATAGTTTAGATCATCAACTAGGTAACCAAACGACACTGAACTTTTAAATATCATACATAGACACATGTCAAAAAACCCGTTACGGAACGCTAAAATTCGCAACGAACTCCCCTTAAGTTTTAATGCCATTAGCAGCAACGTGATGGTTGGAGTTGTCAATGTGTTTTTTCGCAACATGGAATTGTGAAGCATATCTGGATGGCGTTTCAGATGCAATCACAGGTGGTTCATTCAAAAACGCCCATCTGCTATTCATCCACCTGTAAAAGAACTCCCAAATACTAATATCAGCAATCATGTCAACAATAATATGTATTTAACTGAAAAAATATGAAAATTTCAAATTAGAACCCACTATTAATTATAAGAATCATGAAGTATTCAGTACAAAAACTTAAAATCTGAATAATATATTACCATCCATTCTTGAAAAGCTTCTCCCTATTTCCTTCTTCGTCTTCTTCTTCAATTTCAGCAACGGGATTTTCCTTTGTGATTGGAAGGGAATTTGATCTTCCATACATCTTTTCAGTCTCATTTTTCTATTATAAATAACATTATCTCTTAGATTTTATAGAAAACATCATAATTAAAAAAAAAATCTAGACGCCTTTTGGATGTAGCAGTCGGCCTTGAATTCATGATCTAGTTTATCATGAAAACACTAAAATGGTACTCGTACAATGCAGCGAGATATATCTTCATTTTAATGTTTCGTTTTTATTTTTTATCTTTGTTGATATAATATGATTTATGTGGTTTTGAGAAAGATAATGTTTTTACGATTTAGTTGAAGTAATTTATTTTTGGCTTAACAATAATATTTTATAAAGATAATGAATGATTCTGTTAGAACTCAATGATTATTCTAATTATATTTTAGATTTTTCATATTCAAAATGAGATATTTATCCTGTATTTGATTATGTTTATCTGCAGTTAGTTATACAAATTCAAATATGAAGCTTTAATAAGTTGTACTTATGCACAATTTACTTGTAATATTAAACTTTAAGTAATATGCTATATAGTACTTCATGCATAATAAATGGTTTTTAAGAGTTTTTGTTAAATGCTTTATAATATAGTATATATATATATATATATATATATATATATACATACTAGAAGGGTACTCGCGCAATGCAACGAGATACATCTTGATTTTAATATTTAATTTTATTCTTTACCTCAGTCAATATTATAATATGGTCTTATGTGATTTTGAAAAAAACGATGATGTTTTTATTTTTAATAAAATATAAATTTGAAGATATCATAAAAATTTGACAAAAATATATCGATATTAGTAGCAAATTAACTATTTAAACTTCCTTATCTTTGTGTAGTTTTTAATTTAATTTTTTTATTACAATTTAATTTAGGGTCAATAACGAAGTAATTTATATTTGATTTAATAATATAATTTTTTATAAAGATAATAATTAATTATTTTTGTTAGAACTCGATATTTATCTTAATTATATTTTAAATTTTTTATATTTTAAAATGAGATGTTTATCTTCTATTTGATTATGTTTATCTACAGTTAGTTACACGAATTTAAACATGGAGCTTTAATAAGTTGTATTTAAGCATAATCTACTTGTAATCTTGAATTTTAAGTAATATGCATCAATAAACAGTATTTCATACATAAAAAGTAGTTTTTAAGAGTTTTTGTCAATGCTTTATAATATAGTATATATATATATATATATATATCTAAATATTTATTTACACTTTATACCCTCAATTTAATAATAATAATAATAATAATAATAATAATAAAAACTTAACCTGATTTCCCTTTGAAAACGTGTGAGAAGATTTAAGAACACCATGTACTTCCTCTTCGTTTTTCTTCGATCTCCAATAACTTGCAATTTCTACCTTCGTCATCGACGTGTTCCTATCCAATTTCACTATAAATAACAATTGAAAATACACCTAAATTAATAACCCATCGTCCTTCAATTGACCGCTAAACAAAATTTTATAAAAAAACCGTTCATGATTTAAAACATCAATATTTACTGGGTTGGACCCGTTTACCAACGGATGACATGTTTAGCAATAAATTTCTTCTGGGTTGGATCAAAGGTGGACGCATAATTTTTTTAAACGGAACACAATTTAACCTGTTTAGTTGGTTAGTTGCTTGTATTTYCGAAGATACGTTGGATTCCTTGCAACTCTAACTTCAACCAATTTAAAAAACAGAACTATAAAAAAAAAAACTCGATATTAAAAGCTAAAAAATAGRAATCTTGTTAAAAGCAAGATTCAAATATGAGCTTTCTTGAAAGGAGAACTTAAAAACCAACCCGATTACCTAAAATTTATGTTATAAGTGTATTTTCACACAATATTTTGGCATACAACGAAAAATTATGATAACACTGTTAAGAAACGTAACCGTTTTCCAGTATAACAGAACCATGAATATGGTGCCATGCCACCGTATACCCTATAATAGATCCGTTTTTAGATCTGGTTTATCGGTAACCTTTGTTTCAACTAGTATCTAAATCACTAAACGTATGTATTAAATTCTTTAAATAAATTTAACCGGGTTTTTCGTAATTGAAACAATTAAGACGTACAAGTTTTAATGCATAAAACAGAAAGTAATACTTACCGGATTTAGAAGGTGAGTCCCAACCTGCCATTAAAGAACCCATTTCTGCTTAAACCTTCAAAACTATTTGAAATTCTTGTCTTTCCAGGAGATAGTAGTAATGGTGGTGTCACTTGATGTGTGTGTGGATATATATATTATATAATGTTACATATATATATATATATTAATATATATATATATATATTAATATATATAATTATATAGTGTTATATATCGAGGATATGGTTGAAAGCGATAATGGTGGCAAGTGTCAATAATTTATATATTTTTGTCCTTTGATCTTATCTTTAAATCAATTTAAAAATTAAAAAACATCAAATATATTTTAACTGATTTATCTTTTACTAATTGATTTATCTTAAAAAGTCGCGTTAATCTTAGGTTTGAGTTGGGGTCCACTTATTTGTTTGTTAGTGAATGAGTCTTATGGAGCGTTTGATTTCATAAAATGATTTTGTAAGATTGGATTTTATGGAAAGATTAAGATTTAAGGAAAATTAGATTTAGAATCGTTTAATTTGCATAATTTAGAGCAAACAAATTATAAATAGTTATAAAAATAATTAAATTATCTTTTTATTAAGTGCTTATTGTAGAATAAATGTTTTTAATATATTATAAATAATTTTACATATCTATACTATATTATAAAACATTTGACAAAAACTCTTAAAAATTATTTTTTATGCATGAAATATTATTTAATTGATCCATGTTACTTAAAATTCGAGGTTATAAGTAAATTATACATAAGCTACATGTTTGAATTTGTGTAAATAACTATAGATAAACATTATCAACTACAGGATAAACATATCATTTTAAATATAAAAAATCTAAATTATAATTAG
>NC_037533.1:13222406-13225777 GCF_001531365.2 Cynara cardunculus var. scolymus
CTTTTACGTTATAATTTTTAATATATTAAAATGAATATTTTGCTAAAAGAATTATTCAGGGAATATTTATATGATGGATAAAGTATATTTTGATTTGGACATAAAGCAGCCAATTTTCTATGGGCGRTTCCTCTTTTCAGCACACAGAAAAACAGATATTTGTAGAAAAAGTTATTTATGGTTTCAGTTTTTTTTTTTTTTTAATTTATTTGAATTTTTTTACTGTTATTTTCAGGATTACATGTGATTGAGGGGCTGAATCTTGTTTGGCAAAAAAAAAAAGTCTATTTTTTAATGGTTTTAAAACCTTCTAAATGATTTTGTATCATGAATTTCCCTTAACCATTAAGAGTCCTAATTTCACTGTACACAATTACCAAACAATTATATTTCATTTTGCATTATATCATACGAGTCTCTTAATCATTATGACCACTTAATTATTCTGCATCAAACCATACAATAATTGTCAAACAACCCCTAAGTGAGGTGTACGTAAATTGATATGGACATATACAGTTACCAAAAAAGTTTGTGTAGAACTAGAAGAGAACAATAGGTAGTGACTAGTGAGTTTGAGTCTCCTTAAGGCTCGTTTGGTTTGCTGGTAGGATTCGAAATTGAATTTCACTTTAATCCCATCTTTTGTTTGAAGGAAAGTTTGGATTTAAAATCCCGGGTGTAATGCCCCAAGCCCAAAACAACAAGTTGACTCAATTACATYTAAGTCAACTTAACCATGATAAAAGTTATTGGTAACATACAAGTTTGAGCTTATAAGAAGCTYACAAATTTACTTCTCTATATATATGGGATGAATTGGTACAAACTCCCTCACTTAAATTTCCGACGCCCATCAAACCTGCCAAAAATCCTCCTTTTAATCGAGGATGTGAGATTCGCCTAAGATGTCACAAACACTATCTGAAAGACTCATCACGCCCAATGAGGTTTGTCCTACTATCATGATGGTCCAATGATTGGCTCCAATATCATTTGTAATGTTCCAAGCTCAAAGCAACAAGCTGATCAAATAACCTCTAAATNTCCAATGATTGGCTCCAATATCATTTGTAATGTTCCAAGCTCAAAGCAACAAGCTGATCAAATAACCTCTAAATYAACTTAAAACTATGGTGAAAGTTATTTGTAACYCACAACTTTGAGATTATAAGGAGCTCACAAATCTACTTTTCTATCTATATGTGACAAGTTGTTACGTCGAGATTTCAACCAAGATCCCGTAACTGACGGATTTAGAAATCCTTAGAGATGACTGTCATTCGAAATCCACATCTTACCGAAACAAACAAATCCTACAAACCAAACAARATTTATAAATTATAAAATGGAATTCAGTTATATTCGAAATCCTACAAACCACACACACCAAAGATTCCAAATCCTTACATAAAATACAAATCCTTCAAAACATTTTATCAACCAAACAGGTCCTTTACGGTTTTTGAGGATTGTTTTGACTGTTACGTTTAGCAATCTATGAGATTAGCCGAGATGGTCACTTAATAATTACCAAAAATTATTTAAAATTTATTTTCTAATTATCCTTATTTGGCGTCTTCCAAAAACCGTCGGTAATCCTCTGATGAATTTATATTTTATCGATATATCACCGACGTTCTAGGGAAAAAAAGTAGGTAAAGGCATCCAAAAACTTAGTATATCAATGAACCATCGGTGATCCATTGTAGATTACAGATGAATATGGCCGTCAGTAATATTCTGTAGATGAAAGTGTAATGTCTTGTTTGTAGAATTTCGTCAATCCACATCGAAACTTATTAATTAATAGTTGTACTCGAAATTCCTGAAGACAAATGTGTCGACGTTTTTCGTCCATCATTTAGAATAAGATTTTTTTTTTCCATCTAACTCATATAAAAGATATACTGTACATGCATCATTGTAAACTGAAAGACCAAACGTGAGCAAAAATCATTTACGTACGAATACATGGATAAAAAATATAAAATTATTCAAAATTTCAAAATATCTGATATTACATCTGATGTCTAGGATATATCCAAATGTTAACTACATGCCTGCATCTGAACCATGGTCGATGCAAAAAAAAATCTACTACATAGCAGCAAAATTTACAGTAATCAAAAAGTATTTCGTGTGAAGATAAAATTTACAGTAAATTTTATCTTCACACGAAATACTTTTTGATTCTTGATTTTATACTAATTTTTAAAAAAATTACGTATCTTTTTTACAAATTACACCATTAGAAAAAGGTGTCGCTGATATTTTTAAATGAACCCGCTTTTGAATTTTTTTTTTTAAATTAATTATATTTAATGTTAACATAAATAAAAAACATATTTTTAACGTGAATGAGATGCGTGTATGACAAATGTAGTATTTAATCTTCATTCATATTTCCGACGTTTCTCGTTTGAATTTTCCAATAAAATGCATGATTAATAAGATGGAAATTTTCTTTTAATAAAATTTAATGTGAATACAGACTTCTTATTATATTATATTTGGTTAGAATTAATTTGTTTATAGTGACGTAATAACGTTAACATAATAATATGTTCCAACACTTCATGGTGATTTTGTGTATATTTGAACCTTTAAGATTATTCGTTTAGAGTTAATTTTTAAACTTTAGAATTAATTTGTTAATTAGGGATCAGCTGTGTAGGTTAATTTGTTTATCTTTTAGGTTAACTCTCTAGAATTAAAGGTTAATTTGTTCATGTTTAAGGTTAACATGTTGTATCTCGATCCGCTCATTTAAAATATTAGGTGGAAAATTAAAAATACATTAACAATCGATTAAATTTTATTTTAAAATTTTAAGAGATAATTAAAAAAAAAAAAACTAACATATCTGATTTTTTATGATTTAAGTATTTAATTTATGTATAATACAATCAAAAATATAATAATTTTATTATTAATTTAAAAAAAAGTTATATTATGATATTATTACTAGAAAATTCTTGAATCCATCTATGTATTTGTTTTTACTTCATTTTTAAATAATAAATATATATATAACTGAATTCGATAAATTATCATCCATTTTATTTCAGATATATCTGAATTTTTATTTGTCGTTTGTATTTTATGATATATAAAAAAATAAAATGAAAAAAATGGAGGTAAAAGACAAAAACACAATTAACACCGAGTATGAGTACGAATACGATGAAGGAGGTCATGTGAAGGTTGCATAGGTTTGGCATTTGACAAAACCCATCAGCGGAACCGCACACCACGCTCTTTGTCTTTGTCTTCATCTTTTGGCTACAAAAATATACGTTAAATGTAATATAGAATTTTAAAAATACTTTTTAATATTTGGTAAAATAATAAGACAAATTATACTCCAA
>NC_037533.1:13227085-13240185 GCF_001531365.2 Cynara cardunculus var. scolymus
TATATTAATTAATATTAGTAATATTTAAATTTTATTAATATTTATTTATAATTAATAGTAATGAATAATAACTAATATGATGAAGGTTATAATTGGAAAAAGAATAACAATAAGCTACCAAAACACTAATTCAAGTAGCATTTCAATAAAATAGCATATGTGCATTCAAGCGTGTATTTAGAAAATAAGTTAGCTTATAAGCCAACTTATTTTTGCCAAACAATGCCTTAATCAATGCTAGTGGCGGATCCAGGAATTTTATAGACTGGGGTCGCTTAAACTAACAAGTACCAACACATCATATCATTATAATTAATAATACGTGATTACATAAGTTGATTTMTACGAGTTTTCATCATTTTAAAACAAGTCATTACATCTTGATTTGTAACCTTAGCAAGTACTTTTTTTTATACGGCACAAATGACGCACGCATTCAAAAAATCGTCACAAATTTGATTGCGCAAAGCTGGCTTCACAAACTTCCTCACAGAAAAGCATCTCTCGACTGTTGCGGTTGCAACAGGCAAAACCAATGCAAGCTTCAATAATTGATAAACCAAAGAAAACACAAGATGTTTCCTTGTTTCAATCATCACTCTAACAAGCTTGGATATACCTTTCAAATTAGCAAATAATTCATCATGTTGGAGTTGAAGTTGAAGTTGGTGCTCAAGAGTAGTTCTTTCGTCATTCGTAAAATCATCAGGATAATACTCTGTTAACCTTAGTAATTTTGATGGGTCAAAGTCACAAAATGAGTAATGAGGATTCAAAGCTGCTATACAAGTGAGCAATTCGAAGCTTACTTCATCAAATCTGTCACCAAACTTTTGAATTTGCATATCCATAACCGTGTTAAAACATTCATACTCGTAATAATGTCGATATGTGATACTTGTTTTGTGTCTTCGATTTTTTGGATTGACATAAGCTTCCTCCATGTTTACTGTTTCGATGTTGTGTTTTTTGCAAAAAAGAAGAGATCTTCTCAAGAAGTCGACAAAATCCATCAACTCTAAATTGTTGCAATTGTCGCTTGGTTGACTTCATCAATGAAACAACATTCAAGATATCTTGATCTTTTTTCTGAAGAGCCAGTGACAATGATTCTGTGACCTCCAAAATATGCAACATCAAATAAAACACATTATCAAATGATTGGAAATATATTTAAAGACCATTTGCTTGACGTTGGCTATAAGGATTCTCACACACATCTTCAACATACTGAAGCACCTCAATAACAGATGGAAACAAATCAACCAAACGCTTAAGTGTTTTGTAGTGTGAACCTATCTTGTATCTCCAGGGCTTCCAAGAGAAAGCTCTTGATTTAACCCACTACCTGTTTCAATTTCACCGCTACCAATGRCTTCTTGTACTTTATCCTTTCGACTTTCTCAAACCATATYTGYTCGCTTACAAGAAGCACAAACCACATTCATCACAGATGCTATCATSTCAAAGAATTTTTCAGTTTCGATGTATTTATGTGCAACCACCACAACAACTAACTGAAGTTTGTGAACRAAACAATGGACATAATATGCTGAGCTATTTTCTCTCATGATTAAAGCTTTCAAACCATTGAATTGGCCACACATATTGSTTGCTCCATCATAACMTTGGCCTCTAACCTTGTTCAAAACTCAAATCATGTTCAACAAATAAGAATCCAATCGCAGATTTAAGAGATAAAGCATTTGTGTCATTTACATCTACAAGACCAATAAATCTTTCCTTAACAATTCCAYATGTAACATATTGCAAAACCATGGCCATTTGTTCCTTTTTAGATATGTCACTCGACTCGTCAACTAATAAGGAAAAACACATCATCACTAATCTCTTGGAAAATATGTTTGAGAACCTCTTGTGCAAAGCAGTGAACGACATCCTTTTGAATACTTGGCGCCACCATTAGATTATTCCAAGAGCATTTTCTAATATAACCTTACCGACAACCTCATTTTGATCTCGAACTAATTTTATTAATTCCAAGAGAATTTCCCCTATGAAGAGACGTTTCTGACTCATCATGACCACAAAAAGGTAATGCACCATTCAACAAAAATCTAGCAGCATCAACAGAAGCATTCAACCGAATACRATATTCATTCTTTTGAATATCACTTTGTTTATGTAAGGCGATGACAATTGATTGACCGGGTCTCATTAGGTCCTCACATTTCGTAACAGCTCTATTGTGGAAACTATTAATGTGGCCCACATGAGTAGTCAATCTCTCAGTTTTATTCCAACTACTAAGCCTTCCTTAAAAAAATCACTTCCAGCTTTATCTACTTTTAAACTATACTCCAACCAATTACCGTATTGATCAAACCAAGCTGGGTTAAAACGTCTTGCCTTGTTCCCAATTATTCTTCTTGGAAAGTCRTGACYACGTGGTTGACACGRTCCTTTAATCAAATAGTTTCGTCYGATTTCCTCTCTTTGATTAGGGTGATATTGTAAAATTATTTTCCTTTCAGYTGGATCCGATGGAAGATTATTCAAATCAACTTCCCTATGCATCAAAGGAAGATCATTGCGCAAGTTGTTTCCACTTAAAGGTTCTCCACTATTATCGCAGTCGAGCGTCGATGCCTTTCTTTTCAGAAATCTTTCCATCTTCTAGCAAAAACAAGTGGACAAATACATCATACACACACGCACACAAATTAAATAGAAATAAAAGGAAGTCTTCTATGAACATGGGCATGGAAATTACAAATACAAATTAAATAGCAAATGAGCATCTATTAGATATTAATATGTGTCTAGTATATCTACTCATATTAATATTTAATAGTTTACCAAAAGCTTAAAAAGCCCCAATTGTCTACCTACTGTTTACAGTTTACCAAAAGCTTAAAAAGCCCCAATTTTTTTTTAATGAAGCAGAACTGCAGAAGCCAAAAGCTTGAAAAGCAGAAGCCAAAAGAAGTAAGCAGAAATGGAGTAACTAGTCTCCAGCGGTCTTGAAAAGCTCTATTGTAGTAAGCAGTAAGCAGAAGCAGTAACCAAAAACTTAAAGCAAAAGTAGTAAGCAGAAGCAGAAGCAGAAGCAGTAACTTAGTAAGCAAGAAACAGTAAGCAGAAACAGTAACATKAATGGCTCGAAGAAATGAAACAGAAACAGTAAGCAAGAAGCAATAAGCAGAAGCAGACTAAACATAAGCAGAAGCAGTAAGCATAATTGAATGGTGCTGAATGGCTCAAAGAAATGAAGCAGAAGCACTAAGCACTAAGCAGAAATGGAGAAATGAAGCATTAAATCAAAAACAAACCTGGTCTGCAATTTGCCGGAGGACTGGTCTACCCTCTGCGGTTGAAATCGCCGGCTACCGGTGGAGAGTGCCGGAGTGGGCACTGTGAAACTTGAAATCGCTGACAACTAGTTAGGGGCCCCTGGAAAAATGAAATAGGGGAAAGTGAAAGGTAACTAATGTAAATCATAAATTTTAACCTAGGTAATTTTTTTTTACTTTTGACTGGGGTCCCCCCCTCCCCCCTTTAACCACTGTGTCCGCCCCTGATCAATGTGGTCCAAAAAACCAGACTTGGCCTAAACCTATCTATGTTTGGCAAGTTAAAAGYATCTCCTCCAAAATGGAGATTTTAGAACAAAACTTTGGTTCAATAGATTCTCTAAAATATAGAAAGCATGCAAGAAAGTGTATAATAGTAATATAATTAATGTTGTAATTTTTTCAAATAAAAATCTATTGGAGATAAATTTTGGAGATTCTGAGTGTTCTCAATTTTTTAAGAATCTATTGAATATGTTTTAAAGAGTGAAAACGAACAAACSATTTTATACAATATTAGGGATTGGAAATATACAAATGGAATACTTAGGCAATCATTGAAAATTTATTAAAAATCAAATAATACTTTAAGAATTTAAAATTTTAGAAGAAAATAAATTACAATATTTACGATAAACGAAGTTATATGTACTGGGAAAAAATCAACTTTATAGGACATTAAATATATTTAAATTTCTTAATAAGATTTTTTTGATTAACCTGAATATCCAACATGTTATGCGAGCCGATTAATCTTAGGGCGACCACCTGCTTTGCAGATAACCCGGAGTCACCACATTTGTACCTCCGTGGCCACAAGAGGATTTTTATTTCTTCTTGGATTTGAACATGAGACCTCCTGATACCTTTGACTTTTGGAGTCAAGTTCAAACCAATCAGACACCACTCTTGTGGTTTTTTTAAGAAGATTACTTATATAACCAAACAATTTGAGGTTCAACTAATGTCAATATCTCATAGAGCAAAATGTAGAGTTGCTTGGGTGACACAAYGTAGAAAAAATATTCTTTAAATCATTTTTTTTCTTAAACTTTTAATTTACTTAATGACTTTATAATGTGATTTATTTATTTTGGTGGATCTCATTTATTAAGTCATGAATGTATCAAATCTTTTGGTTTCCAYTGGTTTTATGTTTATATTATTTAAACATTTTATTTCTTTTTCACTAAATCTTTTATAATTTATTTAATGGTAAGCTACAATTGAATGCTTTATCAAAATGAAATTAACAACTCTTAGTTCTATCTCATATTTAAATGAGTTTATGTTTTTTTTTATTGTTTCACTTTTRTAGAATTTYTTTTTYMWYSGKWWMSAYSTTYTWYCCATAAATTTAGGTAACACCTTTTATGCTTTTTGTAAGTTATATATTGTTGATGCATGTATGTGTGTGTTTCTTCTCGATCRGTACCATTGTTTTGCTTACAGTTGTTATACATGCATTCAAAAAGATGAGCTGCTAATATAAGATGTGCATGTTTGTTGTCGTCGTAAATCAACGCATTGGTAATAAGTAACCTTATAGTATTTTGGAAATATAACTTTTACCATGCATGTGATTTGATTTATTTGTCAATTTTATGTCAACTTTTGTATCCATTTATTTTAAAATATATCATTTAATAGTAACTTAAGTAACAGATAATTAAAGTATGATTGTTACTAATAATTTTCATCATACAACATATTTCATAACAATATATATTAATTAAATAAGTTTGAAACCAATATTTATAAACCAAATTTGACAATAGTAATTATTTTGAACTCGCAATTTCATCACTATAAATATTACATACAAACTTGCAATATATTCCATCTGAAAATAGATTTTAGAAAATAAACTAGTAAAACAAAATATACATTTCTTAATATCCGCACAATATGTAACAACTACCTTACGAAACACCATTCAAATCTAAGACTTAATAACATAATAAACATGTATACGACATAATRCAAGTTCCAATACATATAACAGACKAGTCAAAACTATACATAAAAGCAATGGGTCTCAACTTAAAGAAGATTGTTCTTAACAAGATAAAGAAACTATTTCAACTGCCGATCAAATCTTTCCCTTGCCCTTATTTTCCACACTGAGCTGACCTGCAAAATAGATTTTATAACAACTGAGGGTTAGACGAAAGTTCTAGTGAGTGGTTTCCCTTGTATAACATTTTACACATTCATAAAAATAATAATAWTAAATTCAATCCAGAGATCGGCTATTAAAACTGTTACAACTGTTCMGCCATTTATCGCGGATAAACCAACTAACCATCACGGTTGCCCCGCCATCTATCACATATATCCTGCCAACTATCGCGGCTAGCCCGTCATCTATTTGCAGGTATTCGATCAACTATTGCGGTGTCTTGCCATCTATCGCGGTAACCCTACCAACTATCACGGCTAGTCCGCCATCTATTCACAGATATCCCGCTATCTATCACAGTTAGCCCACCAGGTATATATATATATATATATATATATAGGGGTCAAATCAAATGAAAACTAATTAGTTTATGGCAACCGTGAGTTCCAATCTCAACCACAAATCAATAGATAAATTAGGAAATTTATAATTTTGAATTAAAATTTTAATGCAAAGATATTTTAGGTATTTTAAAACTATAATCTCTCCTCTCTTCTCTCTCAGTCCCCCATCCTCTGTCCTCCGGCCACAGTCCTCCGGTGATACCATAGTGGTATCACAATGCATCTTATATGTGCTTGGGTAACACATTGAGGTCGTTTGTGTGGTCGATTGGAGATGTAACATAATGATATCACAATGCATCTTATATGTGCTTGAGTGTCACGCTATTTCTTTTGTTTAACAAAGTCAATATTTTTAGTTATCACAGTGGTATTACCGGAGAATGGAGATAGAAGAGAGGAGAGAGGAGAGAAAATACCTAAAATGTCTTTGTATTAAAGTTTTAATTCAAAATTACCAAAATTATAAATTTTCTAATTTATCTATTGATTTATGGTTGAGATTGGATCTCACGGTTACCACAAACTAGTCAATTCTCCCTTGAATCCCCCCCTTTCTCTCTCTCTCTCTCTCTCTCTATATATATATATATATATATATATATATATATGATGCACAAATATAAAGACTAACATTTGGAATATTCACAAAGAACAATTGTTGGTTGAATATCCTCATCGGACAACATATGGCCGATGACTTCCCTCATCGGACAATACTTGGACGATGACTGCCTTCATCGGGCAATACTTGGACGATGACTGCCCTCATCGGACAATACTTGGACGATGACTGCCCTATCGGACGACACTTGGGAATACTTATCCTCATCGGACAATACATGAGCGATGAACACCCTCACCGGTCAATACATTGGCGATGAATGCCTTCATCGTCAACACTTTGGGCGATGAATGTCCTCACCACTCAACACTTTGGGCGATGAAGGCCCTCACCAGTCAACACTTTAGGCGATGAAGGCCCTCACCAGTCAACACTTTGGGCGATGAACGCCCTCACTGGACAACCCTTTGGACGATGAACTCCCTCACCGGACAAAGCTTTGGGCGATGACCCARCCTTATTGGACGAAGTGTTAGGCGATAACAGCTATATCAGACTTAGAATTTTACCATAACACTTAAACACATTGGTTTGAATCCAACATATTATATACTTTCATGCATCAAAGTAAATTATGTWAAAACTTATAACACAAAATTCATGAAAACTTTGTAAAAACTCACCTTAAACTGAGATCTCAAAGAATACTGTCTGCCTTCTTTCTTTTGATGAAACAAGTCGCTAAAGGTATTTTTCCAAAACATAAAACCTTCCTCATACTCACTACTTACTATTTATAGCAATAAGAGGTGAGGCGTTGCATGGCCATGTACCARCCTCTCCTCCCCCCTCCCCACATGAGACAAAAATCTACATAAAACCYTATTGGACCAAAATCTATTTACCAAAAGGAGGAGAAAGGTAAATTTTACTGATGATCCCTCAGCTTCCAACACACGTCCGATTTTACCYATGAACTTTCCACTACTATAAAATTTCAAAACCCGACCAACTAAAATTCAAAACCAAATATTACACAATGCRCGGACCGAACACTAGTATTTATCAAAAGGGGTGTAATAAAAAGTAACATTACGAAAGAGCCTTTAGTGTAGCGTTGCCAGGGCCTTTCGCCATCAAGGTCAGACGTTCTAACCTCACCGACGATATGTAAGGAGGGTATGTAAGTTTATTTGTTACAACTGCGGTATATAAATATTATATAGTTCGAAAAAACATTGACCGACATGGATATAGGTTATCCATCATACTATCATTTCATTTGTATGGTTTCAAACTCAAAAGACCAAATAAATTTGTCAGTTAATTACAAGTGTATGTGATATTATGATGGTAATCCATTTTATCAGTACATCCATGATCCATGGAGGTTGGGGGAATTTGTAGGCAACTTTTAAAATATTCTTAAAAATTGAAGTATAAATATGTCAACGTCAAAAAAGATATGAACATAGAGATAAAGATAAATATATCAGCGTATGCATCTCATGATTATTTAATTGTAACTTGTCCTTATTCAAAAAGGGTTATAATTTATGAGAATTACATATTACTTTTATATATTTTATTGTTCTCTTTCATTTATGCTATAACAAAAATCACATTGACTCATGATTAAATGGCTTTTGCTTGTTTTCTTTATAGCTGACTCAAACATTAAAACTATGAAATTTTAATGCATGATACTTGATTTCCACAAGCATAATGCTCTAAATAATTAAAATTTTCGATTGATATAATTCGTTCAAGGGACAGTAATAACATGTTCATACACCATAACTGCTTTATTTAAATTAGCTTATATAAAAGTCGAAATATCTTAACAGTTATAAGTGCATTGACAAGTATCAACCAACAAGCATCGGCCTTCGGCAAAAGACCCATGTCTAATCTTGCACGTCTGAACACAGTTTGGTTCAGAACAATTATTAGTCTCCCATGTCTCAACGCATGCTTTACCAACCATCATCTCAGTCCCTGAAGAAGATACACGTACAATTCATCTATTAATAAATCTATCAAAAAGCACAAACAAACAAATCTGCCACCTAATACTACAATCTTATTAACAATTTTTTTCTCATTTCTTAAGGCTAAAAGTTTTTGTTTGTGATTGATCATGTCATATTGCAAGCATGGTGGTATATTTAAGAAAAACACAATATAGAGATTACCAGCAATTGTGAATATGAACAGAAGAGCRATATATAGCTTGGTGGATGCCATGGTTTGTGATTTGTGGTAATTGATTACAAGACTTTGGACCTATATATGATATATCTATCAAATTTTTAACATTGTTAATTTATATGGGGGYAAACTGAGGTGAGCAGATGACATTAATATCCTTAATTAACCAATATTATGAATGTAACTTATATCACTATAAATGGAAACTCCTGGGGGMTTATACTTTGTAAATCTACATTGAAGTGTTGGTCATTTGTAACTCCCATATTAATACTAGTTTACATTAACAAAATCAGTGTTTTGACACGTGATCAATAAATGTTGATGTCTAATGCCAAGTTAACATTTGCCAATAAATGTTGATGTCTAATGCCAAGCAATTACCCGGTAAGCATCTACCAGTAAAATTTAACATTATCACTTACTTACCTGATAAGATGTTAGTCCACAAAAATGRCATCATATGGAATAATTTAACCGGTAAGTTTTATTAGTTTAAAAAAAAACTTCCTTTGTGTTGAACTATTTAGACCTTATGGCTTATTTATACATGGACGTTTATAATATTAAGATTTTTTTTGGGTCTTTACAAGTGGTATCAAAGCAAAGTTTAAGGGAACTAGGTTATTATAAACCTAGACTTAAACTGAGAATGAAAGATTTTTATTCTTGACAAGACATGTGACTAAAGATTGATATATAGTGATGTGAGTATAGTTTAAGTTAATTTGGGGTTTTTGAATCCAGTCGTGAACTAGATCAAAGTAGAGAGACRGTTAGATGGATTGATGCCAATGGGTATAATGACATTGATAATGTAACTATAATTTATGGAAAAACGCATGGTACGATGATATAGAAATAAAAAGGTAGAGATAAAGGTTTTTTTATTTTATTTTTAGGGATGAAGTTTGGTGATAAACTCCTACTAATCTGCTGGAGTGAGAAGAAAAGATGTTAAGCTTTAAGAATAAAAGGAACTCAAAGTACTGATGCTATAATGAGTTGATTTGACCCATATTTGAGCCAGATGGGGAACATTTCTTATATCAATTGGCGGAGAGATGAATACTCATATATGCCATTAGCAACGAGGTAATTTGTGTAATCTATGATGACAACAAATTCATGGTAATAACTGATGATCTTGATTGGATGCATGACTACTTGAAGGATTTTTCAATCGATTTGGAATGTCGAGATCATATATAAACCCTATGAGAAGATCTAAGGGTTCTCACATGATTAGTTTCTTAAAGTAAAAGACACCAAATCAGTGTGCGAGATGGTCTTAGAATGTAGAAGACTATGGTTGATTAATCCAGCAGGACATTGGTGTTCTATTATCCTCCATAGGCATCTCAAGAGTGCTTGGAAGATGWTATTAACTTATTTGATTTTACGAAATTGTTAGTAAGCATGTGTTGCTTTGAGCAAGATATAAAAGGAAGAAGGTGGTAGAAAAAAAGTGTTAATTGTAATCATGTATCAGGGTTAGTAAGTAAGAATATTTTGTGGTTAAATAATAAGGTCTATCCAAGCGTATGAATTCTAAGCCRTAAAAAAGGAGCATTRGAAYTGTTCMTATAGTTATAGCTAGAAAGACATCATGCTAGAATCGTATAAACATGCATCAGATATTTTGCATTAAGTCAAAGATAAGTAAGTTGYAATATAARTTGAAGATGATGAAATAAGTAAARATGTGCACTTTGAACCATCAATATTATGAATGAGGCGTAATATCCTAAATGTCAACGAGGATGTAAAGGGTCATTATCAAGARCCTTATTTAAGAATGACTAGTAGATGATATATAAGGGTATGAATTGGGTCGTGAGAACCAAATGGTGACATGTGTGTTATGAAAGGGGAGTTAATTGATTAGTTGGTATAACAGGTAGCAAAGTCGAATGATGGTACGCACTTGTCGCCAAAGGAGAGAGTTGTGACTAGACTTTAGGATGATCACAATGATGATATAAACGAAAACCGGGTTAAGTTAATTTCTATGGTTGCAGAAGGATGAATTCGGATATGAATCTGGTGAAATGCTGAAAAACTCAAGGGTTGGTAGTCGACTAATGACTTGGTTAAAGTCAACAATAAACACAGTACTGTGATATTTAAGCACATCACTCAAATGTGAAATGATAAAGGAATCACAAGAAACTTTAAGATGGCAACGATAATGTGTAGATTAATGCATTATCGGTGTAAAAATAGCCCTATCAGTAAGAAGTATCCAGTGTGATGAACGAAAGTATGGGCACTGGAATCGGTAAGAGAAGACTATGTTAAATCAAACCCTTCAAAGAATGATTAGCTTGTTTTAGATGCCACAAAAGGATGAACGAGTGAATATTAAAGGTAAACCTAAAATTAAAGATAGTTGAATTGATAAAAGGTTAGAGAAAGTAATATGGAAGTACAAGAAGTTACTTGGTGAACATCATCATCTTGATATCTATGATTGTAAATGTGAGCATGATTAGGAAGTGCTAAAATTGGGGCAAGATTAATGATGTTTATGTAGTCAGGAAGACTAAATGTATATCAATTATTATGAAGTATGTAATGTAAGGTTATAATATTGTAAACTTGAGGATTTTTTTTGTATAAAATAATGTTACAATGTTGGCACTATGAGGTATATTGGTGGGAAATGATATAGTACTCATGTCATGCTAATTAAAAATGTATGAATAGAAATATCCAACTTTTGATTTGAAATTAGTAGCAGTGGATGTAAAACTCGAAATATGGAGGCATTGTCTACATAATGGATTGTGTAGCCTATACTCCATAACAAAAGACATCTCAAGGGAAAGAGAAAAGTACATGTATATATAAATGCATGAATATGAAAATGTCTGATGTTAGATGCATAGTTGAATTATGCAAGAATTTACAAGGAATATGACAAATGCTTGCATGTTGCCATATTTTGTAKATAATAATAACATRGTGGTATCTATGTGGAGTAACCTTTAGTGACATTTGGAATAACCGGTTAAACTTGAATGCTTTCATTATAATTAATGACTATCAAAGGAGTACTTGAGTAGAACAAYTCGAAGAGTTATGTGATAAATGYCAGYCGGTAGGGGTGCTCATGGGTTGGGTTGATCGGGTTGAATACATTTGAACAACCCAACGCAATGCTTGCGGTTTGAAAAATCTTAACCYAACCCAACTCGAACCAAAGTGCAACCCAACCCAACCCGTACGGGTTGGTCGGGTTGATACTTTGGTACATTAAAATATTCTTCTAACCTAGAATATGTTATTTCTCTACTCATAATTTCTTTTTCATCATCAACCATTTGATACAACTTATCCATACTTCTTACGTATACCACATTCTGTTAATTTTCTCAATTTACATACACGAATAAGTTATATAAAGATGTGAATAGATTGAAAGTATGTGTATATGAAGAGCATACATGATAGTGTAATTGTCTAATTTACATATTAATAGAAATTCAACAATCATATTAAATCCAATAAATAAAAAGATATCGGGTTCATCGGGTTGGGTTGGGTTCAAATAATAGTAATCCAATAATAATTCAGTACCTACGGTTTGACAATTTTACAAATCGATTAGACATCGGGTTGCTCCGAGTTGAGTTATTTCGTGTTGGGTTGGGTTGATCGGGATGGTCGAGTTTTTGAGCACCCCTACCAGCCGGTTTATCGTACTAACATGGAAAATAAAAGAGACGGATGGATGGATCGAAGTCCATCGTTCATTAGAAATATTGCTCAAGTTAGCGATAGACAGAAGATTATTGGGATGCGAATATGAGTTATTCTCAAGGATGAACAAATGTTTAGAACTTCAGACAATAAAACAGTTGGTATGGTGAAATTTATGACACAATATATCTAATTTAAGAAAGTGTTTAGTAGGTAAAAARAAAGTCGTAACTCTTAAGAACGTGAAGAAAAGAAAACCGAATGCTAAGAAGCAAAGGGATTTCTCTAGTGAATGTTCAACGAAGACGTCATAATGGGTCAGAAGCTACTTGGGACATGAGAAATAGATGAGATTGAACCACCCCCATTTATTTGGATAAGGCAAATTTCGAGGACGAAATTTTGTTAAGGGRGAGAGTTTGTAATAACCCATGTAAAATAAATCTATTTTGGACATTCTATATACTTTGGRGGMCTTGTKTGTCAAGTAGAGAAAGCTTGGTAAKTTTMTTTTGTGCCAAAACTATAAACTTGGCATGTCAAAAGCTTTAAACGATCGGGAATAACTCACCAAGACTTTTTCTATTCGTCTAGCCAAAACTGTCCATTCGATAAAGTACATATATGGGGTAGGTTTGCAAGTCTAGACATAAGGTTCTCAAGGAAGAAAACTCGTATAAGATGGATAAAAGGGGGCGACGGTTTGGTAAAGCATATCGAGTTCAACACTTTTTCAGTAAGTCATTCGTACTTCTCGTTCTGAAGCTTTGTTTACTAGA
>NC_037533.1:13242015-13245774 GCF_001531365.2 Cynara cardunculus var. scolymus
AAAATCTTTGGAACCTTCCTTGCACTCATTACACTTCGCACCATATTTATCAGAGTTTGGTTTTTTCTCTCTGCCACGCCATTTTGATGTGGTGTGTAAGCTGCAGTGAGTTGTCTTTGTATGCCATTGTCTTCACAGAACACTTTGAACTCACTGGAATTGAATTCACCTCCTTTGTCGGTCCTCAAACATTTAATCTCAACTCCTACTTCTTTTTCAACCAAAACTTTAAACTTCTTAAAAGTGTCTAAAGCTTGTGATTTTTCTGTCAAAAAATAACTCCAACACTTTCGTGAGAAATCATCAATAAAGATAATAATGTACCTCCTTAAGCTTGTCGATTGAGGGGTGATGGGTCCACAAATATCTGAGCGGACAAGCTGAAGTTGTTGGGTTGCCCTCCATGAACTTGTTTTAGGAAATGATTCTCTGGTTTGTTTTCCTACCAAACAGTCCGAACAGGTTCCACCTTCGACATTAATCCTTGGCAGCCCCCTCACCAGATCCTTATCATGCAGCACCTTTTTTGGATGGTATATGCTGCAAAAACCATTCTTAATTAAGATCTCTATTCCCCTTTCTTGGACTTGGCCAACACTGATCAAATTGTTCGTGAGATCTGGGACATAGTACACATCATTCAACGTGTGAATCACACCTTCAAAGTCGAGACGAACATTCCCTTTTCCCATGACAACCATATGAACATCATTTCCAAGTCGCACATTATTACGGTAAGATTCATCCAAGGTACTAAACCATTTTCTTTCACCTGTCATATGATTGGAACAACCCGAGTCAAAGAACCAATTCCATTGTTTTGTTGAGCCACCTTTATCCACTTGAGCCATCAACACCATCTCCTCTGTATCATTATGTTCCACATAATTAGCATCCTTCTCCCAATCTGGACATTCATTTTGGAAATGTCCAAGTTTGTGGCACCTGTAACATTCTATCCTACTTCTATCGAATGAAATTATGCCATGACCTCTTCCTCCTCGACCGCCTCGTCCTCTTCCCCGTCCACGAGAGGTTGACCCAGTTGATATCTTCAGAACCTGTTCATCATCTTGCTGCCCAATCATACGTTGTTCATGGACAAGAAGACTTCCATGGAGTTCATCGATTGTCATGGTATCGAGGTTGTTGGATTCCTCAATAGAACAAACAACATAGTTAAATTTCGGGCTCAATGAACGTAGTACCTTAGCAACAACAGCACCTGAAGTTAACGGGTCGCCATTTGCCTTCATTTTGTTCACGATCGTCAAGGTCCGGGCTAAGTAAGTATCGACCTTTTCACMGTCTTTCATGGACAKAAGTTCATACTCTCTTCTTAAGGCCTGCAACTGAGCTCTTTTCACCTTTGTAGAGCCYTCATATTTCTRTCGCATTGAATCCCAGATGCCCTTTGAAGTGCTCTTATCCAAGATTGTTTCCAAGATCTCCCTTTCAATAGCTTGGAACAAAAAATTCTTCACTTTCAAATCTTTCAGTTTGGAGTCCTCGACCGCCTTTCTCTGTGCTTCACTTGGACTAGCCACGGTCCGTGCCGGAACTCCATTTTCCACCAAATGCCACATTTCCTTGCTCCTTAGGAAATTCTCCATCAGTAAAGCCCAATGATCAAAATGACCATCAAACTTTGGAATGGCAGGTTGCACAAACTTGTCAGAGTTATCCATCTCTCACTCTCACTCTTACTCTTTGATAATGAAAGAGCTCTTCTAACCTGGCTTTGATACCAAATGTTTAGTATCACAGACACAATATTGGGAAAACACTCAGTTATGGGGCTAAATGCTTCACTTTATTAATGCCACCACAGGGCTACTTAAATACACGTACAGGGAAGGAAAAACTAATAGAAATAAAGAACAAACTCCTAGTCTATACGAGGGGACTGGAACAATTCAAAATAAACAAACTCTTCCTGTAAAACAGGAACTTATTCACGTGATCATTTTTTACCCACTCCAACAATACGATGGCCAACGGTAACTGCTAGCACCTCCATTGTTCTTCACAACGGTAATCTCCGTGACAATGGGTTGTCAAATCGTGCCCTCGTCTCGGTAGTGAAAGATAGAACTTATGGTTCGTGTGGATGTCGGTCAATATATATATATATATATATATATATATAGAGAGAGAGAGAGAGAGAGAGAGATGTTGGTTCAAATACTAACCCATTCTTTTGTGTTAACTATGCTAACCAACATCAACAAATCATGTTCCATCTTTTAGTTAGGTTCAAANTATTCGGTGGCCCGACATTTCGCCGCTGCGATGAATCAAATGGTTGAGAATTCTTTGTAATGAGAAGTTTTAAACGAGATATTTACGGGTAATTAAACTTCTTTAATTCACTGGTATTTTAAAGATATATATATATATATATATATATATATATATAAAGCATACAGAAGTTGTAGTTACCGCACATCAAATTGGATGGAAGGGAGGGAGTTAGATATATATATATATATATATATATATATATATATATATGTGTGTGTGTATACTTATGTAAACCATGCAAGAATTGTAGTCATGCAAAGGCATGCATGAAGATGGATGTTGATTCATATATATAAATGTTGGTGCATATAATATATACAAAGAGAAAAAAAAGCAAACGAAGACACCGACTCCAAGATCGTTTAAGTAAAAGGGTGTCAAGAGAAACATTTGATCGTCTCAGATTATTTTCGATAGTGGGATCGTATGTCATATTAAAATTAAAATTATAGTCTTGGATTTGTAGGAGAGATGCTAGCCATTTCAAAGATCGGCTTGGACTACGACTTGTACGGTGAGTTATATTTGACTTTCCTAAAAATGGTTGCACATTTTATTTACAATTATATGCAAGCTTGCCTGGAATTTTCTCGATATATTTGAATATCATGTATGCGTAAAACGCGCCTTATTTAATAAAATATGTTGTGTGGCAATGGGGGTTGTACTATGGTATGATTCCGTAAAGACAAGCATGCTTTGTGAGTTTGTCTAAGTCGTAAGTGCGGACATGTTGTGTGAGTTCGCCAGGTAATGCTGTGTGAGATAGTCGTTTCTCATAACGCCACTAGCTTTGTGAAGTATGTTGTTTAAACCGTATGCATGATAAATTATGACGCTTTGTGAAATCTATTTCTATTTCGTTGTGTATACATTAAAACTGTGTTAATTCACTGGGCCCTTGGGCAGGGGCGGATGTACGTTAAGAGGGTAGGGTCCTGGCCCCCCAACAAATTTTTAATAGGAAAGCCTAAAAAAAATTATTTTACTTGTATTTTTTAATTAAATGTATTTGGGCCCCCAACAACATAAGGCAAGAGGCCCCTCTAACCTCTTCAGTTCAGTCTTCAGTGCAAGCAAGCGACCAGACCTCACTTCTTCTTCATCGGCTGCGACCTCACATCACTTCTTCTCTTCTTCTTCTTCATCGTTGCGACAGAGACTGAGAGACAGACAGTGCTGTGTGATGCGAGTGCTTTGTGCTGTGCGAGTGTGCGACTGACGGACGGAGTCACGGACTCACGGACACGGAGACTGACCGACTGTGCTGCTGTCTGCTGTGCGACTGCCGGAGCCGAATCGACGAAGGAACCCTAGCCGACTGACCGACTGTGCTGCTGTGCCTCTTGGGTAAAGATTCTAAATTTCTAATTTCCAACTTCAATTAGTAGTATTTTAGGTTAATTTTGTGGTAATTGGTAATTGGTAAATGCTTTAGGTTAGGTATTTATTTTA
>NC_037533.1:13247469-13304312 GCF_001531365.2 Cynara cardunculus var. scolymus
GCTCTAAATAATTAAAATTTTTGATTGATATAATTCGTTCAAGGGACAGTAATAACACGTTCATACACCATAACTGCTTTATTTAAATTAGCTTATATAAAMGTCRAAAAATCTTAACAGTTATAAGTGCATTGACAAGTATCAACCAACAAGCATCGTCCTTCGGCAAAAGACCCATGTCTAATCTTGCACGTCTGAACACAGTCTGGTTCAGAACAATTATTAGTCTCCCATGTCTCAACGCATGCTTCACCAMCYATCATCTCAGTCCCTGAATAAGATACACGTACAATTCATCTATTAATAAATCTATCAAAAAGCACAAACAAACAAATCTGCCACCTAATACTAYGATCTTATCAACAWKTTTTTCTCATTTCTTAAGACTAAAAGTTTCTGTTTGTGATTGCTCATTTCATATTGGTAGAAGATACAAGCATAGGTGTATATTTAAGAAAAATTCAGTATAAAKAATACCAGCAATTGTGAATATRAACAGAAGAGCAATATATAGCTTGATGGACGCCATGATTTGTGATTTGTGTTAATTGATTATAGAACTATGGACCTATATATGGTATATCTATCAAATGCTTCAACACAGTTAATTTATATGRGAATTGAGGTGAGCAGATGATATTAATATTCTTAATTGACCAATGTTATGAATGTAACTTATATTACGATAAATGGAAACTCATGGGGGCTTTTAATTTGTAAACCTACATTAAAGTGTTAGTCATTTGTAACTCCCATATTAATACTGGTTTACATAACAAAATCAGTGTTTTGACACGTAATCAACAAATGTTGATTTCTAATGCCAAGTTAACATTTGCCGAAGACATGTAAGATTGGAAGTTTATATTAGATGATTTAGGGTCGTTTACCAAAAAATTACCGGTAAGTGTTTACTAGTAAAATTTAACATTATCACTTACTTATCTGATAAGATTTTAGTTCAAAAAAATGACATCATATGCAATAATTTAACCGATAAGAGCTAACCATGGTAAGAGTCGTCACCTTCAGTTACCGGGTAAGACTTGATCATTACCTTCACTCTTATAGGGTAAGATTCGTTGTCCTTGCCATATTCATCCGGTAAGGTAAGTGACTCAAGGTAAGCGTTCGGTAAACGRCYCCTTAGTCTCAGAAGTTTTATAACTTTGTTATATTAATTGACAMTTTTGAGTCATCGTTACCTAAAATAGGAATACAGGCAACGTTACCTTACGTGCAAGCCTAGCGACACAGTCTTTGAAGAAGTTAAAGAAAGTGATACAATGAAAATCCGACTATGTTGATATGTGMTGTCTAAGGTGGTGGAGTTGCATAATCTGATAGACAAGACGAAATTTAATCTTTTGTGGCAATTTATGATTTTATACTAAAAATCTGAACAAATCTATTACTTACAGAAAATTGAGTGAAAACACACACACGTACCAGCTCTTTTTGACATTGATACTGGGTAGGGGTGAGCATAGGCGGGTACCCGTCCTATTTGACAGGAACCGGAACCGGCGGTTCTTGTGATATTGGAACCGGAACCGGAACCGGAACCGATTAGAGCGGTTCTTGAATTTTTGGAACCGGAATCGGTTCCGGTTCTGGGTACCCGCTTCTTAAAATATTAAAATTTTGTTATTTAGAAATAAAAAATAAAATATTGCCAAAACACTAAATAAATAAACAAAAATACAAATTATACAGAATAATGGTTACAAATATTGTTTAAAGATTACAAACCACAATAGACTAATAGTAAATGTTGAAAGTTTAACGATTACATACTACGAATCCAATTAAACATACAATTTGAAAAAATATGAATCATTGAATCTCAAATTATGAATCTAGAGTTCTAAGTTCTTGACCTAAATTTAAATTTAGTATTAAATTTTTTTATTGAAAAATACCGGGTACCCGGTGGGTAACGGTTCCGAAAATTTGAGAACCGGAACCGGAACCATTCTCAATCGGTTCCGTATTTTAGGAACCGAAACCGGAACCACTCATATCGGTTCCGGAACCGGCAGTTCCGGTTCCACAAGTGGGTATCCGGTTCCGCTGCTCGTCCCTAATACTGAGTGTCCATTGAATGTATTAAATGATAACACCGTTAATCCAACTATCAGATGGTGAAAAGGGTATATGAATCTTGGCATTTGGACCAACAATGTAAAAAGTAAGATTTCATGACAAAATGCAAATCATTCAATAGTTTAGGGACTGTTTTTGTAATGTACTCTTGTCTCAAGGGTCTAAGTTGTCAAAAAGAAACTCGGCCGTTAAAATTGACGGACCACATAAAATCAAAGATCGAATAAATAATCAGAACTTCCGCGCAAATTCGAGCGAGTTTTGAAAAATCATTTTCCAAGAAGAAGCCGGTGGTGGTTGGTGGTATGCATCCGTGTTTCCGTCGTCGTAGACGGAGCTGTAATTCATCATCATACGGTGGCGGTGGTGTGGATTTCAGTAATGTCACGTACCATTCAACGGACACCAAGCGTCTCGGATTGATCAAAGCTCGTAACGAAGACAAACAGAGAAAAAGAGGGGAAGGTCAATGCTCGTAGATATATATTTTGACAACTGAAACGAGATCTTTATCCCTCATTTCTCCATCTTTTTCAGAAAWTTTTATCGAAGGTCGTTCCACATTGTAAGAAAATCCGTGTAATTTGTTGCAGTGAGGGAGACATCGTAACGTGATCGTTTTCGCTGCTCTGTTTTTGAAGCTCTTAAAGAGATTTCTTAACGAATGTTCGAGATCTCCGACGAAGTGCTTAACGTATAGGTAACGTTAAGGTTTCTTCGTCTTCAGTATCAATTAGGGTTATTTAATTTTATTCTTGAAGATCTTTTTGGTTGATTGTAAAAAAATATGTTTAAATATGCAAAAGAGAAAATACTACTTTTCTTTGTTGTCCTTGAATTATTTTGTTTATTCGATCATGTTATGTAATCATGCAGATTCCTATAGATGAGAGTGTGATGCATTCATTTGGGTSCCTTTTTTAGCTTCTTTCCCTATATGCCTACAATCTGTTTGTGATAATAGCTGAACCATTATATGCTGCAAGACTGCTGAATTTTTTATTATTATGCTACCTAAAATGGCAGAACTGCTTTTGCTATTTTGCACATTGGTGGAGATTGGGGGAACACAAACTTATTGGAGAAGAGGCTTTATATGAGCCTATACCGAACAAGTAAAGTATCCTGTATTTCATTATTGTTCATCATCTTGTGTTTTTTTTTTTCTTTTTTGCGATTTAGATGATGAACAAACAGATTTTAGCATATGGGGTTTGATTGATTTTTTGTCGTTTTAGTTCAGAAGTGAGGATTTGTTGAATATGCCATTCAGTTGTTTAGTTGGAGACAATACCAAAGAAGACGCCACCAACAAAGAATTAAGAAACAGAATTCAAATGAAAAACGGGGTTTCTCATGGGAGATCACATATCGTTCCTGAAAACTTTGATCCACGATCATCGCCGTCTTCAACCGAAGGTAGCAAATGGGATAATTTGCCGGTTGAGTTACTTCTTGATATAATCCAGCGTGTGGAGGCTAGTGAGACCTCATGGCCTGCTAGAAGAGACGTTGTTGCTTGTGCTACAGTTTGCAGGTCGTGGAGAGATACTGTAAAACAGCTCGTTAAAACTCCAGAGCAATGCGGATTGATCTCATTCCCCATGTCATTAAAGCAGGTAGTTGATCTTGATCCCAATCCCAAATGGATYGTGTTTGTGTTCAAATTCGAAAGATTTCTGTTTACTTATATTCTTGAATCTTGAACTTCTTCTAGCCTGGACCAAGAAACGAGCCAATTCAATGCTTTATAAGGCGGGATAGGGCTACTTCCACGTATCTGTTATATCTAGGCTTGAGCCCAGGTAAAAGAATGCYATGCTGTCTTGAATGCTCTACATTTTGATCTTCAATTCAGAAGTAAAGTTGGATGATCCATTGTTTTTCTTTCAAAAAGATGTAAATTGCCTCTAAATATGGATGTTTTTTATAATTACAGCACTAGCTGGGGATGCAAGTAAGTTGCTTTTGGCAGCGAAGAAAGTGAGAAAGGCCACGAGGACAGAGTTTTTGATATCTTTAACTGTTGACGGATTTTCTCGAGCTAGCAATACTTATGTTGGGAAGCTAAGGTTGTCTTTTGTTCTTTCATTTACAATGTTTGAATCCCACATCGGCTAGACATGGACTTGCTATTCTCAACAGATGTTGGAACTYCTTTCTTTCCTCGAGAGCTCTTTTGGAGAGTAATCTAATGGGGTGACATATTCTCACATGGTATCAGAGGGTCTATCACTCAGGAACTTGATACTCTTAGGCAATYTGTATCCATCTAGCCCCCTCTCGACACTGTGGGTCAATTTGTGTTAGAGCTCCCAAAATATGTCTGACATGTTCTTCTCAAAGATATTTTAGAAGCTCATAAAGGTCCATTTACGGGCCAGGGCCATAAAGGCCTATATGAGATCCTAACAACGTCATGACCTGCTCAATTATCTCTTAACCTAGCTATGTTAGGCTCTTTAACCATTGTTGTAGCTCACCATATGTATGCCATGCCCCCTTATCCATATCTAGCTACTGACTATATGTTGGAACCTCCACTTCTTCCCTTAAGAGCTCCAAATCATTTGRAGAGCAATCTGATGGGGTTCCACATATTTTCACATGGTATAAGAGCGGATGTCTATCATTCCATACTTGTCCAACTCCCTCATATTAAGAGTCCCATGACCTATTCCTTTGAATATGTTATGGAACCTCCCTTGTCTCCTCAAGTGCTCTTATATAGAGTAATCTAACATGGTTCCACATATTCTCATATTGTATCGGAGGCAAGATTTACCACTCTAGGGGCTCGACACTCTGAAGCGATATGTACTCATCTATCCGGGACAAATTGTGCCCGTTTAGCCTCCATTGCAAAGAGTGTGCTAGAGTCCCACATTCGCTAGACTTGGACCTATTTCTTCTTATCGTATGTTGCAACCTGCCTCTCCTCAGGAGCTAATCTAATGGGTTTCACATATTATCGCATACACTTCAGTTMTGGTGTTCATTTTCACACACATTTTATATAAATTGTGAACAGTTCAAATTTCCTCGGCACCAAGTTTTCAGTTTACGACGTTCAGCCTTCTTACGACTCTACAAACAAGGCGATACCTAAATGTGGTTCAAAGAAGGTATCACCTRTGGTTAAATCTAAAGTGTCCGTCATATCATACGAGCTTAACGTTCTGCGCACAAAAGGACCAAGAAGAATGCATTGCACCATGAACTCAATCCCCACCTCTGCAGTTGAAGAAGATGGCACAGCTCCTACTCCACCAACATTCGCAGATCAAACCGATCAGGATTTCTCAGATTCAACTCGAAAAACATAYGAGAAGGAGCCACTGGGATCATCAGCTTTTGAGAAAAGCAATCCATTGATTATGAGAAACAAGACACCCAGGTGGCACGAGCAGCTGCAGTGTTGGTGTCTAAACTTCAAAGGCCGTGTTACAGTGGCATCGGTTAAGAACTTCCAGTTGGCAGTCGATCCATCCCAAAATGGTCGATCTATAGAACAAGATGACGTGATACTACAATTTGGGAAAATCGGGAAAGATATCTTCACGATGGATTATCGATACCCGCTATCTGCATTTCAAGCATTTGCGATATGTTTAAGCAGCTTTGACACTAAACCGGCATGTGAATGACAACGTTATATATGTTTGATCGATTACGAGCTACATCGTGCTTTTTGGTTCATTAAGCTGGATGTAAATACTTTCTGTAAACAAGGCTCTTTCGAAAACATTTTTCAACTGAGTTGCAAGAATCATAAGCTCTTATGTTGTAATTCCCAAAAGGGCATTGGTCCTACTGAGCCTGGTGAGGACAATTGACGTTTGTGGTCTCTTTTCGGACCTACAACTCTTTTTCTAATCGCTTTGTGGCCGGGACCTACTCACATGTGGTCTTTACCAAGACCGGGTCTCAAACCATCTTTAATAGCTATGCTAAAATATCTTTAAAATACAGTATCAAAAATCAAAATCGTTAAAAAAATTATATTTGTACTCTAACAACTACTTATTTTAACAATTTTATCATTAACTATGTTATTAAAATATTTAATACATTTAATAAAATATTATTTTCTTACAACTAAATATTTATTGTTGATACCTCTTATTGGTGAAAAATATTAAATTAATAATTTCTCTCTCTATTTAGAGATTTTTACGATCTTCATCTCCTTTTTCTATTTTAGGATACAGTTTGCTAAAATCCCTCTTTTCTCTATATTTTACTAGTTGGAGATGCTCTTAGTTCAAGTTGAGACCGGCGAGCATAGTGTGGAAATAACGAACTGGTTTCGATTATAAATGATTTCTTAGACCATCTTCAATGAATCCACTGTTTTAAGAATAGAAGTTAAAGTAAGAAAACGTAAGAAGGAATCTGGACTTTGATCACTTTTATTCTTACCTCCATCTCATGAATTGCACTTGATACGGGAATTGATTTGGTACATCTCATTGCTATTGATTTTTAATTAAAGTTGATCCAAGGTTGGGGATCCCTTATCACCATAACTTTCATTCTTCTTTTAAACCCATAAATAGGGCTATAAACGAATCAAACGAACACGAACGGAGGTTTGTTCATGTTCGTTCGTTTAACTTAACCAAACAAACAAACGAACGAACACGAACAGTAAACAAACGAAAATCTTTGTGTTCGTGTTCGTTTATGTTCGTTCGTTAACATGCTAAACGAACGTAAACGAATGAACATAAATGAACGGGCAAAACGAACATAAATAAATATTATTTGAATTCAAAGTAAATAAACAAAAGATTATATATTAAATTTAGTATATAAACGAACATAAATGAACGAATATAAAAAAACATAAACGAACGGTAAACAAACAAACGTTCACGAACATAAATGAACGAACATGACTCTTGTTTATGTTCGTTCGTTTAACTAACCGAACGAAAAAATTTGTTCATATTTATTCATTTATTAAATAAACGAACATAAACAAACTTTCCGCCGAACGGTTCGCTGAACGTTAGGTTGGTTTAGAACCCTATCCATAAATGCTTATCGTTTAGACGAGTTCCTCTATGATCACATCATTATTTTTTACACTATTTGAATGTTTTGAATAGTAAAACGGGTTTTGATATTTACATAAAATAGCAATCTATTTTCATAAATTTATTTATTATAGTATTGTACTTTTAGTTTTTCTTATTACAACAATGTACTTTAAACTATTTTTTATTATGACATTGTACTTTAAAAAATTTACTCATTATAGCATTAGGTAACCTTTTGTTTTAAATTTACCCATTATACTAGGTTTTAATGTCACCTCATTGTCCACGTAGGCTATCCACATGTACTATAGTGATGTGACTTTCTTACTACATCATTATACTTTTAAAATTTATTTTATTATAGCATCTACTAATTCTTATTAAACACTGTATTTTTAATTTTAATATTTAGATATTTTACATGTTATTTAATAAATATATTAAATAAATTAAAAAAAATTAATTNTCGCTTTGTGGCCGGGACCTACTCACATGTGGTCTTTACCAAGACCGGGTCTCAAACCATCTTTAATAGCTATGCTAAAATATCTTTAAAATACAATATCAAAAATCAAAATCTTTAAAAAAATTATATTTCAACTCTAACAGCTCCTTATTTTAACAATTCTACCATTAATGATGTTATTAAAATATTTAATACATTTAATTAAATATTATTTTCTTACAACTAAATATTTATTATTGATACTTTTTTATTGGTGAAAAATATTAAAATAATAATTTCTCTTTCTATTTGGAGATTTGGAGCAAACAATTTGCTAAAATCCCACTTTCCTCTATATTTTATTATACTTCTTGGAGATGCTCTTAGTTCTCTAGTTGAGACCGGCCAGCATAGTGTGGAAATAGCGAACTGGTTTCGATTATAAATGATTTCTCAGACTATCTTCAATGAATCCATTGTTTTAAGAATAAAAGTTAAAGTAAGAAACGTAAAAAGTAAAAAGGAATATGGACTTTGATCACTTTTATTTTTACCTTCATCCCATGAATTGCATTTGATACGAGAATTTATCTGGTACATTTTATTATTGTTGATTTTTAATTATGATTGATTAAGTAAATGGTCATACTAAAGGGTAAAAATGTTTCATTTTTTTCTTTTCCCATTTGTTCAATAAAAAACATATGAATAAAATATAAATGATCAGATATGGTAAGATTAATATCAAATATCATATGTAATAATCAAAAGAGGAAGAAACAGTAAATTGAGTTTACATGAGAGATAACAGTCTCATAAGGTTATAATTCAAATAGATTAAATCTTATTCTTACATGACGAACATCTGCTTCCCGTATATTCTTGTTCATGAATCTTTATCTGTATTTGTAATTCGTGACTGGAAAATTTCTCCTCACTTTTCTATTGGAAAATCATTCGTCTGTTCGTCACTGGAAACACCACTTCCCGTCCGACTTATATTCCTTAATTTAATTGAATTTCGCTTGATTAAAGCAAAGTTTTTTTTTCTTTCAAAATGTATACATTTTTTTGTGCATATCCATTTTTGTTTGTGTATTATAATCATTTCATAACTGACAATTATAATCTTTTCAATTTAGTTTAGGATTACTAAAATCCTTCTCACCATCTTTCAAATTGACCTTGAGATTCTCACATGATCCTCTCTTTATATATATATATATATATATATATATATATAAAAGAAAGATTTAAACGAAAACGCTAATTATCAAAGAAAACAAGAAAAATGTCTTGAATATACAAAATCATACATGATCCAGACGACTTTGCCCTGCGACCTAAGTTGCACCAAAATTCGTCCGCTTCTATTTATTTGAAATTAATGTAAAATCACATGTGATTTTGTACATTAACGACATTTTTCTTGTTTTGTTAAATAGTTAACGTTTTCGTATGAACCTTCTCTCTCTCTCTCTCTCTATCTATATATATATATATATATATATTAAAAGGGTATTCGCGCAATGCAACAAGATCTATCTCGATTTTATTGTTTCGTTTTATTTTGTCTCTGTCGATGTTATAATACAATTTTATATACTTTTGAAAAAGTGATAATGTTTTTAATTTTAAATAATATATAAATTTAAAAAATTATTAATATTAGTATCAAATTAACTATTTGAATGTTCTTATTTTTTATGTAGTTCATTTAACTCAATCTCTTTATTATAATTTGATTTGGACTTAATAACAAAGTAATTTATTTTTTGTTTAATAATATAATTTTTTATAACGATGATAATTAAGTTTCCGTTAAAACTCAATAATTCTCCTAATAATATTTTAGATTTTTTATATTTAAAATAAGATGTTTATCTTGTATTTGATTATGTATATCTGCAATTAATTACACAAATTTGAAATAAAGTTTTAATAAGTTATACCTATGCACAATTACTTGTAATCTTCGATTTAAAGTAATAAGCATCAGTAACCAGTACTTCATGCATAAAAACTGGTTTTTAAAAGTCTTTGCCAAATACTTTATAATATAGTATAGATATATGGATTTTCAAATAGAAACCCTCTAATTATTAGATACTAGTTGCAGGACTTCAACATCCTCAGAGTTCAAAATGATTAGCATGGATACACAAGTCTAGGATCAAAACAACCAAATGTAATGTTATGTCCCACCTGTTTTTTTTTTAATAAAAAATTTGTGATTGCAATTATCACGGAACGGATTGAATACCAAAACCAAACGAACCCATTATATCCCACCTCATATGGGCTATGGGGAAGAAAAGATACATGCAAACTTGACCTCTACCCCAAGAATAAAACAGTTGTCAAACAAGCAAATGTAATATGGTGTCCACCTGGTTTTTTCTTATAACATTCTTGTGATCGCAGTTATCACGGAACGGGTTGAATACCAAACCAAACAAACCCATTATATCCCATCTGAGGTGGGGTCTGCGAAAGGAAAGATGTATGCAAACCTGTCTTCTACCAATAAGAATAAAGGGGCTGTTTCCAAACAAGCTATTTCATATGCACTTCCACAATTGAGTTCGTTTCATGAAAAACCATCAAATAGACCTAAAAGTTGAGATAAAGTTTACCCTGAAAAAGAAGAGGATGCAAAGCAAGAAGGTTTACAGCAAAGGATGTGGCCAACTTCCAGAAAATGCATATCTTCTGAGCCAGCCAAACTTGTATCTTCAATGCTGAAGTTGCCAACTTCTGTTACCAGAACCTATAAAAATGGATGAACATATTACCAAATCGAAGATGGAACGCCCATTTTTCTTTTACAAGATGCAGAGTCAGGGGGAATAACAGCTTTTATATATAAAGTCTGAATGCAAGTTATTGGTAGAGTGCTGATATTCAACTAAACAGAAGATGGAGCGAGTATCAATGATAGAGTTATCGGTAATGATCAAAAGGGTCTGGAAAACACACAAGTGGGAGAAGTTCTGATGACAAAAGAAGATAAAAAAGGTTGGATCTGAGCTCTGATTACAGAGGATAATACTGGCCATGCTAAACGTCAAACAGAAAACAAGAAAATGTACGACTCCGATCCATTCTTGATCATCTAATAAACCAGAAGTGATCATTTCAATTGTCGATTTCATTCTACAAGTGGTAGAGAAGTGTATAAACTGAACGGAGTCCCAGATGCGAATTTGTCCACCATTCTTCCATTGAATGATTGGAGAAANTTCATGAATCTTTATCTGTATTTGTAATTCGTGACTGAAAAACTTCTCACCACTTTTCTATTGAAAAATCACTCGTCCGTTCGTCACTAGAAACACCACTTTCCGTCCGACTTGCATTCCTTAATTTAATTGAATTTTGCTTGATTAAAGCAAAGTTTTTTTTTTCTTTCAAAATGTATTTTTTTTTTTGCATATCCATTTTTGTTTGTGTATTATAATCACTTTCATAACTGAAAATTATATATTTTTTTAATTTACTTTAGGATTATGTTATTTAAGGTATTAACTTAATAAGATATGTGGTCTAAAATCTTTCTCACCTTCTTGTAAATTGACTTCAGCAAGATTCTCATAAGATCCTTTTTTTTTCTCTCTCTCTCTCTCTCTCTCTCTCTATATATATATATATATATATATATGTATAAGAAGATATAAACGAAAACGTTAATTATCAAAGAATACAAAAAAAATGTCATTAATATACAAAATTATATATGATTCACGTACAAAATCATACATGATCCAGGCGACTTTGTCCTGCAACCTAAGTTGCGGCAAAAGTCGTTCACTTCTATTTATTTAATGTAAAATCATATGTGATTTTGTACATTAACGACATTTTTCTTATTTTTTTTAAATAGTTAACGTTCTTGTTTGAACCTTCTCTCTCTGTATATATATATTATATATATTAAAAGGATATTCACGCAATACAACAAGATCCATCTCGATTTTATTGTTTCGTTTTATTTTGTCTCTGTCGATGTTATAATACAGTTTTATATGGTTTTCGAAAAGTGATAATGTTTTTAATTTTAAATAAGATATAAATTTAAAAAATTATTGATATTAGTATCAAATTAACTATTTGAAAGTTTTCGTTTTTTTGTGTAGTTTATTTAACTCAATTTTTTTTATTATAATTTAATTTAAACTTAATAACAAAGTAACTTATTTTTGGTTTAATAATATATTTTTTTATAACGATAATAATTAAGTTTCCATTAAAACTCAATGGTTCTCCTAATTATATTTTAGATTTTTTATATTTAAAATATGTTTATCATGTATTTGATTATGTATATCTGCAGTTAATACACGAATTCAAAATAGAGCTTTAATAAGTTGTACCTATGCATAATTTACTTGTAATCTTCAATTTAAAGTAATAAGCATCAGTAAACAGTACTTCATGCATAAAAACTGGTTTTTAAAAGCTTTTGTCAAATATTTTATAATATAATATAGATTTATGGAGTTTGCATGGATACACAATGTTGTGTCCCACCTGTTTTTTTTAATAAAAAATTTGTGATTGCAATTATCACGGAACGGATTGAATACCAAAACCAAACGAACCCATTATATCCCACCTCATATGGGCTCTTGGAAAGAAAAGATATATGCAAACTTGACCTCTACCCTAAGAATAAAACAGTTGTCAAACAAGCAAATGTAATATGGTGTCCACCTGGTTTTTTCTTATAACATTCTTGTGATCGCGGTTATCACGGAACGGGTTGAATACCAAACCAAACAAACCCATTATATCCCACCAGAGGTGGGGTCTGCGAAAGGAAAGATGTATGCAAACATGTCTTCTACCAATAAGAATAAAGGGGCTGTTTCCAAACAAGCTATTTCATATGCACTTCCACAATTGAGTTCGTTTCATGAAAAACCATCAAATAGACCTAAAAGTTGAGATAAAGTTTACCCTGAAAAAGAAGAGGATGCAAAGCAAGAAGGTTTACAGCAAAGGATGTGGCCAACTTCCAGAAAATGCATATCTTCTGAGCCAGCCAAACTTGTATCTTCAATGCTGAAGTTGCCAACTTCTGTTACCAGAACCTATAAAAATGGATGAACATATTACCAAATCGAAGATGGAACGCCCATTTTTCTTTTACAAGATGCAGAGTCARGGGGAATAACAGCTTTTATATATAAAGTCTGAATGCAAGTTATTGGTAGAGTGCTGATATTCAACTAAACAGAAGATGGAGCGAGTATCAATGATAGAGTTATCGGTAATGATCAAAAGGGTCTGGAAAACACACAAGTGGGAGAAGTTCTGATGACAAAAGAAGATAAAAAAGGTTGGATCTGAGCTCTGATTACAGAGGATAATACTGGCCATGCTAAACGTCAAACAGAAAACAAGAAAATGTACGACTCCGATCCATTCTTGATCATCTAATAAACCAGAAGTGATCATTTCAATTGTCGATTTCATTCTACAAGTGGTAGAGAAGTGTATAAACTGAACGGAGTCCCAGATGCGAATYTGTCCACCATTCTTCCATTGAATGATTGGAGAAAYATTGAAAAGATGTCAATACTCTGAGAATGCACCAGCATAAACTCTTTGAGAGCAATTACCAAATTGGTGTAAATGAAATAACTTGAAATAAAGAAAATGACCAAAAAGGCAAAAGGAGYAGACAGGTGAACTCTAGTGTTGCTTGGTTTTTCTAAATGCTGTGTATCCCACCCAGAGGTGGGGTCTGAGCGTGGGATGTACGCAGACCCAGCCTCTACCCAAAAGAGTAGAGCGGTTGCTTCCCTAAAGACCCGCGGCTAGTGGTGTGCGAGAAAAAAGAACCAACAGAGAAGAACTTGAAAACAACAAAGATATAGCTAAACTTTGAAAAACGAGTTAGAAGTACGCAACAATATTGGAACATACAACCAGATAAAACATACAAATAGAGCACGGAAAAAAAGGGYACAAGGAGCTACACACCCTGGTCTAACCTAGGGCTAAAAAGGCCTATCTGCCTGCTAACTAACCCTACCCTCATCCTCTACCGTATCATCAATATATAGAAATGGTATCGTCAATCTCTATATATACTTCAACAGGCTTCAGGCTTGTAAACTCTAATTTTCATGCTTTCAAGTCGTAAGGAAGCTCCTGAATGTAATGGAACTACATATAAAGTGGTCCCTACTTRATGCTTGTTTCCAAACAGTCTTGGTTTCTCGAGCAAACRGGCAGACAAGGTTATATGAGACAGAACCTAACTGAACCAAGATAAAAGAGCCAACCCATGAAACCTACATGGTCAAAATATGGGCACAAATATTTAAGATTATATTAATAAACTAGAGCAGGCCTAAGCAACTTTGCTTTTAACAGCAATAATAAACACYGTTTCTCATTATTAACTTAGTGTCAAAACAGAATGAAATAATGTAGCATCAGAGTCTTACAAAACAATGTCATTGACATCTTATGACCTGATAACGGAGAGCACAGTTGTAACAAATGAGGCAAAGACTGAAGATGATGTAAGGTTAGCTAACCAATTTYGCATACGAAACTTTGATCGATGCTAACAAATAACAAMAAATTCCTTCTGCAAGGATGACTTACGAATCTCACTTCTTGATGGTTTTGATAGAACTGCTCAATTGTCGGTAACACTGTATTCAGCTTAAGAACCATGACAATATCAGCAACATAAATTATCAAAAAACTATTTCATGGACGATTTCATGCGACCGAACGTCTGAGAAGCCTTTAATGTCACGCTCAGCTGATTAGATGTTGTAAATCCCTGGGCTGTCATCAAGTTACTGAATCTCTCGGCGTCCTTCCAAAATCCACCGGCTACAAGAGCACTTATAATTTTCTCAAATTCCTCATGCCTCAATTGGTCCTTATTAGCCTCAAGAACCCCCAGAGCTTGAAGGGTCTTCTTCTCCTCTTGAGCTCTAGCRTACATATCACAAAGGCTTATATGAACATCAAGCGAAGGAGAAACACCCTTCTCAGTGAACTTCCCCAATAGGTCTTCAACTTCATCAATCAGTTGCAACTTACCCAGCCAATCCACAAGCACGGCGTAAGTGGCAACACTATGCTCAATGCCATCCTTTTCGAGCTGAAGCAGAAGATGCAAACCTTTATCTAATAAATTCTTRTTCGCATAAGCTGCAATCATTCTGGCAATGCACTTGTCATCRGGCTTGTATCCAAGTTTAATTATGTCGTCAAAATGCTTCCTTGCCTGATCAGGGTTGCCTTTTCGACTGTAAGCCTCAACAAGGCATGTACACGACTCCAGACTTGGCTGATACCCWGCAAACTCCATCTGAGTAGAAATCCTGCTCGCTCCAATAGGATCAGCATGCTCAGCATATGCCCTGAGCAAAGCCAAATATGTGTCTTCAGAAGGTTTAAAATTCTTTGCCTCCAGATCTCTCATCAAAGCCTCACCCGACTTCTGATCACCAGCATTAACATAAGCCATGATCATAGAGTTGTAAACTTTAAGGTCTGGTTGGAACCCTTGGCTTCTCAAGCTTTCAAAAGCATCCTTTGCAAGATTTAGGTTGCCTGCCTTGCTATACATATGAACCATAGTGGTTTTCGTCAGGATGTCAGGTATGATGCCCTTTTCATTCATCTTCTTCATAATTCTTTCAGCATCATCTAACTTGTTATGCTTGGCATGGACATCTACTAATTGTGAATAATCTCTTACATTACTTTGGAAGGATTCTTCGTCAAGTAGAAGTTCTGCAACCTATAAAATGGAATGTTAGTGACTGCAATTCCATGAGAAAATTTAGACCSGTCACCAACATAAAATAACCAACAACTAAAACTGTTGAGTATACTGCATTTTTGTTGATGGTGTATACAACAAAAAATGCACAGATTGTAGTAGTGTAATAATAGCAAATTACAATATATATATATATATAAGGACAACATCTGTTCAAGGCAAAAGAACGAATACACAAGCTAATGAATACAAAGTCTACATAGTACAAACATTACCAAATCTTAATCCACATCGAACATTCATAGACACCATAACCAGTGACCGGGTAATTGAGTTAGAGAAACAGAAACTAATACTCCTCCCCCTTGAAATTTACACTGCTGGACTCATTTACTCTAGAGAAATTGTTCGACCATTTGTCAAACATTTAGAGTACTCATCAATAAAGACACAAATGCACTATATAGGTATCTTTTAGATCCAAGCTAATAGCATTTATTTAATTGTAATGATGTTGGCAGGAAATTGGTAAATTTAAGAAAAACAACTTTATTGAAGAAAAAAGAAATTTTGCACCTTTCATCGCACATCCCAGAAAAGGATTGTGAATTTTCATGTAACATAAGGAGTGGCTTTTTAGAAGTTGTTCATGCTAATTGCTAAGATCATTTGATATTCAAAATTTTCATCATGTCTTGTATGGTGCAAGGAGAGGTAAAAATGTGATAGTGTATCCCATTTACTTGATGTGTGGAGAATTGAGATGGGAACCCAAAATGGAGAATTGGGACAAATGGTGTAAGCAAATACCAATAAAAATGAATATATCGATGACTGTTCATACAAAGAGCTGGTTAGGCCTTTGCAATTCACTTCCATACCACACCTTAAACAGAAATATGCTCTCTTCAAGTTATTACTTACAAAAAAAGAAGAAAAGCTGAATACCTTTAAGTACAATTGATCATTCTTTTCTTTCAATCTATCAAGCAATGCAATCCAGTCAACCTTGCTAGGTTGTAGCAGCTCTATCCAYTCTGCAATCAGTGGGGAAGGGTCATCATCCACTTGCAATGAAAGTATTTTCTCTGTAACACTCTTGCATTTCCCAGATATTGGCTTTGGCTCCTGAGGCCATATAGATCTTCCAGTCTCACCGAGTTGTTCAGCCAGTTCCGCCCATTTCTGTTTTGAAAGATCAAGGCCATAGATCTGGTATTTAATTTTTCCACTCCTTTTGGGTAAAGAAACTACCTGAGCATCATCTTCTTCCTCAACACAATTATTTTTTGAAGCTTCGCAAATTTCAGTTTCCACTTCACTCAGATTTGCTTCTGGTTCCTTGGCCTCTTGTCGCATAAGCTCCAATGACTCATAGAACTCACTGTCCTCCAATTTCTCGCGAGCCCATTTAAACCTAAGCTCTCTCAGCATGTCTCCTCGTATCCCTATTTCCCCAGCAAATCTGGTCATGTCTTTAACCTCCTCGGACTGAAGAAAACTCTTCATCTTTTCCTTCTTCTTCGCCTTCTTCATATCTTCTAAGACCACGTTGCTAACCTCCCACACTGTCTTCCACAAATCCTCACTGAAATCCTGTGATGCTGAGGCTGCTGCAGAGTCAATAAAATGCTCAATATTACCCTCCTCCATTTCCGATATAACCTTCCCAACAATAATTTGAAGCATAGCATCAACCTCTTTCTTATCAGCATTGGTATAAACCTCCGTGAGCTTTCCTCGCATAATCCAGACAAATCGAGATAAGAATTCATTCATTACCGCATCATCTTCCTCTGTGTCTACAGAAACATTCACTACGTCTTTGGCACCACTCAAAACAGTTTCTCGACCAGAGTGAATAAATCTATAAAATAATGAATGAGCCATCTGGGTTTTAGGCTTTCCAAATAGGGAGTAGGCTTTACGGGTCTCTTGGGGGTAAAGCAGAGGGGAAATGCAACGAACAGTACAAAACTCTCTGTAATTCCATGAAGGAGTTCTTCTACCGTTAAACCTTGAAACCTTGTTAATTGTCAATCTGGATAAAAAATGCTTCAGATTCATTTTTCTACACCCTTGATCTTGCTTATACAACGACAGACAAAGCGAAAAATCAAAATCAATCTGATTTATCCAGGAATATGCTCAATCATCTGAACTGAAACAATCAGAAATGCATCAAATGCCGTATGTCCAATACGCTCGAATAAACCCTAATGCTCCAATTTGCCATGAGAAAAAGTGCAAAATTATTAGAAAAAGCAATCAGAAAAACACATATATGGACCAAAAAAACATCATATTATACAACAAATTTTCATACGAATCTGCAAATCCTCACCTGAAAGCAATCAAGCAGAGAGACTCCGTTTTCGTCAAGTCCAGAGAACACTACACCACTGCACCATGGAGCAAGAAGGCTTTTACTAGGGTTTTTCTTTTCGGCCATCTTATGGCAAATGTACCTCTTCAGTCCCTAAGATTTACACGGGTGATAGAAAAACACCCTTTATTTTAGTTTTTTTATTTTAACCGTCGGAAACCACTAGTGGCGTTTTCGACTAGGGATGGTGATTTGCCCCGACCCGATGGAGAACCCGGTTTACCCGACCCGAACGGGGATAAGGATTCCGCGCTAAAACGAATCCCAAGGCCGAGGCCGGGAATCCTCGGTAGACACAAACCGGGGACGGGGAATGTTACTCAAACCGGGGCCGGGGATCCCCGGTAGAATCAAAATAAAGGATACTATTTACGGGTTTGACTGGGAATTGATCTGGGTTTTACCGGGTTTTGACCGAGGATTGCTAGAGATTTGACCGGGGATGAGATAATAATCCCCGTACCCGCCGAGGACCGGGGCCTGGGGACGTTACTACAAACCGGGGCCAGGGCCGGGGATTACAAAACCTGCCCCATCCCGCCCCCGTTGCCATACCTATTTTCAACTCCCTTACGGAAAAAAAAAATTTGTTATATTTTATCTCTAAAAAATCGAATAGATAAAACATAAAAARTTGGATAAAATAAAACAAATCAAGATTTATCCAAATCATATTTAAATATTTGTAATTCTCTAAATCATTTTATTAAAAGAAATAGATTATTATTTTAACAATATAATTTTTATATTTAATATATTAATTTTTCAAAAAAAATGTTGATGAATTAATTCATCATGATTCTTATTAGAAAAGTAACCACTGTAATTTCTTACACCTAGGAGTGTAAATGATACAAGACAACTCACGAACGACTCGGTCAAATCTCGGTCAACACTCGATTCAAATAGGCTTAACTCGAATTCGAGCTCGACTCGACATATTAGCGAGTCGAGTCAAGCTATTCAATATTCGACTCAAAGAGCTCGTGAGATAATTAATTATTTTATATATAATTAGTTTTAAAATATAATCAGTTTTTATGATAAAATTTCTAAAATATAAATAATAACAATGTCTTATATTTTTAGTTATTTAAACAAAATTATGYATCTTTTAATTGTAAAAATTAATTATTTATCTTTTATTAAAATCACAATTAAAAAAAAAGACAAAGAAAAACTACAAAAAAAGTTAATGGAATTGTCTCACGTTAGAAGAAAGATGGTAAAGAAAATGGAGAAAAAATGTTATAAAAAAAGAGGGGGTGAATGAAATTTCTAACTTTATCTTTTTGATGATAAAGTTTGAAGTTGATCCTTTTAGTTTTATAAAAACTAAGAGAACATATTTAAGTTTTAAAAATTTATAAGAGAAAGACTTTAAAATTTCATAAATTTCAATGGGTGAGCTTGGTTCGAACTTGATTTGAGTTGCAGTTCGAGCTCGAGTTTGAGCTTATTCGAGCTTGATTAGAATTTGAGTTCGAGCTTGAAAATTGAGTTTTGAGTTTCAGTCAAGTATATAGTGATACTTGAGCTCGACTCGCATCATTTACACCCCTATTTACACCACACTCTAGTTTTGACGTGTGATAATTCATTTACATGTGGTCAGAACTGTTTCGGTAAATACGTTTAACAGAAGTGGAAAATGGTTAAAACAAGAATCAAACGATGCATCAAAATAAATAGTATGCTAACCGGTGGAATTAAGTAGGTATTAGAATGGATTGTAAATTAAATTTTTAATATTAATTTATATTATTTTTGTCCAACTTTAATAAAATAATCTTAAATCATTAATGGCAGTCAGGTTCTTTTTTCTATCATTCTTTTTATCTAAAATGAAATAGTTAATTTGATTAAAATTAAATGAGCAAATTCCATGATAAATATCTTTATTATAACATTATATTTTTACTTTTTTTTTAATATAACAATGTATTTTTAAGTTATTTTTTATTAAGACGTTGTATTTTAATAAATTTATTCATCATAGTATTGGGTAATCTTTAGATTTAAGTTACTCATTATACCAAGTTTTTATGTCACCTCATTATCTACATGTACCATATTAATGACTTGACATTTCTTATTACAACATTGTAGTTTTAAAATTATTTTATTAGAAAACACATGCATCGGTGTTTCCTTTCGTTAATAAAAGAGAAAGAGAAAACAATTATTTGTTATATACTTGGGAGTAAATTACACTTTTTTGTCTCTATGCTTGTATAAAAATTATGAATTAGATCCTTCAAATAAACTAATTATGTGTTATTATTGTGGTTTCATTTTTGTTACGAATAACGTCACTTAACTTTAACATCCTTAACATAGGCTCCTTATAATTAGGGGTAATATAGTCTTTTCAAAAAAATTCACTTACTTTTTTGCAAAATAAAAATAATATAATTTGTATTTTTTTATGTATTAATATATATATATATATATAGAGAGAGAGAGAGAGAGTTTGTTTCAAATGCAACTCATTGCATTTGTACAACCAATGCAACCTAATAAATTGAAATAGTTATGGAAATAATGAGAGTTCATTTATTATGATTTAAATATTTATAGAAGCTGCATATGGTTCATTAATTATGATCAATACTTTATATTAGAAAACAATTAAAACTTCTATGAAATACATATTAATCAAATTAAATGAACGGTTGAGATTGAGTTGTATTGGTTATACAAATGTAAAAGGTTGCATAATAAACCATCTATCTCTCTCTCTCTCATATATATATATATATATATATATATATAATACATTTTACATGCAACCCTCTCTATTGTTACAACCAATATAATCAAATCTGATCATCCATTATTTTGATTTGTTCCTTTTCTTTTTAACTGGAAAGGGTACTTTAAGTCTTTGACAAATATAGGATAATTACTTTTTCAATGACATAATATTTTCAATGTTTTTATCCATAATTCTATTTCCTTTTTTTTCTAATTTCTAATTGATTTGAGAAGGATTGTTATCTTCTTCTTCAGAGTTCACGTTGAACCATCTCCATCTTCCCATCCTTTAATGTAGAAGAAAATGATCAAAGATGAACATAAAATTTCTTTACCCAAAAATCATTTAAGCTCATAAAAGTTCAAATTTATTGTAGTTTCACAAAGTAATATAGCATTACACATGAATCGTAAGCAAGTATATGATGAAAACAAAGAAGAAGATGAACTTGAAGAGTCGATCCATTGGACTTGTGGGACTTAACAAGATGATCATATTGTTGCTTAATCTTCCTCCGTGTGGTGCTAGAAGAAGAAGTAAAAGGATATAAACACACTAAATCTTGATGTTCTTTCTCCTTTTCTATTCCCGCAAGTAGTTCATCCTTAACTACCATTTGAGCTTTCGAGGAATCATTGCCATCTGATCGTTTTTCCTCCCTCTTTCCTTCTTCTTCTTCTTCTTCTTCTTCTTCACACACTTCTCATCCCCAACTATCGTAGACTCGCTGTTATTCGCCGCCTGATAATCCTCGAAAAGATCCAGCAAGATCTCAAGAAGCAAGGAATTATTTACGTTCAAATTGTGGGATTTTAGGTTTTGAATGTTGGTATTGCAATCATCACTATTGATAATACAAAATAATGATGCAACTACATTCAGCAATGGAAACAAATAATGCAACCAGCTTCAGTAAATAATATCAAATGAAGATACCATATTCTTTTTGTTTAACCAAATGATGTAACTACTTTCAGTAATGGAATTCAAATGATGTAACCATATTCTTTTGGTTTTCAATCACATTCAGTATTGACATAAACAATTGACTAACATGTTCATGAAACAAGTTCTATAATTTGTAGGAACTAGTCAAAGGCACTAGTATGAAGCACTATTGAGCTTTGGCATGAAATGAGATTCAAGTGATTGTACCAATGATGCAACCATATTCATGTATGGACAGGTTCACAAACAAAACAATTTGCAGCAACTATGAAGGAGGGTCTCAAATAACTTAGAAGTTCAATCATATTCATGTGTTCACCAATTCAATGATGCAAACATTCATATCTGATGTTTTACCAATTATTCGTTTATATTCAATTTTCAACAGGTTCATAAAAAATATTTCATAGAAAAGGTCAATTCATGAATTGCACTCCGTAATATTAATTTTTTTTTTTATCAATTTTGAACTCATATCCTTGTCATAAAACAAATTAAACTTCATTGAGTAATTTAATCAAACAGTTGGTATGCATTAGTTAATCAAAAATAATATTGATCGTAATCTTCATTGAAACTTAAAATTATCCAATGATGAAAATGAATTCACCTAATGTGAACGTAGTCAATTAGGAATCTTTGTTAAAATACTTAATATGTAGTTTCTAATCTTTTTTACCATCGTCCGCTTCTGTTTGTGTTTGTCTTAGACGTCCACTGTCTGATTTGAAATCAAGAACCCTAATGTTAGTAATTTTGAATGAAATCGTATCATAGATTATCGATTCTCTATTTACATTTTTTTGAATAAATTTTGATTTCCTTCCGCTGTATGTATGGATTAACTCCTTTGAATGTTCGGTGAGCAGTATGCGATTTCTAGGAGGGAGTGTAGATAAGGAACTGATTTTTCGTTTATTATCTCCAAACAACCATTATTGATGATATTTATTCCTAAATTACCCCTAAATGCCATTAATTTTTTAAAAATAAATTGTCAAAATATTTATTACTTACCCATTTGCCGCTCATCAAATTTTGTCTATAGATGAAACCATGGACGGTCCAGATCTGGTTGCAGCGGTTGTAACAATTAAGAAATTTTAATTGATTTGATTTTTTTAGGAAAAGGGTAGTTTTAGAATAGATTTTTTAGTTATTTTAAATTTAAATAATTAAATTTTTATTTTTATTGTTATTATCTCCAAAATTTTCTCCCATGTCATCTCAATCTCTTTTTCTCTCACTCTCGCTCTCTCTCCCAACCGATTGAATCCCTAATGGTGGAGCTAAGGGCAAACGGTGAACAAAAGGAGATTTAGAAGGCATTGATCTTATCATCATCGAGGCCAATGTATGATTATTTTTGAATAGTTTCTGTTAGATCGAGTAACACAACTGAGGTGTGCTAAATAACCTATGATGCTACGACGAACAGATCTATGATTTCGTGGTCGGTTAGGCTCGAAAATACTCATTGGTATTTCTGAATGAAGGAAGGTTTGTGATTGACGGTGATGAAGTGTACATGAAATCTGAAAAGTCGAGAAGTGATGAATATGCGTATAATGTTTTCATTGAGTTCATGGAATTTCTCTTAAATACTATTCATTATTTTCAAAATTTTCAGTCAATTTTTATGTAATCATTTTGTTTGTGTTGTTGATGATGAAGCATATACGATGATTGTTTCACATATGAAGATGAAAAAATGGTGAATTTTTTCATATTGTTTTATATATGAAAAAGTGATGAATTTTTGTATATGGATCATTTTTTGTATATGAATTTTTCATATATGGATCGTTTTTATATATGGTTTCATGTAAGAAAATCTGATGAATTTTTGTATATAGATCATTAATTTTGTATATGGATCATTTTGTATATGGTTCCATATATGAAAAAGTGACATGTGTAGTACGAATTTTGTAATGGTTCTGAATTATAAATAGTTATGAATGGTTCATTTATTAAAGAATTAATAATTTTTAAGAAAAATTTGAATGATTCCTAAAATACGGAGTCAGTTGCATAGGTTACATATGGTAAACGAATAAGATATTTAAGAAATTAATATTTTCTAAGAAAAATATGAATTATCCCTAACGAATTTCGTAAAAAGACCCAAATACCCTTGGTTGTAACAGTTGTACCCTTTAAGTTGGTTGTATTTGCCTCTTACAAAAAGTTCCCTACACCGATCTCCTACTCCCAAATCCCTTCTCCCTTTCCGCATACCTTTCTATTGTTTCATTTTTCAGGTACTTTAGTAGGTGTTGAGATTCAAACTGAAGAACATAAAACACTGCTTTTTTTTTTCCGACAATGGAATGGCTTTTGGTGCTTCTTTTTCTTGTTCAAGTTTTTCGATTTGGAATTAGATATTTTTTTTTATTTAGATTTGGGGCTATGGATTTACATGAATTTTGTATAACAATATTTTTGATAAAATTTGGGAATCGATCGATGAATCGGAGTATCTGTTGAAGTGGATATTTTGATCATCGGTAATTTCTTACCCTCTGTTCTTCTACACCTACCTGGTTCTAGATCTAATTTTCTCTTTTATCATTCAAAATCACATAGTTTGTTGGGGTTTTTTTTATTTCCAGACTTTTCCCTAATATCCTCCAATTTATCCCTAGGTTTTCCAAATAAGCAATTCCCGTATGCATTTCGACAATTGAGTTTGTGTTCATGAAAAAAAAACATCAAATAGACCTAAAAGTTCACCCTGAAAAAGAAGAGCATGCAAAGCAAGAAGGTTTACAACAGAGGATGTGGAGATGCAAGTTTGTTGAGCCAGCAAAACTTTATGATCGTCAATGCTTAAGTTGCCAACTTCTGTTACTAGAACCTATAAAATAGATGAAAACGTTTCCAAATCAAAGATGGAAAGACCTTTTTTTGATTTTATATGATGCAGAGTCCAGGGCAAACCACTACTTTTCTTATTTAAAGTTGAATGCAAGTTATTGGCAGAGTGCTAATATTCAACTAAATATAAGATGGAACGGGTATCAATGATAAAAAGTCATCCATAACGATCAAAAGGGTCTGGAAAGCACACGAGTTGCAGAAGTTTTGATGATAAAGACGGTTGGATGTGAGCTCTTATTACAAGTATAATACTGACCATGCTAAACGTGAAACAACAAAACAAGAAACTTATGACTATGGTCCATTTTTGGTCATCTAAATAGACCATAAGTAATCATTTCAATTGTTGATTTTGTTCTACAAGTGGGAGAGAAGTGTATAAACTGAACAGAAGTCTGAGGTGCGAATTTTCCACCATTCTTCCATTGAATGATTGGAGAAATGTGAAAAAGATGCCAATACTCTGAGAATGACTCTGAGAACAATTACCATGTTCAAGGTTATGGATTTTGTGATTTGAAATGAGTGGCCAAATTGGTGTAAATGAAATTACTTAAAATGACAAAAATGACCAAAAAAGGAAAAGAAACAGACAAGGGAACTTGAGTGTTACTTGGTTTTTTCTAATTGTTGTGTATCCCACCCGAAGGTGGGGTCTAGAGGTGGGATGTACGCAAACCTAATCTCTACCCAAAAGAGTAGAGCGATTGTTTTTGTGAAGACCTTCGGCTAATGGTCTACGAGAAAAAGAACAATATAGAAGAACTTGAAAACAAGGAAGGTATAGCTAAACTTTGAAAAACGAGTTAGAAGTAAGCAACAACATTGAAACACACAACCATATAAAACATATAAATAGAGCAATAAAAAAAATAACAGTACAAGAAGCTACACACCCCTAGGGCTCAAAAGCGCTATATGCCCGCTAACTAGCCCTGCCCTCATCCTCTACCATATCATCAATCTCTATACATACTTCAATAGGCTTGTAAACTGTAAGTTTCATTGCTTTCATATTGTAAACAAGCTCCTAAACGTTTGGAACTATATATAAAGTGGTCCCTACTTAATGCTTGTTTCTGAACAGTTTTGGTTTTCTGAGAAAATGGGCATACAAAGTTATATGAAACAAATCTAAATGAACTGAGATAAAAGAGCCTAACTTTTGAAACTTACATGGTGAAAATGTAGGCACAAATATTTAAGATTATATTAAAAAGTAAAGCAGGCCTAAACAACTTGCTTTAAACAACAAGCATAAACATTGTTTCTTGTTATTAACTTTGTGTCATAATAGATTAAAATAATGTAACATCAGAGTCTTACAAAACAATGTCATCAACATCTTTTGTACTGATAACAGAGAGCACATATTCAAAAGATGAGGTGAAAATTGAAGATGATGTAAGGTTAGCTACCAATTTTGCATACGAAACTTTGATCGATGTTAACAAATAACAACAAATTCCTTCTGCAAGGATCACTTACGAATCTCATTTTTTGAGGTTTTTGATAGAACTTCTCAATTGTTGATAATATTGTACTCAACTTAAGAACCATGACAAAATGAACAACATAAATTATCAAAAAAAAAACTATTTTGTGGATGGTCTCCTGCGACTGAACATCTAAGAAGCTTGTAAGGTCAGGTTCAGTTGGATGCTAGTAAAGTGTTGGGCTGTCATCAAGTTACTGAATCTCTCGGCATCCTACCGAAATCCACCGGTTACAAGAGCACTTATAATTTTCTCAAATTCCTCGTGCCTCAATTGGTCCTTATTATGGAGTCTCGCTATGGATCGATGGAAATTGAGTTCAACCAAACACGATATATAGCTCAAGGCTACATATGATCTTAATTATACTCATTCGTTAGAAATACATCATATGGTTAATGGCAGGTATCCGGCTCCATGAGTCTATACCATAATGCCCTCAATGACCCAATGTCTATTTCTAGGTACAAACGAGAAAACAATCCCAATTCAACACAAAACCTACTCTTATGCCTATAAATCCATTGCATTACAGTCTAAAACTTTTCACATATTAACATTTGCTCAAATCAAACATATAGTTTCCTCCATACAAATGTCATTGTTAAACACATTTTGATCTGAGATTGGCCAAACAAGCCAATGCTCCTAATTTCATTATGGACTATTTACTCACTTAAAGCCATAACCAAATCACTATATTTCCTACAAGAGATAATATTTCTTTTCTAAAATATCCTCATTCCAAATGAAACACTTCCAAGTAGGTAAAATCAAGAATAATCTAAACCATGGGTTTCAAGTTTCAAAACTTCATAAATGTGTTCAATAATACTCTTTTATAATGAGTTAATACACTCCAAAACATGTACTTTGTAAAAAGGGTAAAACCCTAAATTTCTCGAATATTTAAACTCGGTCAAAATCCATAAATATGTATAATATACATAAAAAGGAATGTTTAGAAGATTAAACTATAACATTTCGCATGCATAAAAGTTTTAGTAAAAAGGGAGAATGAACTCATAATGCTTGATTTTAGTAAAAACCTATAAACCAAGAGAACTCTAGAACTGGTGGTGAGATGTTGGAGCTTTGAACCCCCAACTTGATTATTCTAGTTTATGAACTCTTAAATGCCTTGGAATAATGAGAAATGTGCCCTTGAATGTCTACCAATCGGAGTAAATGGGGAGGTGTGATTTACATTGAGAAATTAACGAGTCCAAGGAGCTGAAAATCATATTTAAGAGATTGCAGCATCATATGACGTTGGCTCGCGATGCAAGGGTCGTCTACGTCTTAAAAACGCTCATGGGGTTCTCTCGCGACCCTAGGCTGCAATACAAGGGTCTCCCCAACCCTGAAAGGCCTCCACTTACGGTATGTAGGATGCAACCTTGGCCTCGCAACCCAAGGGTTGAGGCTCAAGGGTCACAATTCACATCAGGGTATAAAACACTTCTCTAACTCCACATTTTCTTAGATTAACTCACACTCCTTCTTACCAACACTAATATATGACACAAGGACCTAATTATAGGGCAATTCTTAACTCAAACACCAATATGGACCAAAATAACTAATTAACAAAATCTTAGGTGCTACACCACCTCCTTATAGCCCTCTCAACAGAACATTGTTGTAAAACCAGTTTCCACCTTTCATACAATAATACATCTTCAAATGTAATTTATGGTGATTCAGACTGTTCTAAGTCCTCTGTCTCAAGAACATTCGCTCAAGACCCATGGACACACATTTACTTGATCATGGTTATACTTCCACCATCACTTCCACAAATCTAATAGTTTATCGGTTGAGTATACAACCATCTCATCACTTTTGCATACTTATCCTCCTATGCACCTGTAATATTCGGGTAAACTGCTTTCTGATTCCTTTGCTTGTATGAGAAAAGGTTTATATTTGGGGTTAATTAATTTAAATTAATCTTTGCATGGGGAGGGAGAGTCGGCTACCCAAGCACCTCCCCATTGAATATGCCACTTACTACAAATAGTAAGTTGAGATTGAAGAGAAAGGTTTTTCTTTCACTTTTTGAAACTCTGAAAGAATCTCTTGGGCATTCATCGGCTGAAAAGGGTTATATTATCAACCAGAATTCTTGTTTAAGGTGAGTGTTTTATGCTTAGAGTATTAAAGGTTTGCATATAATTTCAATGTTATTTGAAACTGTCTTACTATGAATATCACTATATATCGTGCGGATACCACCTTAAACCGGACAAGTGTTGATCAGATTTTATATAAACTGGTCAAGTGTTGTCTGGGTTCTACCTAAACCGGACAAGGGGTGTCTAGATATCTCCTTAAACCGCTTGAGTATCAACCGGATATCCCCTTAAACCGGCTAAGGGATGTTCGGATATGCCTAAATCGCTCAAGTGTTAATCGGGGTAACAATCTTCATGTGTTGTCCGGATTAGATATCCGGACAATGTTGACCGGATTCCATATACGGCTAAGTTGTCTGGATTCCATATCCGGGTAGTGTTGTCCTGATTTCAAATTCAGTTGATATTAATTAGACTTTATTTTGAATTAAAGTTCTTATCTTTGTAATGGCGGTGTAACCGCGATAGAGATGTAATGGCGGTGTAACCGCGAGGGAGATGAAATGGCGGTATAACCGCGAGAGGAAAAGATTTTATAACAAATTATAGATAAGATGATGTATATGTACAGGTTTGATTCAAAACTGCTAGTTTGGAAAGTAAGTTGTTTGTATGAGATKTATACATTCACTAGACCTTTTGGGTCTAACGCTCAGTTGTTGGACTAACCAGTTTTGCAGGTCAACATACCTCGCAAGATAAAGGCAAGGGAAAAGTTTAGAAATGATAAAATTTAGTTGTTCCCAAATGTATTGAAGAAAGTTTTTGTTAGTCCGTATTTTGTAAACAATATTACATTCTGTGTTATGAGTAATATCATGTGAATTATCTGTTTGTGGAAATTGTGGGTTGTTATAGTTGGTATCAAAGCCTTAGTTTAAGAGATCTGGGTATTTGCAAAATACTTAGACTTTAACTAGAAGTGTGAAAGTTATGATAATAGGTTTCACTGGGACTATGAACATGGAGAATATGTTATAGCTGAACCTATTATGAGAAAAATAGATTATATAGGACTGATATAATCTGAGTTATGGATAGACTTGAGGATAAACGTATTATTATGATTTGATTATGTGAATAATCATATGTGTTTAAATGTACAGAAAGAGACGTACAACTGAAAAATGGCAGATAATCCAAATCAATCGGAAAGGATCTCTACCGGTTATGAAAGAGGTCGGGGAAGAAGAAACGTAACACAAGGAGAGGACCCGGAAAATGTAATGACAACAGAAACGCGAAGTCACAACAGGGGTCGAGGAAGAGGTAGAGGTATTAGACAAGAACATGAATTATCGACTGAAGAAAGTTCAATGTCTGGTCGTGGTAGAGGAAAAACAAGGGGTGGACATAATGTTCCTGATCCCGGATTTATTACCCAGGAGATGTTGGCAGCAGAGTTGGGAAAGTTCCAAGAAAGTTTGGTGAACTTGTTAGGACGTACAACCCAAAATAATCCAGAAGTAGTAAGAAATCCCGATTATCAGGAAGAAGTCGGAGCTAGTACACCAGTACTGGTACATCTGTACCCTTTACTTCGTCCTTAGTACAGAAAGGACGAGATATCAAGATGTTTCTTGCATGTAAACCTCCTAAATTTTCTGGGGAGCGTGACCCTGTTAAAGCCATATGTTGGCTTACAGAGATGGAGCTGAGTCTGCAAATTAGTAAAAGTGCAAAAGAGGACAAAGTCATGTTTGATGTATCCCGTCTGAGATCAAGTGCTTTGTACTGGTAGGAAGTTCTGTCAAGTTCAAATCTAAACACTTTGAAAACCATGTTGTAGGAAGAATTTGTGGTTAAGTTTAAATTGCAGTATTGTCCTGAAGCGGCAGTACAAAAGTTAGAAGATGATTTCCTTCGTCTAAAACAAAGAAATATGTCAGTTCGTCAGTACACGGAAGCCTTTATGGAACAATCCCGGTTCGCTGAAGCTTATATTATATCAGAGAACAGTAAAGTGAGGAAGTATATTTGGGGTTTGGAGTCTAATCTCCAGAAATATGTGATATCCAGAAATCCGACAACATTTGAGGCAACAGTTGATGTTGCTGAAATTCTGGAACAAGATATTAATCGGCAACCACAAGAAAAGGTTGGAGAGAAAAGAAAAGGGGAAGCTACAATAACCGAATTCTGTAGATCGAGGTTTATGGAAAGTTTGAATCGACCAGTCCCAAGGTTTGTTGAGAAGGCATGCACACGATGTCACAAAATACATCAGGGAAATTGCAATACAGAGTCGCGAGTATGTTTTAAATTTCAGTAACCAGGACATATAGCTCGAGACTATTGGATGACGCGAAGATGTTTTACTTGTAATTCATCTCAACATGTAAACGCTGATTGTCCACAAGCGAAGGGACGAGGGTCTGGATTTGCTGGAGGTCGAGGATCTGGATATTCTGGGAGCCAAGGATCAGGTTATGTGCCAACAGGTTGTGGGTTAGTAGATAATCATGTTAACATAGGTGGTCGATGAGAGATAAGACGTGGGGAGTCTACAAGAGGGAGAGCCTTTCAGATGACGAGATGCGAGGCGGAAGAGCACCCTGAAGTGGTGACAGATACATTCCTTGTTAATTCAGTATGTGCCAAAGTTTTATTTGACTCGGGTGCAAATCGTTCTTTTCTGTCATCATCGTTTGTTAACTGCGTACATTTAGAATTTAAAGCGTTAAGTGAGGATCTAATTATGGAAACAGCAAACGTAGTGAAGTTTTGGTTAATGAAAGAATAGATGAATGCTTTATAAGTATAGAAGGATGTGAGGTGACTATATAACTATTTCCTTTGCCTCTAAGGGAATTTGATATAATTATAGGCATGGATTGGTTAGCTAAAAACCAAGCCAATATAGTCTACGATGAAAAGATGATCCATATAGACTTGTTGGAAAAATAAAAAGTTGTGATTTACGGGGATCGACGGGATCGTTACTCTAGCCTTATCTCGGTTTTAAAGGCTCGAAAGTATGTACAGAAGGGATGTGTTAATTTTCTTGCATATGCTATAGATATGAAGAAAGAAAAAGAAAAGATGGAAGATATCCCAGTTGTGAGGGAATTTCCAGAAGTATTTCCAGAAGATTTGATAAGTTTACCTCCGGATCGAACAATTGAATTTCAAATAGAATTACTTCCTGGAGCAGCACCCGTTGCACGTGCACCATATAGATTAGCTCCTTCTGAGTTAAAGGAGTTAATGTCTCAATTGAAAGAATTGTTGGATAAAGGTTTTATCTGACCAAGTACTTCTCCATGGGGTGCACCGGTGCTATTTGTAAAGAAGAAAGATGGATCAATGAGGATGTGTATTGATTACCGGGAGCTGAATAAACTGACAATCAAAAATAAGTATCCTCTCCCAAGAATTGATGATTTGTTTGATCAATTGGTTGGGGCTACTTATTTTTTGAAAATTAATTTACGGTCCGGTTACCATCAATTGAAGATTCGGAATGAAGATGTGTCGAAAACAACATTCCGTATACGTTATCGTCATTACGAATTTCTAGTTATGTCATTTGGACTCATAAATGCGCCTGCAGCCTTTATGGATATGATGAATAGGGTGTGTCGTCCCTATCTTGATAAATTTGTGATCGTTTTCATTGATGATAATCTGATATACTCTCGGTCGGAAGAAGAGCATGCTCATCATTTGAGATTACTCCTGGAATTGTTGAAACAAGAGAGATTGTATGCCAAAATGTCAAAGTGTGAATTTTGGCTGTGAGAAGTTCAGTTTTTGGGGCATGTTATCTCAAAAGAAGGCATTAAAGTAGATCCTTTGAAGATTGAAGCCATTGAAAGGTGGGAAGCCCCAAAGACTCCAACTGAAATTAGAAGTTTTCTGGGATTAGCTGGGTATTATCGTAAGTTTATATAAGATTTCTCTCGAATAGCTACTCCATTAACAAAGTTGACAAAGAAGAATGTGAAATATGAGTGGGATGAAGCACAAGCTCAGGCCTTTCAGATGTTAAAGGACAAGTTATGCAGTGCACCAATTCTATCATTGCCAGATGGAATAGAAGATTTTGTGGTATATAGTGATGCGTCAAAAATGGGTTTGGGTTGTGTATTGATGCAACGTGGAAAGGTAATAGCTTATGCTTCCAGACAGTTAAAAGATCATGAAAGGCAGTATCCTATTCATGATATGGAATTGGCGGCGGTAGTATTCGCTTTAAAGGTATGGAGGCACTACTTATACGGAACGAGATGTCAAATTTTCACAGATCATAAGAGCTTGCAACATATGTTCCATCAGAAAGATCTGAATATGCGTCAGAGAAGATGGTTGGAATTGGTAAGTGATTATGATTGTGAAATTTTGTATCATCCCGGAAAAGCAAACGTAGTGGTCGATGCGTTAAGCCGACAAGAGAAAAGTGGAACTATCAAAGCTTTAGCTCTACGAGTGGAGTTACTACCCAGTATTCAGGAAGAATTGTGAAAATTTCAGCGTGAGGCAATAAAGGAGGATAAAGTTAAACAAGAAAGATTAGGTGGATTGATATCTGAATTTGTGAAAGATGATAGAGAATTTTGGAAGTTCCATAATAGAATTTGGGTACCATGCTATGGTGATCTCAGGAAACGTATTTTGGGTGAGACTCATAAGTCACATTTTGCAGCTCATCCAGGTACAAATAAAATTAATCGGGATTTGAAGCAACACTATTGGTGGCCAGGTATGAAGAAGGATATAGCTAAGCATGTTGAGCAATGCCTGACATGTCTTCAGGTAAAGATTAAACACAAACGCCCTTATGGGAAGTTGCAATCTTTAGAAATTCCAGTGTGGAAGTGGGATCACATCACTATGGATTTCATAACCAAATTACCGAGAACATCAAAAGGTTATGATGCTATATGGGTGATAGTAGATCGGTTATCCAAATCTGCACACTTTTTACCTATGAAAGAATCATATCCAATGGAGAGATTGGCAAAATTATACATTGATGAGGTAGTGACACGACATGGTGTTCCTCTATCAATTGTTTCTGATAGAGATTGTCGGTTCACTTCTATGTTTTGGAAGAGCTTCCAAAGAGAAATGGGTTCGCAAATTAAGCTAAGTACAACATATCACCCTCAAACAGATGGACAAAGTGAACGAACTATCCAAACATTAGAAGATATGCTGAGAGCATGTGTCATTGATTTCGGAGAATCATGGGATAGTCATTTGGCTCTGGTGGAATTTGCATACAACAATAGCTACCATTCGAGTATTCAGGCAGCACCTTTCGAGGTTCTGTATGGACGCAAATGTCGAACTCCTTTGTGTTGGAATGAAATAGGTGAAAAACAGTTAGCTAGGCCTGAGTTAGTTCAACAAACTGCAAATAAAATTTGAGTAATACGAGAACGAATGAAAGCGGCACAGGATAGACAAAGAAGTTATGCAGATAAACATCGAAAGCCGATTGAATTCCAAGAAAGTGATAGAGTGATGTTAAAAGTATCACCTTGGAAAGGAATGGTACGCTTTGGAAAAAGGGGAAAGTTAACTCCAAGGTATGTTGGACCATTCCCTATTATTGAAAAGATTGGGGAAGTGGCTTACAAATTAGAACTTCCATTAGAGTTAAGTTGGATCCATGATACGTTTCATGTGTCAAATTTAAGGAAGTGTTTAATAAGTCCAGACATAGGAGTGCCACTACCTGAAATTAAAGTGGATGAAAGGTTGTGCTTTGAAGAAACCCCTGAACTAATTACTGACTTCAAAGTAAAGAAGTTGCGGAACAAAGAGATTGGATTAGTAAAAGTTCAGTGGCGTTATCACAAAGGACCAGACACCACTTGGGAATCAGAATCTGAAATGCGAAAGAAGTATTCCTACCTTTTTGCTTAAATGGAATTTCGGGACGGAATTCTTTTAAGGAGGGAATTGGTTAATTAATTTAAATTAATCTTTGCATGGGGAGGGAGAGTCGGCTACCCAAGCACCTCCCCATTGAATATGCCACTTACTATGAATAGTAAGTTGAGATTGAAGAGAAAGGTTTTTCTTTCACTTTTTGAAACTCTGAAAGAATATCTTTGGCATTCATCGGCTGAAAAGGGTTATATTATCAACCAGAATTCTTGTTTAAGGTGAGTGTTTTATGCTTTGAGTATTAAAGGTTTGCATATAATTTCAGTGCTATTTGAAACTGCCTTACTATGAATATCACTATATATCGTGCGGATACCACCTTATACCGGACAAGTGTTGATCGGATTTTATATAAACCGGTCAAGTGTTGTCCGGGTTCTACCTAAACCGGACAAGGGGTGTCCAGATATCTTCTTAAACCGCTTGAGTATCAACCAGATTTCCCCTTAAACCGGTTAAGGGATGTCCGGATATGCCTAAATCGCTCAAGTGTTAATCGGGGTAACAATCTTCATRTGTTGTCCGGATTAGATATCCGGACAATGTTGACCGGATTCCATATACGGCTAAGTTGTCCGGATTCCATATCCAGGTAGTGTTGTCCGGATTCCATATCCGGGTAGTGTTGTCCGGATTTCAAATCCGATTGATATTGATTAGACTTTATTTTGAATTAAAGTTCTTATCTTTGTAATGGCGGTGTAACTGCGAGAGAGATGAAATGGCGGTGTAACCGCGAGAGAGATGTAATGGCGGTGTAACCGTGAGAGAGATGAAATGGCGGTGTAACCGCAAGAAAAATGAAATGGCGGTGTAACCGCGAGAGAGATGTAATGGCGGTATAACCGCGAGAGGAAAAGATTCTATAACAAATTATAGATAAGATGATGTATATGTACATGTTTGATTCAAAACTGCTAGTTTGGAAAGTAAGTTGTTTATATGAGATGTATACACTCACTAGACCTTTTGGGTCTAACGCTCAGTTGTTGGACTAACCGGTTTTGCAGGTCAACATACCTCGCAGAATAAAGACAAGGGAAAAGTTTAGAAATGATAAAATTTAGTTGTTCCCAAATGTATTGAAGAAAGTTTTTGTTAGTTTGTATTTTGTAAACAATATTACATTCTGTGTTATGAGTAATATCATGTGGATTATCTGTATGTGAAAATTGTGGGTTGTTACAGCACCCACATTCCTCATCCTTGATTGCTCCAAATTCCATAAATCAATACCTTGAAGCTCTGAAACAAAAAATTTCTAATCTTCGAGTAGCCCACAACTCTTTTGACAAGATTCTTGGTGAGAGCTTTAAGCTCCAAAAGGAAATGGCCACCAATTTGGTTTAATGTGCTATTACATATTTGGAATAGCTTCACTCCAAAGTCAATGTTCGAACCATGGTTCAAATGTTGTTCCAAGACAATCCGACCTATTCTCATCCTATGTCCTTCATAGTTTAGGATTAAGCAAGAATGATACGAATTAAAGAACTGTTAGTGAATGCCCAAAAACCAATTATATGATGATTGTAACTTTAAGTTTTGTTTCATGAAATTAATAAATATAAAGGCATTGCCCATTTTATTATGTCCATATTATATTCTGTGTTTTAATTATTCATAATAAATAACCTTAGAATAATGTATTCTAAATGTCCCTAGTTAAATATTATTCTGGATTTAAGGTTGAAGTAATATGATAATGACTAGCATATGTAGGGATTCATATAGAGATATCGAATCTACATATGGGTACAAAATGGAGATTTTGTGTATCGGACGTGACTCGTTATGAGAACACTTCATTGGATGTCATGTGAGTGTCATAAGTGTTTCTCATATGGTCAATGTATATGTAATTCTTTGACTTGAGAACATGGAGTTTGCTATGTGTGATTAATGTATTTTGACATTTATTTAAATCTTCAAAAGAGATGATGGATACAGCGCGATTACCACTTGTAGGCTCATTCACCAACTAGGCCATGARTTTGCTTTAACGAGTGCACGAGCAGAAGCGGAGACAGAGTTGTCCCCCGATCTGAGATATTAGCGAGATTAGCTACACGCCACTTAACCTAAAGAAAGGTCGACCTGAGAAAGCCCTTTTTAAGCTGATAGGAGAACTTCACTTACTTCTGTAACTGGGTGACATAATGATAGTTGGGTATGTTGCATATCACATGATAGAATTAGCATGTATCTAGATAGGATTTGTCCATCCTTTATGACGGGAGTGATGTCTCTGGACCCCTTGATAAATATATACTAAAGAAATGCATGCATGCTTAGATAATTGATATAAGATATCATTATCTATTTTTTATTAGTATGTTAGGGAATCAAGAAACTAGAGATTGGACATAACGAGAATGACACATTCAATGTCTCGTGTTCAATCTGGACATCAAGGAGAAAAGAATTAAATACGTAAAACTAAAATTGACTACAAACCGATAATTTGTTGTATCACCAATTCTCGTCATTTGGGTAACGGTGATGTATTGCTAGATACTGCTCATTGTTTATAACTATAAATATGAGATTTATATTTATTACCAACATGTCGAGAACCCACAGGGTCACATGCTTTGAACATATTCGAATAAGAAGTTTCAATAATAAAAATGTTTAATTATCATATCTGATTTGTATCGATTTAATCTGATTAACTAAAATTAGATATTATTTATGTTGGACATAAATAAAGATGACTAGGGATGTGCTTTGTAAGAGAGTGATGGTATATGAAGGTCTTACACTCAAGCATGGTGGAGGCATGATGGAGGTATGGTGATGGTTAGACCATACATCTCATGTGCATATAAAATGTATGACATTTTTATGCTAGTATCTTTGGTCTTGCAATTCTCTCTCAAATCACTTACAACAATATGCTCTTTTTCTTTCTAAGTTTTGAAACTGTGACTAGCATCACAAGAAGACAAAGGATTTGGATTGTTCGCATGGATACCGTGGAGGCATCAAGCTTTGTTTGTTGTTATGATTCAAAGTTTCGATAACTGTGAGGTATAATTTCGAAACACCGGATTTATTCCGGTTCGTATGGGTCTTTGGAGGGTTACGGTTTTATTTTTCGCTGTGTTTGAGATCCCGTAACCCAACAAGAACATCATAAGTGAATATATATCTCTTCACGAATTATTTCTACACAACTTGGCAAGCTTCTTTCTTCTTCCAGTGCTACTAGGGGGAGAAATATGATTCAACCTTTCAGTAGCTCAGATAAAGAAAAGACCAATAAAAAACGAATAAAATTGAGGGGAACAAGTCATAGAGATACAACAATCATCTTAAGGGGACAAAGCAACTTAGGACCATCATTTGATTCTTGATCTATATTTAGCAGATAAAGGGAAAGGAAAATGATCTATGAGGATAAAGTTGCTAAGAAGAAGACAAGAAAGGATGCCCTTCAAAGAGCAATAAATGAGCAAATGGATTCTCTTTGACTCCAACTACCTAACAATAGAGAAATTGCAAGGATGAATTTCAACATATTGGATCCTTAATAAACCTTTATGAGTGACTCTTTAAATTATGCCTAGATAACTGAAAGTTTACATTTTTCAGTACTCTATTTTTGCACATTGCTTGTTATTTTATGTAATCTGAAACAAAAAAGAAAAGAAGAAAAAGAAAAGAAAAAAAAGAAAAAGAAAAAGCTTTCAAAAACATATGATAAAAACATAAAAGAACAAAAAGAAAAGAGACAAAAGGAATCCAAAACTTATCACTGAATTTATGAGTTCGGATTTATCTCTGTTATGAGTTTCGATACTTTTTTATTTCTAAGTGTTATCCTATCTAATATATCCATTTGTATAATTAACAAATAGAGGGGATTGTCAATCTCAACTATTTGATTTGATGATAATACAAATACATCTGATCCAACACTTAGAAGAATTCTTAGAAGTAGTGTCTGCCTTAGAATAATTCAAGTTAACATTTTGTAATCTATTGGTCTCAACCATCGGATTTGTAAATCTTACAACTAGCATATGATTCAACACTTAGATAGAAATTCTTATAACTTGCCTTGTAATATTGATATCCGATAAACAACGTCAATCAGATATAACTCAAAAGAATTACCATCTGAACCTTAATAACTTATTATAATTAAGGTTTAGGATAAACATTGAATCCATAGCTTAGATAAATTGTGAGATCAAATCTTTGGTTTGATTATTCTCCATCCGACTTAGAGAATCTGATTGACCTATCCTTTGGTCATTCCATCTTGAGTTTCAAGAACCCGCATTTTATTCTAAGTTATTTTAAAATCTGATAGATTTACTTCATAAATATTCTATAACTGGAATCCGATCTATAACTTATATTTTAGAAAATTAAAGACTAGTTGAAGTGAGGTGAAGATCGTCACCAAAGTGGATTGGTTTGTCATTTAGACGAAATTTTGGAGTACAAACTTGTCCAACAAGTTTGGCCCATCAAATCTTCCAACACACATCCTGGTATGGGAACATGCTTAGCATGTCAGACAAAGTAAGTTCTAAATCACTATTTTATTAGTGTTGTACTTAGTCCTTCAGAAATGAAAGATTATCTTCTTCTCTCACTTTTTCAGTGTTAGCAAATTTGTCGCTAGTCAGATTGTTTAGGATCACAGTTCTTACCTTTTCTATTTTTCGCCACATATGTAATTCTTTGTTTTAAGACAAAAATATAGATATAAACGTAAAAATTTGTGTTTGTATTCAACCCCTCTTTCTACAAACACATCTTGTGTAAGTCATTACTTTCTAGGACCAACATAATCAAATCCTTCAGGATATGGTTCTGAATTAGAAACAAATGATAATCCTATTTGGTTTTGGTAACCAGATTTATATTTAGATTTATCATCAAGATTTGTATCAAAACTTGGTACCCAGATTTGGCACCCAAATTTGATATCTGGACTTAATATTTGGTTCTAGGATCTAAAATCCAAAAGGAATCAAAATTTACGGAATCCGATGGTAACATTTCATAAAACAAAAGTCTTGTTGGAATATGGAATATAACTTATGTCTCGAGAAGAAAAATCTAGATTTTCGTTTTGTAAAAGTCTTGTCATTATTTGTAACGATCCAAGAACAAAAAATATTTAACAAAATTGAAGACAAGTTGAAGAGAAGTCAAGATTGTCACTAAAGCGGATTGGTTTATTATTTAACCGGAAGAAGATCGGTACAAGATAAAATCAAAAGTAGTATGACAAATACTATTTTTGGCAAACCGATTTTTTAGAAGTGCAAGGTATAGGAATATGTTAAGCATGTCAGACAAAGTAAGTTATAGAGTACTATTTTATTAGTACCATACTTTCTTTATCGTTTCTTCTGCATACTGAAGGATGGGTTATGTTAACAAACGTATACATCACTTTTAAAGGATGAAATCATAAGTACAAACATGCACAGATCAACAAATCAGATGAAGATACAAGTTAAAGTTGGACAACAACATTTAATGCAATGATGGCTATAAAAGGCTATATTTGTCATATGTTGCAACTCACTTGTTTCAAAGGAAATTTGAGTAATAGTTTCTTAGGCAAAATCGACGTCAACCATCTATACAACTATATTATGTTTCGATTTGAAATGGTACCTTATTCTCTTACTCTTTTAGCATTTAGAAAATTTATCACCAACCAAATTACTTATGATCATATCTTACCTCCATAATTTTTGCAACAAATCTGTAATTCTTAGGTTTTAATAAATATACAAAATTAAAAAGTGAAAATATGTTGTGTTTGTATTCAACCCCTTCTACAAATATTTTATGTGTTAGTCATTGTCATTTCAGGACCAACAAAGATTGATGGTAGGGGCCAACAGTGACGATGGACGATATAGAGAACAGACAACGATGTCGTACCAACAATGATCTATGCGACCTCGTCCGGGACGCAGGTAGCATGAGACCCTTATTTGACTAGAAATCCCGTTTTTTCTCCAAGCATTGATCCCCAAGTACCATACGGTGATTCATACATAAAACCCTATAAAATCCCCCGATTTAAATACCAAAAATCACAAATGGACCTTGAGTGAAAATCCCATAGTCATGGGTGTTACACATCTGCATTATTATAACAATATTTTATTAAAATGTCACAGTTTTTTTACTTCATTTCTTTTATTATTGAATAAGGAATTGTATTAACGTTCAGTTCTTAGTTTACAATAACATTTTACGTCTCTGTGTATCGCATACATACACAACTCGTTATTTATAAAACATTTAAGTTTCAAGAATAAAATATGAAACATTAAATACAAATCATTGATGAATTAATAAAAAACATGAAAGTTTGTCTTACATAGCTTAAACGACGAAATGCATGTAACGTAGCATTCATACATTGAAAAGAGTCCAATAATTTCAAAAGTACAAATACAACTCTTAGATCATCTTGGACCAGGACATAAAAATACAGTAAAACTCATTTCAACTCGAACCACATATTAAAAAATAAATAAACACATAATATTATTATAACATAATAATAATAATACATTTTGTATTGTATTATTTTATTAAACTTAATTACATTTTCATGAATTTTTTATTGTGGACCAAAAATGTAACTAAATTATATACATTTATTTTATTTTAAATAAGTAATAAACTAATTACATTTATTTGGAATTTAAAAACATAAAAGCAAGTAAATTACAAAGTTTAGTAATTAATATATATTATATTACTAAATTAAATAATGATAACAATAATAAAGTAATGAAATATAAGAGAAGAAGACCATTAATTGCAATGATCGTCAATTATGACAATTGTTGTTCATCACCCCCAAAATGCTGGCCATTTTGACAGACGCTCTCTTTTACTGGTCCATCGAAGATGTTTTAAAAACTCTTAACTTTGTTATTCACAAATCAAACCAAGCTAACCCATTTAATTCTACATAGAGTTAATGGTTGGGGTAGTTAATTAGTACATAGATCGTGCCTATACCACAAGGGGTAGTTAGACCGTTTAGTGTGAAGACCCTCGACTTCCAAAACAAAACCTAAAAGAAACAAATAATGGGGATACGGGTGAGAGTTCGTGCAAAGAAACAACAGCGGCAAATGTGAGAGAAATAATGTAAGTAAAAAAGAAAAATTAACAAAGAGCATGTTAAGTACTCACTAGTACAATTATACACGACATAAACTAAGACCGTTGTACAATAAACATGTGTATCACATAGTTTAGACAAGAAATATAAATAAAATCAAGACATTTAACAGTTGTAAGTTCCTAGTAATCTACCTGTCATCTCGTTACGCCTCTCCAGCTCTACCCCCTATCATAATCTCGTGTCTCGTAACAACTCATATCAAAATCACCGATAAGAAAGTAAAGAGAGAAAATATTATACACAAAATCAAATGAGAAGTAAGAAAAGAACGATTGTTTCAGGGATAAAATGTATATTGAATAAAAGTTTCTTGATTTATTATTTTTATTTATGAAAAAAAACTACATGACTAACCAATTTTTTGGATAATTTGGTTTACATATACGTGTATATGTTATAGGTGATAAGAATGTGCAAATCGGACGACAGCTAATAAGTTAAAATAAGTTGAGATAAAAAGTAAAAACATCTGACTGTTAAATATATATGTGTATGTATACGTATATATAAAGTGATATTCAGGAAAAAAAATTCAAAAAATGAAAAATTAAGGAACACATTGGTAACTGTTCATCTGGACGATATGCACATGTGCATATACCGGACAAATTGCTTGAAATTACAAGTATACACATGTATATATCGTCCAGATGAACAATTACTAGGGTATTCTTCAGTTTTTTTTAATTTTTTTACGGTTTTCTTCTGAAGCTGACTATATATGTATATATAAGTGATATGGATATGAATAACTAATCAACACAATTTGTCCATCATTTTATTTTTATAAATAATTAATATACAATATATTAAATATTATTACATATTACACAAAAAAAATATTGTTTTAGAACAATTTAGAAGATGGTAAACATTTGAATACATAAATGATGTATTTCATTAAAAAGACAAACACAAGTTTTGATCTTCCTTTCAATTGAACTTATTTTTACAAAATTGTAATAATTTGTTACGAATAATTGATGAGTTATTATGTAATTTCCTAAGACGAATAAAAAGAAAAATTTAGGATATTAACCAAAATAATACCCTCAGGCCTCGACAACCATATTCGAGATTTATATTTAACGTCATGCTAAAAAAACAAACTATACAAAAACATTAACTTTAAAACAATCGTCGAACAAGGATTTTGATATCATTTTTGTTACAATAATTGCTTATGAATGAATTTTAATTTTGTTCGTAACAAATTAACCCAAGAAACGTAAAATAAGAGCTAACCAAAAAAAAAACTCGACCTAATAAAAAGAAAGTAAGAGATTTTCGGAACGATAACAAATAATCGAATTAATTAAAATCCAATATAACCACAAATTTTACTAAATACCAATTGACGGTTAAACCACTTTAACCAACACCAACAACCCTAAAAGTTGATTAATTAGTTTAAAAAGTGGATCAAACCCTAACCCTAACCCTAAAAGTTGATTAAATAGTTTAAAAAGAAGTGGATAAAAGACTAACCCTAAACCTGAAAAGTTGATTGGTTTTAGAAAGTGGATAAAAGAGAGCATTAAACCTAAACCTAAACCTAGAGATTTGAAGTTGATTAGCTTAAAAAAAGAGTAGTAGCTAACCCTAATAAACCTAGAATTTAGTTTAAAAAGTGGATGAAAGGGTTACCCCCCCCCCCACCCCCTAGGGTAGGAGATAGATGAGAGATGGCTTGTAAACCTGGGTTATGGTTTCTCAGTGCATGCAGTACAATGGCCACACACGCAGCGTAGCAGTAGCAGTATGTATAGTAGTAGCAGCATCAGCCAGCGAGCAGGAGTTGATAACCAAGTACCAATGCACAGACATGGAGGATGGTGAAATTTTACAGACAGAAAGAGAAAGAGAAAGAGAAAGAGAAAGAGAGAGAGAGAGTAGTGTGTGTGTGTGTCTTATGGAGGTGTGATTAGTACGTGAGAGAGAAAAATAAAACAAAAATAAAAAAAGAGCATCGATTACATCACTCACACGCAAAAGAAAGAAAGAAAGAAGGTAAAAGACATATTAGGTTTGGGGGAAAGCATGGGAAGTTGGCAGAGATTTTGCAGAAGCCACACTACACCACAGTTTTTGTGTGATTGAGAAAGAGAAAGAGAAAGAGAAAGCAAGCCATGTAAATAGTGGTCTCTTCTGCACTGCAGACAGACACACCATCAGTGGACCAATCCTTCATTAACTTCTTTCTCAATTATCATCCTTGGTTTTTGCCCCCCATCAATGCTCATATTATACACCCTTTCAAAATCCAACTTAACACAATATATACCTCCAATTCAGCCATCAAGCTATAGAGCTTTTCAGCTTAAGCTTTCTTGCTCCTAATCCATCAAGATCATACCATTGAATGTCTGTATACATTGTCCCTTAATTAAGGTTACATTTTTAATACAATATGACATAATGATTGTTGGGAAGAAGATTAGATTTGGTATGCATAATGGAAGATCATAAAAGTTGATGATGGGTCACCTCAAACTGTAAAAAAAGAATCAAAATGAGGGGTGGAGTGAGAGGGGAGAACAACACTTTTAAGAGTGTAAAAAAAATGAAGTGGCAAAAAGTAAAAGAAAACACAAGTAAGAGGGTGGGAAAGAGGCAATAATGAAGGGAAGGGAAGGATGGAAAGGAAGAGAAGAGGGTTTTGTGGGATGGGACCAAGTTTGCAGGGCGTGGGTGATAGCCCCCAACGTGACTTTGTCGGTCTTTTTGTCCATTTTCTAACCCTATTTTCCTTTTTCTTTTTCTATTTTTACCATTTACTTTTTTACAGTTCAATAAAGGGTTGTTTGTTTACCTCTTAATAGTTTCATTAAGAAACAACCTCTGAATCCACATAAATTATTCATGTTATCACCAACTTAAATTCATATTTTTGGTGTACAAGAAAATCTTGATAGGTATTACTCAAAATCTTGAATTTGAAATTTAAATAACGTAAAATTATTTAATAAGTTAGTACCATACTCATGTATATAACTGGAAGCACATAAAACGTCATTCATCTGCTCGTTTACTTGCATTTAAACGGGATTCTAAAATTTATCGTTTTCCTACTACACCAAATTGTGTGTATAACATCAATAAAAATGAAAAATAACAGATCCCAATCGTGTTCCAGGAAAAAAAATCCCAATATCGTATTCGCCTGGTCGGAATAATGTGTATCTTTCGGTGGGGGTTTCTTGGAAAGAATCGTCGGGTCCTCCAAATAAAACATGGCCATCTAAGTGGATATCACATTTTTTCCCCATAAAATAACTATACTAAATAATTAAATAGGTAATTAAAACGTTTAAATATGTATAATGTAATAATAGGTTTTGGATTTTAAGAACAAGCATCATAGTTGTATGAACCAAAGTGAGAATTCATATACAGATGTCCCCTTTTAAATTCAAAATCATATACAATGATTATAAAACATACATATCTTTGGGCATTAATGATAAATCCTTTTTTTGTTTTTTTTTTTTGAGTTTTAATGAAAATAAATATTATTTTTTGTCCAATTTTCCAATGAATTAAGATGAATAAGACAAGAGGCATATAATTAAGCACAATTTTAAGAGAGAAAATTTAACATTTCAATAGTTTGATTAGAATTTTAATAAAGTTGGGTTACAAATGAAATAATTGATATATGAGAATATAATTTTGCATTTCATAACTATTTATATGAAAAACATGAAGTTACATTATTTAATTTATTTATTTTGATCATTAAAATACAATATTTTTATAAATATAGTGAAAATAAGCTCTTGAAAAGAAATATGAGCTTCAAAACATAGTTCAACAGGTAGTCGGATAGGGGATCAGATTATATTGAAAGAAAAACCAGAGGAAGCAGCGAAGGGTCTTTCCTCGATGTTGTCTTTTTTTTATTATTATTATCTTAACATGGATGATAAACATTCGATCTAATATTTAACCCTTGATAACTTTTTAGTATATTCGATTTAGTTGTGGAGTTTCAAATAAGAATGTTGAATAACATGAGCAGATAATAAAAGAAAGTTTAATTCACATGTGAATTATTACAAAACTCTGATTTTAAGATAAATATGTGAAACTATTTTTTTTAATTAATCTGGATATTCAACTTGTTATGTGAGCCGACTAATTAATCTTAGAATGACCACTCGTTTTGCAGGTAGTTGGAATTCACCGCATTTTAACCTTCATGGTCACAAAGAGATTTTTATTCCTCATTGGATTTGAATCGGAGACCTCCAGACACTTTTGATATTTGGAGTCCAAACTCATACTAACCGGACACCACTCTTGTGGTTATGTGAAACAACTTTACAGATTATTCATATGGTTTCTTATATACATCTTCAAATAGAATTTTTCAATAGTTTATGTATCAACTTTTCCTTTTTATTTTTCATAATATTTAACTTTTTTTTTCATATTGATTCGTCAATCAAAATTATGTTAATTACTTTCAATTAGCAAACAGAGTTGACTATTTAAATATTGAGAATATATATATATATATATATTTTACAAAAACCAAAAGGCTATTCAAAATTCATGAATATAATTTGTGTTTTATTGGGTTAAAACCTTAATAATCTTATCAAAATTAAATAATTATCATACTCTTTTCTATAAATCATGAAACATCAAAATCGAATTCTATAAATAACATTACCTTGTGATTGATCTGTAAGGACGTATACTTCCCTTAAATATGCAACGTGTTTTCTAATTCACACGTTTTTCATCGAAGGACTTTTTATTAATTAGTGTATTAATTGATAAATGAATTTATTTCAAGAAAATAGAACAATATCACAATTTTTATACAGAACCTAAGAAAAGATGCAGTAAATTTATATGTTTATCATTAAAAAATGTAAACTTGGTATTATATTTTGATAAGATTGAGGTTAATTAATCAAGTCTATGTTTATTTGGATGTAGAAGGATTTGATTTAAGGATAGATGTGTTTTATTTATGTGTAACCCAAATGCTCCATCTCACATGTAGCAGAGTTAAAGCATATTATGTCATCTTTCTCTTGGGGTTGAGTTGTTTCCCACTCTCTCTCTCTCTCTCTCTCTCTATCTCTCTCCCTCTCTCTCTCTCTCCATCTTATTCTTAACTTCATCTTAGGCAACCAACCTGTCTCTTGTTTCCTTCATACTTGTCCTGTTGGAACCTCTGCAACACTCTCTCTCTCTCTCTAAACTCCATGAAACAACCACCATAACTCCATCTCTGCTAGCTGCTGCTGAGGTAAAGCTTCTATCTTTTTAGGGTTCATCCTGAAATTGATCACATATGGTTTCTGGGCTTTGAAGCTTTAAGTTAGAAACATGCATTCGTAGATTGTACTGATTTCATGGGTTTGTGTTTGTTTTGAATCTTGTTGTTGGATCATGGAGCATGTGTTTTAAGGTGTGATTAATGGCGTTGAGTGGCAGTGAGAAAGAGATAGGAATGCAGACTTCATCTCCTTACAACAACAACCACTTGATTAGGGAGTCCTCCTCTGAAACTGTAGATCATGGGTTGGATCCAGATCGGTTTCCCGGCACCGGAGCTTCCGTCACACCCATTTCCGTCGGATCTAAGCTGTTGAAGTCGCCGGTGCAGATGCCCAGGTACAGAGAATGTCTCAAGAACCATGCTGCGAACATGGGGGGGAACATCACCGACGGATGCGGTGAGTTTATGCCGTCAGGAGACGACGGAACCCTAGAAGCACTGAAATGCGCCGCCTGTAACTGCCACCGGAACTTCCACCGCAAAGAATACCCCACCACCAGTCCCTCGGCAGCTGGACCTTTCCTCCAGCTCCCTCCTCCCTTACCTTCTCCATCCCCTTCACCATCATTCCACCACCACCATCACCACCACCGTACCCCTCCTCCAACAATCTCCCTCCACCACCACCCCAACTGGGCTTCCTCCATCAACGCTCCCCCAGTTAAAATGGCTTTCGGTGGAAGCGGTGGTGCAGCCACCGAATCCTCCAGCGAGGAGCTGAACTTCACGACGGCGGGTGTAGCTCCCCTTTATGGGATGACAAAAAAGAGATTCCGAACGAAATTTACCCAAGATCAGAAGGATAAAATGCTGGAATTCGCAGAGAAAGTGGGGTGGAGGATCCCAAGAGAAGACGATCCAGAGGTTCAAAGGTTTTGTGCCGAGGTAGGAGTTAAAAGACAAGTCCTCAAGGTTTGGATGCATAATAATAAAGCCACTTCTGGGAAAAAGCAAGTTCAAGATTCCAATGAGAGCATTAATTAATTGTACGGTACAACCCGATTATGCATAAATTTGGGTAGAATGTTGTAGTGTGTATATCAAGGCTAGCTAGATAGAGATGCATTCTATCTATATTGCATCTTCTTGCTCATGTTTTCCTTCTCATTTCCATTTTTTGGGTGGCTTAATTAAATTTTATCATGTCATTTTGGTTTATTAAGCTCCCATCTTTCATCACTTGTTTTATTAAGATATGAGAAAGATTTTGAGTAGATTTCATTGGGAATTCATGAATAAACTTAAAGCTATCTATGTAAAACATCAAAGGGGGAAGTGGGCTAACATTTTCTTGCAAGTACAAATCCTTTTCTTGTCTGAAAAGTAGGTTTTGTGCTCCACAAGTATTGACTAGGTGTACAATGTGCATCTTCTGTTGTACCTCTTGCTTCTTTTGTTGTACATTGTTAGATGGAGGATAAAACAAATGGGTACGGTGGGATATGGTTGGTTTCAATAAACCATCTTGGAATGAACTAAATTTTAGGGTTTTTTTTTTTAGTGAATTAGTGTGTGTGTGTGTTTATCATAGAAAATTTCAGATGTAGAGTATTTATATAATACATATAGAGTAATGGTAAGATCTGTGTATATCTTTGTCATGTTAGAGTTTAGTTCTTAATGAAGTATGTTAGGTACGTTTGCTTAATCATAGCAAATTTCATCAATTCGTAAGGTTTTATGGATCTTGTAAATAATGTCCGTCTTTGAGTTTGATATAACTTAGGATGATATCGACTCGTGTTTACAAGTGGCAAAATGACACGATATGGAGATGAAAAAGAACGATGTTGAAAACACCATGATATAGAAATGAAAACGATTGTTGCTTAAAACGACACGATAAAGAGTTGAGAGAGTATGTCAACGTAGTCGGGTCCAGACAAAATTACAAGCACGAGTTAAATAATTAACATTACATAGCATAAAACTAAAATTAGTAAGTTTAGTGTAATTAAAATTGCTAAATAAGTGGGGTTTTTTCTTGTAACTCCCAAATGGTTTTCCGAAACTTCTAGTGACATACATTTGATCATAACCGATGCACCAGTAAGACTCGTTAAATATTTTCCACTATGTCAGGAGGATAAAGCGTGTGCATGTGACCGTCCTAAGTGAATATGCGCGCGTCTAATATGCGTCTGTATATCAAGTCAATATAACATATTGATTTCTTAATGGTTATCTCTGGATTAATTTTATTGACCAAAGCACAGTTAGGTTATATTTGATATGTCTTTTGTAGATATTACATATCAATTGTATATGAGGTATCATGGTCATTTCACTTGTTTAATAGACCTATGTTTTGTTTCTGAAGTATAATGATCGAAAAGATATAAGAGGTTGATCACATCATCTTTTTTAATGTGAAATCTCGTACGATAAGGATAATGAGCATTGAGAATATTCTTACAGACTTTTTGCATATTCCAGTCATTCAACGAAAACAACTTTTAGCATAAATAGGTGAAAAAGTCGGTCGTTCCAAATCATGAGTTCCGAGAAACCAGTTGTTCGTATAACTAAAGAGTTTAGTATAAAGGAAAACTATTTGTCTGGTTCAATGTACTTCAGTCGTGTTGCCAAGCTGCAACCACTACATCGACAAAAATACTTCTATGACATTTTCATGAAATGGTTATCGAAAATTGTCCTATAAAATATATAATAGAATGAGTTATTTTTAAAATCCAATTGTTATGAAATATGTAGAATAAATCTTGTAGAATACCAACATAATAATTGATAGTGTTGTAAACCGTTAGTGTTTTGATAGCTGAAAATACATATTTACTAAACAATCAGGGGATTTGATCAGTTGTCATTGCATTTGTATGTGTGTGTGTGGGGGGGGGGAGGGTATGAAGATATTAACAAGCAAATGAAGCAACAAAGAAACGTTAACACATACTTAGCGGGACTTCAGACTTTAATTAGACTGTTAGAAGGAACCATGAGACAAGAATGCAAAAAGTGTAACTTCCAGGACGTGATAATCATGCTTTGATAAAAATAAAAAAAAAAACAAGCTTTGAACACTTAGGGAAGAACCTGGAATAGTCGGATGCATTCGAGGGGCGAAACTGACAAAGACCCAAGCCACAAAAGCCCTTCCGCTAATGGAGACTCATTTATCTTCTTGGATGAAGACCTTCGAGAGTTCAAGCATGATGAACTACCACCATTAAAGACGAGGAAGATTATGAGAGTGGAAGGAGACTGTTGGACAACTTTATGTTATGATATTACCAAAAAATCACGGTGTTTGTATAGTGTTCAAAACCGTTTCCGGTACATCTTCTCTCAATTTGAGTTAGTGATAACCTGATTGTAAACCAATTTTTGATAGTAACTCGCCTCTTGGAATTGATCGAATAGATCCTTTATTTTCCGGAGCAGGTATTTGTTCTTGATCGCAACTTTATTAAGTTCATGATAATCTATTGCATATCCACGTAGTTCCATCTTTGTTCTTAACAAACAGTACCGATGCTCTCCATAGTGACATATCACAAACCCCTTGCCCAACAAATCTTGGAGTTGGTCATCATCACTTTCATTTCGGAGGGTGCCAACCAATATGGTGCACGGGCTATTGGAGCGGCTCCAGCACCAAGTCAATTCGAAATTCAATCTGACGATTCGGGGTAGGTTCTTTAAATCATATGAAAAGACGTATTTTACCACAGACACTTCTTCTACTCTATGCTACTCTTCCTTAGCGTCTATTACATCGCTAGGTAACTCTAACACCCATTTTTCAAGCATCGAGTAGCCTTTATCATTAAGACTAGTCTTTCTATCGCGTTGGTTCCCATATATCACCACAATTCCCTTGTTTGGAAAACAAATGTGAATCAACTTCTTATTACACATTATATTTACATTGTTCTTCGCCAACCAATCCATATTGATTGCCACATCAAATTATCCCATCAGCATAAAATACAATTGTAAATGTACCAAAATCCCATCTACATCTATGGTGCAATCCTCAAAAACATCACTAATAAACACACGATGATCATCAACGCTCTCTACCTCTAAGGCATGGTTTAACAGCTTTGGTTTCACATGTAGACACATAACAAAATTAGGCGATACAAAGGAGCGATTTTCTCCCTAATTAAAATACACCTTGGCACATACATAACTTATTAAGAATGTACATGTCACAACATCTAGGGTCTCCTAGGCCTCTGCGGTGGTCATCTGAAATGCACGTACTTTCGGGTGTGTTGGTACAAATCTTCGAGGCACTATGTTAAAGTTGAAAATTAATCATTCCATATTAGTTGTTTGATATATTAAAGTTGTTAATTGTTTTCTGGATCGTAATAGTGCCTCGAAGGCCATTGCCTTGGCCAAAAACATCATCAAAAGACAACGATGTGTAGAAACAAAAACGAAAACGAAATTATAAAATTAAAGCCCTGTACTTTGAATAATTTTACTATTTTTGTGTCAATAGTTAGTATAAATATTACCAAAGGGTTTAACGTAAAAAGATGACAAAACAACACCCAATCTGGCACCCAAAGTCACAAAAAGGCTATTGGTGCAGGTTTGGTGCAATAGCGTCAAAACCGGGTTGAGATGATGAGATTGAGACCTACTTTTTTTTTTATTTTTTTATCAAAGGTCATTTATCAAATGCTCAGCGAGTAAGCGTCTATCGACAAAAGTCAACAATGTCACTTATCTTCCCAAGTAACATTCAAGACCATCAAAATGAACTGTTGGTAAGCATCTATCACCTAGTAAGTGTTTATCGGGTAAGAGCCACCATCCTCACTTACTAGTTAAGATTCTTGAACTGTGTCTTACCTCTTATTAGACAAGATTTTTAGTCTTTATTATACTCACTCGATAAAGTAAATGATCTGACAAATACTTATCTGATAAGCGTTTTTATAAACCACTCCTTGTTGCATTGTTATTTTAATAATTGTGGACTAGCTTAATTTCTTGTGGGCTACTCCTTGTTTAATTTCTATATTGGGCCTCAATTTTTGGGCTGTTAAAGAAATAAAATTAAAGATAACCTGTTGGGCTTTTATTATTGTGGGTCGTAGTGTAGACTGTAGAGACATGTAGATATTTAATTTAATAAAAAATAAATTTTATAATTATGGTTTTTAGTTTTATTTAATGAAATTAATTTAAGTAAAAAATAGTACAGTAATCAATGCTACGGGATTATAAAAAAATATTGATATTATTTTCAAAAATATGTGATGATCTAAATGATTTTGATTAACTCTAAGAATAAAAGTTTTGGAGTAAACTACAAATTTGGTCCCCGTAGTTGTCAAATATAACACTTTTGGTATATGCAGTTTTGAAATTATAAGATATCAATCGTGGTTTGCAAAACGTCCATATTTGATCTCAAACTCTAATGGTTGTTAAAAGAATTTGTTAAACAATGAGCACTTTCATTTTTTATTGATTTTTTTTTGTCTTTGAACCAAAAAAAAAATCGAGTTTACGATTTGATCCCTATAATTTTTAATTGCATAAATGCCAAAATTTTTTGATAAAAAGATGAAATACGCCTCATTTAACGGATTCTTTTTAACGGTTGTTAACGAATTTTTTAACGGTCGTTAGAGGGAGGGATCAAATCTAAATGTTTTTACAAACCATGATGATCATTTTATAATTTCGAAACTGTAAGAACAAAAAAGGGTAAAATGCAGAAAATTTCAATCTACTTTTATGAATTTATTTATTATAACATTATACTTCTAGTTTTTCTTATTACATCAATGTACTTTCAAATTATTTTTTATTAGAACATTGTAATTTGAAAAATATACCCATTATAGCATTGGGTAACCTTTTTTATTTAAATTTACCAATTATACCAGGTTTCATGTCACCTCATTATCCAATATCCACATAGATTATCTACATGTACTATAGTAGAGATGGCCAAATTGGCCCGGCCCGGCCCGGCCCGGCACGGCACGGGACCGGTAACGACCGGTTGAGGTTTTTGGTAGTTTTGTGGGACCGGGACCGGTTATGGGACCGACTATGGCCCGGCCCGGCCCGGCCCGAAATTCAAATAATTTTATAAATAAATATATTTTAAAATAATTTTATAATGTATTTTCATAAGAAAACGTAATTTTAATTATATTAAAACGCATTTTTAAAGTGTATTTGAGTGACCCAATTATAAATTTAATAATGTACTAAAAATAAACATCATTAAAAAAATAAAAATAAAATCTTATTTTTTAATGCAAGGACCGGTTGGGACCGGGACCGGCGGCCCATAACAGGTTATGAAGTACCTTGACCGATCCTATCATTTCGACCGGGACCGGTTATGGCCGGTTATGAGAAAGGTTAGGACTGATTGGGACCGGCCCGGCCCTGCCTGGGACCGGTTTTTGGCCATCTCTATACTATAGTAATGTGACTTTCTTATTACAACATTATACTTTCCAAATTATCTATACTATATTATAAAGCATTTGATAAAAACTCTTAAAAACCATTTTTTATGCATAAAAGTATTGTATATTAATGCATATTACTTAAAATTCAAGATTACAAGTAAATTATGCATAAGTACAACTTATTAAAACTCCATGTTTGAATTCGTGTAACTAACTATGGATAAACATAATCAAATAAAGAATAAACATCTCATTTTAAAATATAAAAAATCTAAAATATAATTAAGATAATTATCGAGTTCTAACAAAATAATTAACTATTATCTTTATAAGAAAATTATATTACTAAACCAAATATAAATTACTTCGTTATTGAACTTAAATTAAATTATAATTAAAAAATTTAAATTAAAAAATTACACAAAAAATGAGAAATTTTAAATAGTTAATTTCATACTAATATCGATATAATTTTTGTCAATTTTTTATAATATCTTCAAATTTATATTTTATTCAAAAATAAAAACATCATCTTTTTTTCAAAATCACATAAAACCATATTATAACATCGACAGATATAAAAAAATATATATTAAAATCAAGATGTATCTCGCTGCATTTCGCGAGTACCCTTCTAATTTTATTATAACATCTACTAGTTCTTATTAAATAATGTATTTTTAATTTTAACATATAGATACTTTACATGTTATTTAATAAATATATTAAATGAATTAAAAAATCTATATTATTTATTAATATACCAATATTAATAAAACTAGTAGAAGACATCTATCTCGCTAATATTGTTAAAAAATATGTGTTTTTTGAAAAAAGAAATTAAGAACTGTTTCTTTTTTACCAAAAAAATATTATCTTTTAAAGAGTATATTATATTTGTTCAAAAACTTTTACTTGATGTATAAATATATTAAATTAATTAGATTTTTTTGAATTATTTATTAATATTACAATATTAAAAAATTGTAAAACACAATATATTTCGTTAACATTTTAGAAACAACTTTAAAATATATGTATTTTTTGAACAACATAAAATAAGAAGTGTTATATTTTTTACAGACAATATATATCTAAAAAATAATGTAGCATATTTATTTAATAAATATTTTACTCTAGAATATTTAATTTGCATAGAACTTAATAAGAAAAAGTCAAAATAATTAAATGTTCTTTTAAATCATAGCAATGAAAAATGAAAATTACTAATAATAATTTGAAATAGGTTTTTATTTTTATTTTTATTTTAATTAAATCATCAAAATAATGTGTCATCCACATCACCTCATTAAAGCCACACAAGCAAAAAAATTTAAGGGGTTAACCGGTTTAAAAGGTAATAAGTTACCCATTGTTATAATAAGTAGATTTTTTAAAGTGCGATGCCTTAATAAAAAATAATTTGAAAGTACATTACAGTAATAAAAAAAACAAAAGTAGAATGTTATAATAAAAAGTTTTATGAAAATATGTTGCTGTTTCATGCATTTAACCCGATAAAAAATATTATTTTTAACAAAGCACAAGTACCAAATTTATAGTTTACTCTTAGGTTTTATAAGATTTTATACAAAAGAATTGGTAAATATTCTTGTCCTTTTAAGTTATTTTGGTTCAATATTTATAAATTTTGAAAATAATATTTTATTATTTGAAATTTTTTTAAGCTTGAAAGTTGGTGTTATTTAATTTGTTCGTGGTTTTAAGAGATTGAGAGGGTTTTCGATTGATTTTAGTATACATGTAATTTTAGAATTCATGTAACACATCTTTTATTGTAATATTAATTAAATTTTAGATATTTTAAAATTTAAAGATAAAGTGGTAATAGAGTTTAATTAAAACATAAGATATATTTGATTATGCTTAAAACTAAATCAATATCAAATTAAAAAGAATAAAATAATTATTTTTCATATAATTTGTTTGATTAAAAAATTAGATATATTTAAATAATTTAAATTTAAAATGAAGTTGTGTTTATCATGTATTAGATTGTGTTTATCTTAGATAGAATGATACTCGTGTAATGCAGCGAGATACATATTGATTTTATGTTTCGTTTTTATTCTTTTTCTTTGTCAATATAATACGATTTTATATGGTTTGAGAAAACGATAATGTTTTTATTTGTGAATAAAATATAAATTTGAAGAAGTAAATATATCGATATTAGTATCAAATTAACTCATCTTTTTTTTTATAATTTATTGAATTCATTTTTTTATTATAATTTAATTTAGGTTTAATAACGAAGTAATTTATTTTTGTTTTAATAATATAATTTTTTACATAGATAATAATTAAGTATTTTGTTAAAACTCAATAATTATTCTAATTATATTTTAGATTTCTTATATTTAAAATGAGATATTTATCATGTATTTGATTGTGTTTTTTTGTAGTTAGTTACATAGATTCAAAAATGCAGTTTTAATGAGTTGTAGTTATACATAATTTACCTGTAATGTTGAATTTTAAGTAATATGCATAAAAAAAGTACTTTATGTATAAAAAATGGTTTCTAAGTGTTTTTGTCAAATGTTTTATAATATACTAGAATAGTACTCTTGCAATGAAGCGAAATATATCTCGATTTTAATGTTTAGTTTTATTTTTTGGGTCTCTTTCGATGTTATAATACCGATTTATGTGGTTTTGAGCAAACAATAATATTTTTTTAAATAAAATATAAATTTGAAAATATCATAAAAATTGAAAAAAAGTATAAAAGTTCTCATTTTTTGTGTAATTTCTTTAATTCAAAATTTTTAATTATAATTTAATTTAGGTTTAATGACGAATATTTAATAATATAATTTTTATAAAGATAATAACTAAGTATTCTGTTAGAACTCAACAATTATCCTAATTATATTTCAGATTGTATATTTAAAATGAGAATTTATCTTGTATTTTATTATATTTATCTATAGCTAGTTATACGAATTCAAACATGGAGCTTAGTAAGTTGTACTTACACACAATTTACTTATAATCTTGAATTTTAAGTAATATGTATCAATAAACAGTACTTCATGTATAACAGATGGTTTTTAAAAAAATTTGTCAAATGATTTATAATATAGGATTATAGATAACATGTTAATCATGTATTTGATTATATTTAAAATTTGGACTACAATTGGTTTATAGGATGCCAAAAATTTATAAGCATTATAATAGACCGCTTTATAAGACTTAATTTATAGAAAAAAAAAATAAAACGTTTTATCTAAAGAAATTGTAATAAATTTTATAAGACGCTTTTGGGCGTTGTAACAAGTCTTTTAAAATATTTTTATAAAAAAACGTCATATTAGTTTTTTTATATGATACTATTTGGAAAAATGTCTTTTATGAACAAGTGTCTTATAAAAGAGATGGGTTTTACAGGACACTTTCTCAAAACTGTCCTATAAAAGTAGTTAATGCAACGGTTAGTTTTATAAGTATCTTAAAAAACTTGTCAAGAGACACAAAAGTGTCTTATAAGCTTATAACAACGTCTGTAGATAGAACGTTTTATGTTTTGGTCATATAACTTAAGTCTTATAAAGCAGTCTAATATGACGCTTAGAAATCGGAGACGTCCTATAAATCTAATTTTGTTGTAATGTTGTTTTACTAAAATATTAATTAAATCTTAGATATATTAAATTTGAAGATAAAATGATAATAAACTTAATTAAATAAATGAGATGTTTATCTTATATTAGATTATGTTTATCAGTTAGTTGTCTAGATATAGATATCGAATTAACTGATAAATATAAAGCATTAGAATTTGTACTCGTGCAATATTAATTTGTTTGAATTTTAAGTAATGTGCATTTATCAATTGTACTTTGCGCATAAGAAACGGTTTTTAAGAGTTTAACTCAAGTGCTTTATAATATACTAGAAGCGTACTCGCGCAATGCAGCGAGATACATCGTGTTTTTAATATTTCATTTTATTTTTTATCTCAGTCGATGTTATAATATGGCTTTATGTGATTTTGAGAAAGCGATGATGTTTTTATTTTTGAATAAAATATATGTTTGACGATATCATAAA
>NC_037533.1:13305312-13306770 GCF_001531365.2 Cynara cardunculus var. scolymus
ATATTATTAAATCTATATTAAATTACTTTAAATTAAATTATAATAAAAATTTGAATTAAATAAATTACACAAAACAATAACTTTTATATAGTTAATTTAATACTAATATCTATATTTTTTTTTCAAAACTTTATGATATATTAAAATATATATTTTATTCAAAAAGAAAAACATTATCGCTTTCTCAAAACCACATAGAACCGTATTATATCGACATAAATATATAATAAAACGAGACATTGAAATTGAGATATATCTCGATACATTGGACGTGCACCTTTTTAGTATTATATAATACGGTTTTATGTGGTTTTGAGAAAAAGATAATGTTTTTATTTTTGAATAAAATATAAATTATAAATATCATAAAATTTTAAAAAGAGTATATAATGTTAATATCAAATTAACTATTTAAAAGTTCTTGTTTTGTGTAATTTATTTAATTCAAGTTTTTTATTATAATATAATTTTACGTAACGAAGTAATTTAATTTAGGTTTAATAATATAATTTTTTATAATAATAATAATTAAGTATTTTGTTAGAACTTAATGATTATCCTAATTTTATTTTAAATATTTTATATTTATTCTGTATTTGATTATGTTTATTCGTAGTTAGTTACACGAATTCATACATGAAGCTTTAATAAGTTGTACTTATGCATAATTTACCTGTAATCTTGAATTTTAAGTAATATGCATCAATAAACATACTTTGTGTATAAAAAATGGTTTTTAAGAGTTTTTTTCGAATGCTTTATAATATAGTATTTATAATATAGTATAGATAGAAGGGTACTCGCGTAATACAACAATGTACATCTTGATTTTAATGTTTGTTTTATTATTTGTCTCCATCGATGTTATAATACGGTTTTATGTTATTTAAAAAAAACGATAATGTTTTTATTTTTGAATAAAATATACATTTTAAGATATCATAAAAATTTGAAAAAAAATATATTGAAATTAGTATCAAATTAACTATTTAAAAGTTCTCGTTCTTTTGTGTAATTTATCTTTATTATAATTTAATTTAATGTTAATAACGAAGTAATTTATTTTTTATTGTTAATTATATTTTATAAAGATAATAATTAAGTATTCTGTTAAAAATTAATAATTATCCTTGTTATATTTTAGATTTTTTATATTTAAAATGAAATGTTTGTTCTTTATTTGATTATGTTTATTTGCAGTTAGTTACAAAAATTCAAACATAAAGCTTTAATAAGTTGTACTTACGTATAATTACTTGTAATATTGAATTTTAAGTAATGTGCATCAATAAACAATATTTCATGTATAAAAATAGTTTTTAAGAGTTCTTTATCTATATCGATATGATACGGTTTTATGTGGTTTTGAGAAAACGATAACCTTTTTTTATTTTTGAATAAAATATAAATTATAAATATCATAAAATTTTAAAAAGAGTATATAATATTAGTATCAAA
>NC_037533.1:13306775-13320045 GCF_001531365.2 Cynara cardunculus var. scolymus
TTTAATTTAAAATAAATTTTATCAAAATCTTTTTAAATATAAGTATTTTATTTTGTAAATGTAAATACTTTTTTGGTATATTTGTTTCATTTTATAAATCTAATTACTTTTTTGGTTCAAAAAATGTTTAAACACTTAATCGTTCAAAATATGAATGTCCATTGGTTTTTTTCCAGACTTTTTCCATTATTTTACCACATTAACTAGTTGTATAGGTGATAAGGATGTATCTAACATGTTTTAGAAAATCCAATGAGTTATTTAACATGTTTTGGAATGTCTAAAGACTTATTTGTTTCAAAAAATTATACAATGACTTAATCATTACAAACACTAAAGTCCATTGGATTTTTTTAGATTTTTCCCTTTAAATAATGTGTAAAATATACATGAAGAATATATATATATATATATATATAATTATATTATGTAACTTAATTAATATATATGTATATAAAATAATAATAATAATAATTAAATATAATATATTATTCACTCGATTTGATGTTTTATAAATTTTAAAAAAAATATATTTTTCAAGCATTCAATACCCTGTATTAAAAGGATGCTTTTAACAAAATGTCACCATACTAACTTTTTATAACTTTTATAAATTAAATATAATATTCTAATGATATTCGAATAATTTTTTAATATATAAATAATCCGAAATTTAATTACTTCTAAAAAATGTTTGTCAATATAATAATCACAAGAAGGTGATGGTCATTAGAATTTCCTTCTATATATAAAGTACATCACACATCCAAATGAGATGCAAACTACCTATAAACGTTTGAAGCTCTCTTCCATTCCTCACCATTGATAATGTTCTCTCCTATTGTCTTCCATTCACCTCTAGCTATCATTACAAAAGATGAAAAAAAAGCAAGAAACGCAAAAATGGCAGCTATCATCGAGCGATATAAGGACAAAGTCTCAACTCTTCCGAAGCAAGAAAGTTGGATGAACATGGACGTATACAAGTACCAAGGTTTCTGGTACCACCAAGGCTTTTGGTATCATGGAGCTAATTTCTCAGTAGAAGCAGTTATGGCCGCACAAGATGATTTGAAAGCTAAACCAACCGATGTTTTCTTGGCCAGTCATCCAAAATCTGGCACAACATGGCTTAAGGCCCTTGCCTATGCCATTATGACCCGAACCAAGTTCAAAATCGATCTTGCTTCTAATTTAACACATCCATTGCTCACTATTAGCCCCCATGATTGTGTCCCATTCATTGAGACTGATTCTTTCTTGATCAACCCTTCTTACAATAATGGCCTCATGGCGACCCATATTCCTTACAATTCATTGCCTGAATCCATCATTAATTCTGGTTGCCGGATTGTTTATGTATGTAGAAACCCTAAAGATGTGTTTGTTTCCTTTTGGCACTTCATAAACGGTTTAAATGATGATGCATCTACTTCAGTAAGTTTGAAGGACGCATTTGAGATCTTTAGTAGTGGCATTAGCCCACATGGACCTATTTGGGATCATGTGATTGGGTACCATAAAGCAAGCCTTGAACGACCAGATAAGGTTTTGTTCTTGAACTACGAGGAAATGCAGAAGGATGCAAATAATGAGGTCAAGAATTTGGCCAAGTTCTTAGGTTATCCTTTTACAGAAGAGGAGGAAGCCACCGGAAAAGTGGAAGAGATAATAAAATTATGCAGTTTTGATAATTTAAGGGAGGTTAACAAGCCTAATAAAGATGGAGATGAGACGTCTACTGTTGTATCTGATGAAGCATTTTTCAGAAAAGGTAAAGTTGGAGATTCTATTAATTATCTTACAACTGAAATGATCCAGATTTTGGATAAAATCACGAAAGAAAAGTACGATGGTTTGGATATCTCAATTTAAGTTGATGAATAAGCTGCTGCAACTCTTTGTTTATGGATTCGGCACTCTTCTATGCATGTGGATGGTTTATTTTACTTATTTCGGCAGATATTTCTTTGTTTGCTCATCTGTTTCTAATTATCTTTTGTAAAAGTTTATAATAAGTGCTTTTGTATTGGAGTTGCCATTTTATTAGATAATATATATGTGTTACTATATAGGGAGCCTTCTTTTAAGAACCATAGAATTTGTGAGATCCGTGAGATCCAATATAAACCACAAATCAAATTAGAAAATTAATATTTTTGATAATTTTTAATTAAAATTTTAAATAAAGATTATTATGGATAATTTACAAATTTTCTCTCTCATCTCTCCTCTTTCTCTTTCCTCTCATCAACAAAATAATCTAAAAAAAATAAAACTAAATCTAACAAGTAACCTAACACATTGTTAACACCTGGTCACCTAACGGTACCACCAAGTAACCCATCGTGATCACAAGTGAACATAATGTGAACACAAAAACACCAAAAATATAAGACCCAAAAACTACAAATCATTAAAAATATTTTGTAAGGACTTTGATATACATTGTGAACAAAATCAATAATCAAGTTTGAATACCCGTCAAACATCTTTGCTGAACCCAAAACCAAAAATCTATAGTATCACGATGTGAACCATATCAAACATATTGTTTTAATTAAACATTGTGATCATCTATTTCTTTTACAACATTGTGATCAGCTTGTGAACACAAGGCGACGCAGCGACACCAAAAAAAAAACTAAAGATTCCTAAACGTATTGTGTAAAAACATGAATACACATTGTCAACATGTATGCTTTTACACATTGTGATCACCTTGTGAACACAATGTGACACATCAATATTAAGAACTAAAAACTAAAAAAAAAAAAAAAACTAAAAATATTGTCTAAAAACTTGGATACACATTGTGAACAATTAGTTAATGTTCTATTTGAGAAATTATGGATTTTTTATTTATGAAAGTTATATATTTTCTATTCCTGGGGAGAATAAATTAACTAAATACATCTATGAATTGACTAAATTAGCTTTTATTTTTATTTAATAAATAATATAATTATCTCAAATGAATGATTTATATTGGATCTTACGAATCTCACAAATTTTAGGGTTCTCATTAAGCCCCTTATTATATGTATATAGAGAGAGGTTGGTTATTATACAACCTTTCACATTTGTGCAACCAATACAACCCAATCTCAACCGTCCATTTCATTTGATTAATATGTGATTTCATAGAAGTTTTGATTGTTTCCTAATATAAAGTATTGATCATAATTAATGAATCATATTCATCTTCCATAAATATTCAAATCATAATAAATGAACTCTCATCATTTCCATAAATATCTCAATTTATTGGGTTGCATTGGTTGTACAAATACGATAGGTTGTATTTGAAACAAACTCTCTCTCTCTCTCTCTCTCTCTCTCTCTATATATATATATATATAGGGTTGGGTTCACGTGAGACAAAGGGTTTTTCGTGAGACCCGTAAGACCAATTTATGTTCATTGATCAACTTTATAAGCATATGATCTAATGGTTTAAAGTTGCACGGTGGCAATTTTGTAATTATTGAGAAGTTTCATGACATTTATGAATGTTCAGATCTGATGATTGTAGATCTAATCCAAGGTTGAAAATTGATCTTATGGGTTTCACGAAAAACTATAGGTCTCACGTGATTCCACGTCTATATATATATATATATATATATATATATATGAGCAATCAAATACAAACCACTCATATTTGTACAAACCGTGAAAACCACCTTTATTCGTCGATTTTATTGTTTAATCTTATGAAAGTTTTTCATAAAATTGTTTCATATAATATTTTTTCTAATGAAGTTGTTTCATATATGGTTATAAAATTGTTTCATATAATACTTGTGAAATTTTAATGAAATTGTTTTATGTATTTTTTAAAATTAATATAATGAATATGATAATTTTTATGATTAACACCTTCATAATAAAAATGATTAATCAACATCTCATAATTATAAAAAAAAATGAACAAAATGAAAAATTATGATCGAAATGAGGTTTGTACGGTTTTTATAAATAACGTGGTTTGTAAAGTAAACTTCCTATATCTACACTATCTTATAAAACATTTGGCTAAATCTCTTAAAAACTCTTAAAACTCTTAAACCCGTTCATCTCTATCCGATTTCATCCTATATCTGAATTCGTGTAACTAACTGCAGATAAATACAATCAAATACAGGATAAACATCTCATTTTAAATATAAAAAATATAAAATATAATTAGGATAATCATAATACTTAATTATTATCTTTATAAAATGTTATCTATATCTATACTATATTATAAAGCATTTGGCTAAAACTCTTAAAAACTCTTAAACTCTTAAACTTCTTAAATCCGCTCATCCCTAAACGATTTCATCCCTATCCGATTTCATCCCATAACTGAATTCGTGTAACTAACTGCAGATAAACACAATCNATGAAATCGGATAGGGATGAAATCGTTTAGGGATGAACGGGTTTAGGGATGGCTTTAACAGGTTGTACCATTAGCAATAGATGTTGTCTTTAAGAGTTTAAGAGTTTTAAGAGTTTAAGAGTTTTTAAGAGTTTTAGTCAAATGCTTTATAATATAGTATAGATTAACTATTTAAAAGTTCTTGTTTTATGTAATTTCTTTAATTCAATTTTTTTATTATAACTTAATTTTACGTAACGAAATAATTTAATTTAGGTTTAATAATATAATTTTTATAAAGATAATAATTAAGTATTTTGTTAGAACTCAATGATTATCCTAATTTTATTTTAGATATTTTATATTTAAAAATGAGATGTTTATCATGTATTTGATTATGTTTATATGTAGTTAGTTATACGAATGCAAACATGGAGTTTTAATAAGTTGTACTTATGCACAATTTACTTATAATCTTGAATTTTAAGTAATATACATCAATAAACAGTATTTTGTGCATAAAAAATTACTTTTAAGTGTTTTTGTCAAATGTTTTATAACATAGTATAGATTATAGATATAAATATGTACATACGAGATCGAGTTTAAGGTAAAAAAATGAGTTACATAGATAAGAATTTGATCTGACCAAGGAATTCAATTGGGATTTTTTTTAACTTGTTTAAAAATTAATTACCCGAATAATATGCAATAAATGTTGAAATTGCTTAGAAAATTGTTATGATTTGTAGAATTATAGAAGGAACGAGGGAACCTATATACCAAGGTGAGTTTATGTGATTTATAAAGGGAAGATGCATGCCTATGTATTGCATTATGCTGCAATAAGTTTACATTTAAGCTATATGTGTTCATATATTCGATGAAAGCATGCTCATATGATTTTATGCATGTATGTTTCGTTATGATTAGCATGAGATGTTTTATTTGTTAAGGATCACGTGCAGATAGAACACAAGATTGGCATCAGGATGCAAAGTATTGGGGGCTTTAATGGTAGAGGGTTGCTGGTTTAAGTTCATGTACTGATATTAATGGTAGAGAGCAGACAGTGGTCCTAACTCATATTCATGGCAGCAGACTGCCAAGTATTATGTGTCATTGGTTGGCTATGATATATCTGATCCACACACTTTTATATATTTTATTTATTGATATTACTCATGCACCCATGTTTACATATGTTTCTTGACATCAGATTTGCTTATAAATTTTGAAACATGTAGAATTGTGATTTTGTAATGAGCATGTTAGCATATTGTGAAGTAACTTGGCGTGAGTTGATCATATTAGTATGCACTTTTTAGGAACCGTGATAGTTGGTAGCTCGAAAGGGAAGGAGAAGGTTTAGGGAAACATTCGAGATGTTTGTCGCTAAGACTAGGATACATAATCAAATCCTCTTTATAGATGTCCGATTATTACCCAACTGAGTAGAGATTAAATTCTGTTTAAGAACACTGTGATTGTAGGATTCTATATGTTGATAAGGTACAAACATATCTCAAATATCAGATGAAATGATGTGACATATACGATTAAAAAAGTCCACCTTTTTTAACAAAAAACCACCGTTTATATTTTTTATCAAAACTCAGATAAAATATAAACAAAGTTGGAGATGACCAAATTATTCCATAAAAATAAGCATTTTATTATTTGACATTCATATTGTTATATTTTTTTCATTTGTTTTTTTTTTTTATCGTATTTTCCACATTTTCAGTACTTTTGTCATTGTTATTTGAACATGTACTTATATAGATGTGAAAGTGTGGTGGGTTTAGCCACCACATGTCACAAGTAGAGATGACCAAATTTAAGCTCACACCGGTAGGGATTGATTATGAACCGATTGGAGGCGACAAATTACACTTTTTATGAAAATTCAAGACGTGACACAGCCCGAGACCGGTTACAGGACCGGAACCGGTTATACATAGGTCGGATTTTTTTTTTTTAAATAAGTTTTTATAAATTATATATCAAGTTTTTCAATATTTATACAAGATTTTTAATTTTCTTTAACCAAAAACTTCTAGTTTTTCAAGTTATTTTTGAAGCTTTTCAAGCCTTTGTAATATTCTAATACTAAATCTCAAAAATAGTAATTATAAAAACATCTATAACATTTTTATATAAAAAATGTAAAAAATATATTTTAAAAGTGTATTTCAGTGACCTAATTAGAGATTTAACTTTTAAAATATATTTCAATAAGATATTGTACAAAAAATCTTCAAACAAGATATAATATACGTTAAAAATTAATTTTCAGAAGAAAAAAAATGGAACTGCTTTAGGCCCGATCAGGACCGGGACCGGTTCTAGGGATCGCGCTTTGTATAAAGAGAACAAGCTGGGTATTTTTGGTCGGGACCTGGACCTGGACCGCCTAACCATGGGACCATTTACAAAAATGAAAATCTCGAAACAAGATTGATTTGGGTCGACCCAACCTGACCAAAGACTGGTTTTTTACCATCTCTGATCACAGGTTTATTAATTGTTTTATTTTTATTCTTTTATAAAATTTAACTAATTATAGATTTTACTTTATATTTATTAAAAAAATACACAAAAATTTGTAAGTTTCTATTACTAGAGATCAATATTATCATATTTTAATATACAGTTGATTATTACGATTTTAGATAATAAAACATTAACTAGATAATTTTTATGAAATTATTTTAGATTGGATTGTATCACTAATAAACGATAAAAATGTTAGCTAAGGTGTCGTTTACCAAACGTTTACCCGGGTAAGCGCTTACCAAGTCATTTTACTTTACCGGATGAATATGACAATGACTAATAATCTTACCTGGTAAGAGCGAAAGCAAGAATCGAGAGTCATACTCGGTAAGTAAGGACGAGGACTCTTACCATGATTAGCGCTTACCAGGATAAATTGTTCTATACGAGGCGTTTTAGTGAATAAAATCTTACCTGATAAGTAAGCGATAGTGTTGAATTTTACCGGTTAATGTTTACCGGGTAAGTGTTTAGGTAAACGGCCCCTAGAGTCGAATATTATACAAGTGGATGAAAGATAAAATAATTTTTTAATAAAATATCGGGTTCAATTCGGTTGTGAATAAAACATAGTCTCCGTAACACATGATTTAAAATATGGTGCAGAACAAAATTAAATTGAAACTTTTATAAGATGTTTGCAATTTGTAAGACAATAAAATATATATGTTCTTGGTAACCACGTTATTTGACCGTTAACCAACCAAATCAATGAGTTTATCTCAAATATCCGACACTTTAGAATTTGGAAAAACTCGGACATTGGTTTACGTCAAACATTAGAATTGGACAGTATGCAGACCTTGATTTGGCTTATAACAAGAACTGGTAGCGAGTAGTCACCAACAAAATTGAACGAGACGTCTCGTTTCGAGAAACAATAGATGACCAAACGATTGTTGTTAAGATGATCCTTAAGGTTGAAAATAATAATACTAAATTATATATTCAATTGAAAATTAACCCTGAATAGATGGTCAAGATGGGTTGTAATGAGTTGGTCGGCTTAAAACTTTGGTACATTATTTTATAATCTAGTTAAAGAATTACATAAGAAGGGTTGAGTTCACGTGAGACCAAAGGTTTTTTCGTGAGAACCGTAAGACCAATTTATGTTCATTAATCAACTTCATAAGTTAATAATCTAATGGTCTAAAGTTGTATTTGTGGCAATTTGAAAAGTCCCGTAACAATTTTGTAATTATGAATGTTCAGATTGTAGATCTAATTCAAAGATTAAGAATTGATTTTACGAGTCTCATAAAAAACTCTTGTTGTCACGTGATATCACCTAATAAATATTAAAATGTGAACCACCTTAAGCAATCAAAAAAAAATCTTGAAAAGGAGAAAAAGTTGAGGAAAAGTAGACCAAAAACGATGTAGTTTAAGCACACAAAAACACCAGAGACTCCCCTTTCTGTATAACGGGGGAGGATTCATGTGTCGTGGTCAAGGGGGAAAATCAAAATTTGGGGAAGTCTTTTACTTTTTTACCCTTTGACACTTTTTCTCACTTGTATCTCATGACCCCATCAATTTTGCATTGTGTCCCTAAATTTAAGTATTTAAAAAGATATTAAATTTTATTACTTTTGTAGATTTGTTTTTGTTGTTATTTGTTAATACTTAATTGCTTCTTCTCTATTTGTTAACTGTTATTTGATTTAGGTTATGTTTGGTTAACTATCTGATAAGCTAATTGATGGTTGATAAGCTAACTAATAATTGATAAGTTAACTGGTAGATGATAAGTCAACTGATGAAGTAAATATGTTTGGCAAAAACTAGCTGATAAGCTAGTTGAAAATATAAAATGATCAAAAAAGACATGTTTAAAAATTAACAGATTTTAACATTTCATAGTATTTAAAACAATTCATTGATAATGCAATTGATAAAACTAATAATAATTTTAAATAATCAATAATTAATACTAGTAAATATAATAATCAGAAATTAACAATTTAAGTTAATTAATAATTTGAAATTAAAATTAATTAATAACTAAAAAATATTAATTATTAACAATTAATCTTAATCAAGTATAATAAAAAAAAAAGTAGTAAAAAGTTTCTTACAAGCTACTCACAGCTAGTTTTTCATCCAAACATGTATTCAAAAAATAAGTTAGCTTATAAATTAGCATGTTTGTCAAACAATACCTTAGAGTTTGTTACTTTTATTTACGAATTGTGTTATGCTATTATAAATTCTCTGAGTAATTGAAGTAATTGTGTGATATTATAAATTATCGGTTTTATAAAAATGACTGTGTTGTGGTTGTTCATTTTTCTTTAGCTTAAAATAAATCAATTCTTTTAAGGTGTCTTTGTTTAGTTAACGGAATCATTTAACCCAAAAACTGAATAATCTCAAATCCTTTTTCTTCATGTGGGTTATATGGTTTCGGAATTTTTGACACCCTTACATGTGACCTTAGTCGTTTTTGGACCCGCCATTATATTACTAGAAGGGTACTCGCACAATGCAGCGAGATACATCTCGATTTTAATGTCTCATTTTTTTTTGTCTCGGTTAATGTTATAATACAGTTTTATGTGGTTTTGAGAAAACGATAATATTTTTATTTTTGAATAACATATTAATATGAAGATACATCATAAAAAATTGAAAAAGGTTATTGATATCAGTACCCTCACATTTTCTTGTGATTTTTTTATTTTTAGTTTAAAAATATAATTTTTTATAAAGATAATAATTAAGTAGTTTGTTAGAACTCAATGATTATCCGAATTATATTTTAGATTGTTTATATTTAAAATTAGATATTTATCATATATTTGATTATGTTTATCTGTAGTTAGTTACACGCATTCAAACATGAAACTTTAATAAGTTGTATTTACGCACAATTACTTGTAATCTTGAATTATAAGTAATATACATCAATAAACAGTACTTTATGCTTAAAAAAATGGTTTTTAAGAGTTTGTGTCAAATGCTTTATAATATAGTATGGATATTATTAAGTATTTTGATAAAGTTTTAAAAACCAGTTATTATGAAATTCAATATTATTGAGCAACGTTAAGTTACTTAACATTCAATATTATTATTTACGATGGATATATTTATTATTTATAATGTTATATTATAAAAAATTTAGATTAAAATCTTAAGCATATATTTATTTTGATTAAATGGAATCCCTAATCCCAACCCATCACTAGAATCTCTATGATGCCTTTGATGCAAAATCCCCCCTTTTCACTTCAAAATTGATGGGGTTTTTTTTCACTATATTCGTTTTAATATCAAAATGAGGTGAAAAATCGTATAGAACAAAAGTTAAGGTGAAAAGCGTGAGAAGAAATTTTGACTCATGATTACCTTTAATCTCAAATTCATCCATGAATTACGCTTGATACGGGAATTGATCCAGTGCATCTCGATGCATCTCATCTTAATGTGCATCTAATGGTGGAGATCTCTTCTTACGTTTTTCATCTTAACTCTTATTCTCATCGAAACCCAACCCTCAACAAATATATTTAAATTTCTAAGAAAGTCCACGTCAGTTTTCGAACCAACAAAGCTTTTTATGTTGATCTTTTTTTCTAGTTCATATACCAGTGTCATAATGGGTTGTTGATTTTTAAAAGATTGTGGTTCATTGTTTTAATTAAATGTATAAAATAACAACTTATTTGTATTAAAAAAAATTATTATTGTATTGTAGTCTTATTTTCCTTTTCTATAACAATGTATTTTAAAATTATTTTGTATTAGGTTATTGCACTTTGAAAAATCTATCTATTTCTAAAATAGGCACGCCGTTGAAAAATATATCTTTAATAACAATATATAACTTTTTGGTTTGAATTTCGATGACATGATACACATTATCAGGTTGTTATGCAATGTCATTGTTCGTGTATAACATATTGCTGATACAACATTTTTTATTACATGGTTTGGGTTGTGAATTTCATTTATTATTTCTTATCACATCCCCCCTCCCCCAATCTGTTCTCCTGTCACCATGTCAAACTAAAAACTTACGACAACTGTTGGTCCCAGCCGGATCTACAAGAGTTTATAGGTAACAATTTGTAGAGGGAGGAAATGAATACAAACACAGTAACTTTCACTTAAAAATTATATATTGATAAATAAGATCAATACAAATTTTACAGATTGTTTGCGGAAGAGATATGATACATAATCTATCTAAACAATCTAAGATACACACAAAATTACAGATAACAATAAGAAAAGACTTGCTACAAGAAATAAGGTAAGAAGAAATGTGTTATTCATTCAATTGTTAATGTGAGTATTTCTCTTAGACAAAGAGTAGAGAGAGAAATAACTTCTTGGGTAAGTTTAGAGTGAGGAAGATGATAATTGAGAGAAGAACTAATTAGCTATTTATACTCATTGCATTAAATGCAATTAAGAAGGTACAGGGCACGTGACAAGCTTTTAGATGAAAATTTGTCCTTTGTTACAGTATACAGTCCTTTTGGCTGTATATGAACAGTCTTTTTTCATAAAGTAGGCAAGTCCGTTTAGAGTCAAAGGAGTGACTTCGTACTGTACTATACTTAGAAAGGTATGGGTTTGTCATTTATGTGCAAAAGGATGAGACAAAATCTAATCTTGCTCGACAAGATTCATTTGATCGCTGAACACTGAAATGATGCTGAAGGTCTCATTAGTGTTCGGTGAATCTTGCGCAGACTTCAAACTTGTGTAGACAAGCTTGCTATCACTGAAAACCACTTCAGATCACGAACTTGTTGGTCTCTAATCTTCAGCTTCGGCTTTCATATTGCTGAAGAATCTGTGATGTGAGTTTTGTCTTCTTGAAGTAGAAATATATTGGTCTCTAAGGAATTACAATACATATTCAGCGATCACTGAATAAACTCAGTGATGATTGTTGAAACTAAATACAGAGATAATACACTTCGATAGATAAAAATAGATCATCATCAAATCACTGAGAGAGAGGATCAACAACAGCCGTTTTTAGATTATTGATTTTCTTCGATGTTGTAAGTTGCAACCAACTGTAACCACAACTTAAATCATGGGTCTTTGCCAAGCATACTTGAAAGCCACATTTTGCATACGTGTTGCAGCGTTTGCGACAACAAGACCAACAACAACAGATGATAGAACAACGGATGCGTTGAGGAGATCAKCCCTAATTGAAGACCCGATACTCTCAACCAAGAACTTCTATATATAACACCAACCRCGGAACAGGAGCATGCGTTACACACGTCGTCAGCTAGCGGACGCAAGCAGAGTGGGACCTTCTCCGATAGTATCTTTCATCATAATATTGAAAGCTTCCCCGCCCGATGCTTTGTTAATGTCAGAGTTGATATCAAGATGAAAGGGAAAGACAATAAGAAAGATTCAAGATAAAGACTAGAAGAAGGGGCWTTCTTAGAAGAATTCCCACTTGGACTGGTAGTGAGAATCCGATCTCCAGAAGCTAATTGGCAAGGTTCGATAAACTTATCTCAACTATAACGAAAAGTTACATTTAGGAGTTATGTGCTTGGTGGAACTTGCAGGAATACAGAAGCCATACATTCAACGTAAATAACCATTTTATTTCAAGAATCCATACGAAATGGAAAGGGTGGGTGCTTCGAAATTTACCAAAATTGGCTGAGCAACCTGTTGATGTTGTTTCTGAATCTAAACCAATGAACACACAACATTGCCTCCAAGGTATCCATGCAAATGTACTAAATCCAATTAATGTTCTAAGCTAAGAGAGAATATTCTCTTTCTTCTTGGATGCTATATACAATTTCCAACTCCTTTGAAGAGCGAAAGGAGTGTGTGAAATATAGAGAGAATGAACCGAATCAACCAATCAGTCCAACAACCAACAACCATTGTCACATAATGTGTCTCTATTTATATAAGTATATTAATTGTCATATAAATAAACAAAATATTATATGTCCCACGCCTCAAAGACTAGGCTATCGTTTTAGAAGATTCAATATGTTCTAAAGCATGCTTCGTCCTTTTTATACTTACTAGAAGAGTACTCGGGCAATGCAGCGGAATATATCTCGATTTTTAAATATTTTGTTTTATTCCCTCTCTGTAGATGTTTTAACACGGGTTTTATATTGTTTTGAGAAAGAACTAATATTTTTATTTTTGAATAAAATATAAATTTGAAGATATCATAAAATTTCAAAAACAAATATATCAATATTAGTATCAAATTAACTATTTAAAAGTTCTTATTTTTTGTGTAGTTTCTTTGATTTTGTTTTTTATTATAATTTAATTTAGATATAATAACGAATTAATTTATATTTGGTTTAATAATATAATTTT
>NC_037533.1:13320907-13347449 GCF_001531365.2 Cynara cardunculus var. scolymus
TATATATATATATATATATATATATATATATATATATCCGTCTTACCATATTAATTCAAGCTAAACCCGAATTAATATTTGACTAGGGACAATGTTCGAAGGTTATTGTTACGTTTAAATTTAACACAAAATAACATATAGACATAATAATCGGACAATATCTTTCATTAATGTCCAAACAAAATTATCTGATGATTGGTTTTTGAGCATATACACTAATATTTCGTATATCTTCTTGCCTTTCCTTATTATTATCTATATAAGTGTGGACTGATGGATGTTTTCTCAAGTAGATCTGATATGAGGATTTTCAAGGGTTTTTGGTAGATTTATGAACCCATAATTGGGTTCGGTTTTTTAGAGAAAGAACTCATAACGACAAAAGATGGAGACAGGAGGGGGATCAATTAAATATGGGTTTCATTAGGTTTGGTTTTCATTTGGTGTCCAACAATTTTAGGCCACCATTAGCCGTTTATGAGAGACAGCGGGATGATTGTTCTAGAGTTAGGGGCCGTTTACTCGGTAAGTATTTACCAATAGGAGTCAACACTATAATTTATTTAGATGCGTAAGATTTTAGTATATCAAAGCATATCGAATGCAACAATTTACTAGGTAAGCGCTTACCTGGGTGAGAGTCGCCATCCTTACTTACCGGATAAATCTCTCAATCCTTCTCATCGCTCTTACCCGGTAAGATTCTTGGCCCTTCTCATGTTCATCCGATGAAGAAATTTATGTATTAAGCACTTACCGAATAAGTGTTTAGTAAACAGCCCTTTAAGATAATTGACAAATTACACTCTTGGACTTTATATATCGGAGGAAAAGTGAGGAAATTATAATTTTTTTTAGAGAGTTTTTTTCTCATGACATGCAATTAGTGTTGACATGTCATCCATATCATGTCAATTAAGCCACTAAACGAAAAAGTAAAGGAGTTAATCGATTTAAAAGATAATAAGTTTCTTATTGCTATAACTGATAGATTTTTAAAATAATAATGAGCTAATAAAAAATAATTTAAACGCACGTTGTTGTAATAAGAAAAAAAATGGAAGTACATCACTGTAATAAGAAATTTAATGAAAATAAATTACTATTTTGTACGTATGACATTTTTATTAACAGACAAACCATCTTTTTTCTTCACGAACATAAACACATGCCATATATCTAACAATAAGAACATGTTTTGTGGCATAGACGAACCTAGAGGAGTGGTTAGGTGGCACCTGTCACCGTATTGTCCCTCCGTAGTAAGATAAAAAAAAATTAGGTTCGTAAAAAATACAACCGTTTTATTTTAAAAGATGCAACCGTATTATATGGTGTCACCTTATCGAAAAATTATTGGGTCCGTCCTTAGTTTGTAGACTCTCTTGATGCCCCACGCAACAAATATCAATTATCAAAGCTAAAAGATGGATTCATTTTGGTAAGACAAAATATATGGGGTAAGGATATGATTGGTCTATTTTCCTTCAAATAAAAACTCTATGGTCATTTGTTGTTTCTGAAATCCATCCATCACACGCAAATCGCAATAGGCCTCGTCATCAAGGATGAAACCAGTCAAATCCAAAGTCCACCTGTCTTCACCGCTGTCCATGACTTCCTTCCCCTGCTCTCCCATCCATCGCAATCACGTTATTCATCCAATACCATTATACCCTCTTCGATTTGAAGCAATATAACACACATTTCACATAGTTTTGAGAAAAAAAAAACAATGAGTTTCAGAGATGAAAATGAAGAAGGCAAAGATCTCAGAAAACCCTTTCTTCATACTGGTAGTTGGTATCGTATGGGTTCCAGACAATCCAGTATGATGACGTCTTCTCAAATGATCAGAGACCGCTCTGTTTCTGTGCTCGCTTGTGTTCTCATCGTTGCCTTAGGCCCTATTCAGTTCGGCTTCACTGTAAGCAAAAAACCCATGAAAATTTGACCACGATTTGATTGTTTGACGTTAAAATATCACTTTATGAAAGCAAAATTATATCGATTTGTTTAATGATGGTAGTAATTTGTTTATTGAAAAGTATAAGATCGGTACCAACTCTGGAGATGATGGGTGTATTTGTTCGGACGTCTAAAAGCTGAAATCAATGATGATGTTTTTGGAATCTTGCAGGGTGGTTATTCTTCACCTACACAAACGGATATCAGTCGAGATCTTAAACTTACCGTCTCAGAGGTTTCTTGATTGACCCCTTTTCGTTTCTTGAATTAAATTTTGGTTTCTTGTAATGAATCTTGAACTGATCTGAAGTATTGGGTTTTCAGTTTTCGTTGTTTGGTTCTTTATCTAATGTGGGTGCCATGGTTGGTGCAATAGCTAGTGGTCAAATTGCAGAGTATATTGGCAGAAAAGGGGTATGCCATCTTGCCTCATTTTGTATTCTATATGCTCATCTTTTCTGTAAGGTGACAGAACTATATAAATACAATAGATATATCATATATATATGTATATGCATATATGTGTGCAAGTTGTATATAATTCCATATAGAAAGATGATCAAGAAAAGTTAAAGTTGAAAAAGTCAGTCACCACTGTTCATATTGGATATAATTATTGCATAGTTTGTTTTGCACAACTAAACCAAACCATACTGATCAAGTATATGTACGGGCATGATGTGATGTATGTAGACCTGTCCTCTACCCGAAAGAGCTGTGTTTGTGAAGACAACCGGTTTTTTATTTTGCATAACTGACTGTTAATTCCTTCTATTGCAGTCTTTGATGATTGCAGCTATCCCAAATATAATAGGCTGGCTTGCTATATCATTTGCCAAAGTTAGTTTCAAATACCCTCTACTTCAATCGCCTTATTTCATTTCTCGGTTTCTCAAAAGCCTTTATCAAATGATCACTTCGCTATGTTTGTTTTAGGATTCATCGTTTCTTTACATGGGAAGGTTACTAGAAGGATTTGGTGTCGGGATTATATCTTATACGGTAAATCTTCTTTTTTCTGATGTTTGTTCTAGAAAGAAACTGTCTGAGAAAACTACTCTAATGGAACCTTCTTTTATTACAAAGGTTCCTGTATATATAGCTGAGATAGCACCTCAAAACATGAGAGGGGGGCTAGGTTCTGTTAACCAGGTAACTCTATTTAGAAATGTGAATGTGTAGTTCCATCATTAGTCAACCTTCATGTGGTAGTAAAGTTTTAAACTTTTGGTTGTTTTTGTAGCTATCGGTCACAATTGGGATTATGCTTTCTTATTTGCTCGGACTTTTTGTTAATTGGAGAATACTCGCGATTTTGGGTAATCCTCTCAAGAATGCTCCTTTTTAAGGCGTTAGAAGCGGTGTGACAATTTTTTTATCTTCTTTTGCAGGAACGTTACCTTGCTTGATTTTGATACCTGGACTCTTTTTCATCCCGGAATCTCCTAGGTGGTTGGTAAGCGTACTGAAGTGTTTTTAGCAGCATAGCTAGTGGCTGGATTGTTTCTGTAATGGTAATGAGCAATAAGGTTTCGACTTCTTATTTCAGGCGAAAATGGGAATGACAGATGATTTTGAAGCTTCTTTGCAAGTTCTTCGCGGTTTTGATACTGATATTACACAGGAAGTAAATGAAATCAAGGTACATCTTTTTGAATTTCCTTGTGTGTATACGCATATCCATACATTATACATATACATATATCTACACAAACATATGCATATATATAAATAGGGGCAGGTTCAAGTGAGAACCTTTAATATTTTGAGAACCTAGGAACCAACTATTCATGTATTATTCATTATAAATGTCGTGATAGATATTCACTTGGAAAATTGTTCATGTGAAGATGCATGATATTAATGATGAAAATTCATGAAATCATGAATAATGAAAATGTATGATATTCATGATGAATAATGCACTAGCTCACACGTGAAACCATATTAAAAGTATGAACTATTCTTTTCTCTCTTAATCCTTCAAAACTATTGATGATATTTGTTGCATTTTGCAGAGGTCTCTGGTCTCATCAAACAGAAGAGCTGCAATCCGTTTTTCAGACCTCAAACAAAGAAGATACTGGTTTCCTTTGATGGTATGCATCGTTATGTCTTAACTCATACAGACATATATTATTCCATTCATTTTATAAAACCAACCATTTGGCTGCTTTGATCCTTATATCCTGCAGATAGGAATCGGCTTACTTGTCCTTCAACAGCTAACTGGAACCAATGGTGTTCTCTTCTATTCAAGTACCATCTTCCAATCAGCAGGTAAATTGAAACATCTTATTGGATGTAGTCGTCATCTATAAGTATGGAACATCTTAAGAGGTGTTGAGCTCTGAAGTCTTGTTTCACTTCTTATTGATAAGAGATAGTGCTGAAGTCTGAAAGCAGAATCTGTAATACTTTTTGTTTTTGTTTTTATTGTACAGGAATTTCTAATGGTAATGTTGCTACATTTGGACTTGGTGCTATCCAAGTAAGTGCCAACAGGCAACAACTATGAAAATGTTTTCCTTCACCAATTTTTTGCCATCTTATATTTTCGTCAAGTTGTAACAAAAATATTGTACAATTCAGGTCATTGCAACGGCAGTTTCAACGTGGTTGGTTGACAAAACAGGCCGTAGGATTCTGCTTATTGTAAGGATATAAATATATAGACTCGGGTTCAGGGGAAAACCCCAAAAAAGTGAAAAACTGATGAATACTCTAATAACCATTCATCTATACGGTATGCACATGTGCAGAAAAGTAATTGAATATGAATTCTAGCTTCTATGCACGTTTGCATTTTATTTCACATGTGCATACCAGACACATGAATGATTTATCAGGGTGTCTATCAGTTTTCCATGTTTTTGCAGGTTTCACCTGAAACCAATATATATATATATAAACACACACACATACATACATACATACATATATGCTACAAATGTATTATTTATACCTACTTAAAAGGAAACCACAATCTTTTGTAGGTCTCTTCTTCTATAATGACTCTCAGTCTCATACTCGTTGCAGCATCCTTCTTCATCAAGGTGATTATACATTTCCCCCTTTTAATTTGGATAACCTACAATGTATTATTTTTTCTCAATCGATGTAACAGTTTCAAAATTTTCTACTTGATGCAACCTAGTTTCAGAATTTCCTATTTTTAACCAATTTTGAACGGTAACCTGCTCATGTTGTAACATTTGATGACTTGACTATCAAGTTTATCGTCCACTTCGTTGCAACCCTTTTTAAACAACGAGTATCTTAGTCATTCAAATGTTATAAGATCAACAGGAAATTTTGAAGCTTTGTTACATGGACGGTTGAAAAAAGATCTTGGTTACACTTGCACCAAGTTGTGAAAATATTGTAACTAATGTTCAGAAGCAACATCTCAGAGTTTTGCAGAGGATGGTTCCACCATGTATACAGTACTGGGCATTTTATCAGTGATTGGAGTTGTGGTACATCTTTATTGTTTTTATGCAATAATATGGTGATCTTTAATATGTTTTCTGCTAAAAGTTTCCTAATTGATGTAAATAACCTTTTCTTTAGGGCATGATCATTGGTTTTTCTCTTGGAATGGGGCCAATTCCATGGATCATTATGTCTGAGGTAATTATACCTGTATCTTCTGAACGTTTAATTATAAAACCAAACCAAACCAAACCAAACAAGCCCAATATATCCCACATTGGTGTAGGGTCTATGAAGGGTAGGATGCATGCAGAATTCTTGGTTTGCAAAAACAGTTAAGAAAAAGAATACCGCCATTTGTTGCTGAACGGCGTATAGCTGCTTATTAGTTGTTACGGTCTTTTTTGTACTCATTGTTTCTTGGTGACGTTACAGATTCTTCCCGTGAATATAAAAGGACTTGCTGGTAGTATAGCAACATTGGCCAATTGGTTTATTTGTTGGGTCGTTACATTAACTGCACCCTTGCTTTTATCATGGAGTAGTGGAGGTTTGTGTCTCTTTCGCGCTCTTTCCGTGTGTATATATGCTTACAGAAGTATCTTTTTGTCTAAATATGAAATGATGAGATTAAACACGTTCATGCTTTCGATAAAACCAAATAAACACAGTATATCCAACCACAAGGTAGGATCTAGTGTAAGATGTACACCAGACCCTACCTTGTATCTGTCTCAAGAGACGGAGAGGCTATTTCCAAGAAGATCTCCAATATTTATGTTATCTATACAATATTATACTGCATTTGGTCTAGAAATTCAAGTTTACAACTTATTACTGCATAAGTATAGCTTTTAAAAACTTCATATTTGAACTCTATAAAACCAGTTGATAAACACATTCAAATACAGGATAAATGTTTGAGCTACTAATATGCAATTTTTTGTTTCTGACAGGAACCTTCACTTTGTACATGGTCATGTGTGCTATAACGCTCGTCTTCTCTGCGGTTTTTGTACCGGAAACCAAAGGCAAAACATTGGAAGAGATTCAGTTTTCCTTCAGATGAAAAAAATGCATACTTGCAGGTTATAAATCCATTTTAAAGGAGGTCAAATATTGTTATATGCAGAAGCAAATGCATTATCTATATCTATATATATACACCCATCCCGACCACCGCAATTTTGATGTGGTTTCGGACGGTGGTTTCTTGCGATATAGTATAAAGAGGTTTTGACAAATTTTATTCTGAATTGCAGCATTCTTTTATTCAATATAAATCTTGAAAAAATGGAGGAAAATGAACAAGCCAAATGAGCTATGCTTTTATGAGATGATACATTTTATTATATCAATGCTACGCTAGATCAATGCTACGCTAGATCAATACTACGCTAGATTAATACTACGCTAGACTCGTGTAATGTACGATACAGTATTCTGCAAGAATGTCTACCTCCTTACCTGTTACAGTAAAGTACAGTGGGAACATATGCATTTTCCCAAGAAACATATCGATGGCATGCACGAGTCTATGTTCAGATGCATTACTTCTGGTTGGCCCGATAGGAGTACACGTTTCAAGGGTCAGGTTTAGAGTTTTCGTAGTTTGGTAGTGGCACTTTGTCCGACTCGATTAGATCCAAATCTTCAACCAACAATTGATAGTGGCTCTTGACTTCCTCCACAGTCTTCCCAGTGGCCTTTGCAATGTTTTGCCACCGATCAGGGTTGTTTTCGTCCTGGTCAGCCAACGCGTTCTCAAAAAGCTTGTTTAGATTCCGAGTCCATGTTGAGCTCGAACCCGTTTCTTGAATCTAAGAAACATTGAAAACATAAGGTTGGTTGGTTGGTTTGTGGCAAACTTAACGAGAAAATATATTTTTTCAGCTTAAATTACGTATTCATCCGTATATATCATTAGAAATCAAATACATTGTAACGATTTAACGAATAATCAAACAGATTCGCCTTGGATCCACAAAATAAAGGAAAGCATTATCAGTACCTCTGACATTTGGTAGTCTTGGATGAATGCACGAACAAATAACTGCTGGTGGGGTGATGAATGTACCATTCTATACGTATATGTACGTATATATGTGTGTGTGTGTATATGTATATATATATATATATATGTGTGTGTGTGTGTGTATGTATGTATATATATATACTAGTTGAGGTGGGCTGGCTTAATCGATAATTACAGATTTCAAATTATCCAGCTACAGATATGATCTCATCAAAACAAACTCAAGATATGACTGATTCATCCAAGATAAATACAACCCTTTCGTGATTATTAAGATTGCTATGTTTCTTCATTATCTCTTTTGTTTCTGCTAATTCTTATCTTCATCACATTGGATTATTTCCGTTTAACTTTCTGCACGGAATTTCGATCTCTTGGTCTCAAAGATCAGTGTTTTTTTTTCAAGTTATGGTTCTTTTGATTGGATAGGAGTTGATGAACGAGGTTATGAGTACGAACAGCGAGCGAAAGAAATCTTGGAACGTTTTTAGGCCTTTAATTCGACATAATAATTCGGATATTTATCTATCTGATCCCATCTTTCAGATTTTTGTTTTCATAAATCTCAATCTGTCTCGATCTAATGTTGCACCAAACATGGAATAATTTTTTATACTGTCTTGTCTGATCCAATGTAACAAGTGCTTACAAATTCAGTTTACAGCCTTCGGCATGCATCACCCAATGTAAGTTCTAGATTCGTTTTGGCCAAATGAGCATTAGAAAACGAATATGCCCTCGACTCTGAAGAGTGAAACAATTGTTTTCATGAGAACGCGGCTTGTGAAAATTGTATATGAAAATTGGTGAAACAAAAGCAATTTGCACGCTAAGAAATTGTGTAAGTTTGAGTTCGTCGTGAACCAAAAGAGAGTCGTGTTGATATAGTTTCGTGTGTACCATTCTCTAGGAGGCTATACCTTTCCCAGTAACAAGATGGCATAAAGAAAAGAGAAAAAAAAAGCAATAACATGATGGTCATTGCCTCGAAACTAGTTAAATCATCATATATGCAAATTTCACAGAGAGAGGACGTCGAACTCGTGTGGCATGAAATCCTCGCTTGGTCGATAGTATTTTGCAGGAGAATATAGCCCCAGGTTACCAACTTGGCTCGTGTACAAACATGCAAATCGCTCCACCTACATCACATAGAAACATAAAGTAAAAAACAAACCAAACATGGCCCAGTAAATCCCATTAAGAGATGGGGTCGGAGGTGGGATATGTATACAGTGTTCAAAAAGGCTCGTCATGCCACCGCGAACAACACAACTGGTTCTTTTTTGAAAGGTGTTATTTGATCTTTTTTTACTTCATAATTTTTACCCACTTTTTAGCTTTTAGTATATAACATACTTCTATATGGTCACATAATAATAATGAAAAACATGTATATTGAAAAAAGTTGTGGCCTCGTTGTGGCTCCTAAGTCCTCACGCCATTTAGAACATTGGATGTACAGAGTCTTTTTTTTTATTAACCTGGATATCCAACCCGCTATGCGAGCCGACTAATCCCAGGGCAACCACCTGCTTTGCAGATAGCCCGGAGTCACTGCATTTGAATCTCCGTGGCCACAAGGAGATTTTTATTCCTCCTTAGATTTGAACTTGGGACCTCCAGGTACTTTTGACCTTTAGAACCAAGCTCAAACCAATCAGATACCACCCTTGTGGTTACACAGACCTGTTTTCTACTTCAAAAAAAAGAGAAGTTGTTTCAAAGTAGAAAGTGCGATAATTAAAAACCTGGTGAGCGAAGCGCGAGTTCTGGTACCCAGTTTTCATCAGCTGCCCCCACACCTTGTGGAACTATCATTTATAAAGGAATGTGTCACTTCCAAGATGGCACAAGTGTCTTTTACCGTTTCGGGTAAGTGAAATAAGTGATTAAAGGAAAGAAACAAACAGATGTTCATGGTTATAATTTGATATAATCATAATAGTCCATACACAGTAGTTAACTTTGCCAGAGGTGGTTTGGAGTTTAACAATCAATAACTCACAATATCTATTGAAATTTGTTAACTAATTACCTTCTCATGAAATACTTTTTGAGCCTCTTGATGTGTAACGCGAACACGATTACATTGCACCTATATGGAATAAAGCAAATTTAAGCGGGGTAAGGTCATATTGCAAAGGAATCAACCGTAAACGTCATATATTGCAAAGAAAGATAATTTCAGAAAGTACACTCCACAAGGTGAGGTTTTTTTTTTGCATAGATACTTTTATAATACGGCATCACTAATCAAACCATTTATCCCACATGAAGAAAACTTGTCATTTTAGAGAAAAACCAACCTCAAGTGATTCGAGCTTTGATGACACCTTTTCTGTCTCATGAGCATCTAAACACTCACACCTGCAAGAAGAATATGAGGTGTCTCGATTAATTAGCAACTCGGTCTTAAATTTGGTAGAAGAAAGTGGTTGCTTAAGTATGTACTTACTGAATAGACCATTTTAAATGATGGATTTGATCTTCAATCTGATCTCGTTCGCTCCGCAGCAATATAAGTTGCTGCTCAAGAAGGCATATGCTTTAGTAGAAAAACAAAGAAGATAAGATAGTGACACTTTGTATTTGCACATTTAAATCAGTTAAAGCTTGGAACGCAAAAGAAAATATAGAAACTCATCAGGATTTGAAAAGTAAAATTGGCACAGTAACATGACAGAGGCATTGGTGTTGCACAAATTCACCATATGCGCCTGATGGTGTGATGGAAACTTATGCTACAAAACAGAAAATTGATCCAAGTATGTTTCCATTGTGCTCATTCACACTTGTACACAAACAAATAGTACAAGCAGAGTAACAAGAACTTATGCACCAGATATAACAACAGGCTTGCTGTGTTAGTTATTTGTGTGTGTAATAGATATGTGTCCTACACAAAAGCACACACACACACACGTATAATATATATCTATACTATATTACAAAGCATTTGACAAAAACTCTTAGAAACCATTTTTTATGCATGAAGTACCCTATTGATGCATATTACTTAAAATTCAATATTACAAATAAATTATGCACAAGTACAACTTATTAACGCTCCATGTTTGAATTCGTAAACTAACTGCGGATAAACATAATCAAATACAGGATAAACATCTCATTTTAAAATATAAAAAAACTAAAATATAATTAAGATAATCATCGAGTTCTAACAAAATAATTAATTATTATCTTTATAAAAAATTATATTATTAAACCAAATATAAATTACTTCCTATTTGAACCTAAATTAAATTATGATAAAAAAATTGAATTAAAAATTACACGAAAAATGAGGAATTTTAAATAGCTAATTTGATACTAATATCGATATATTTTTGTCAAATTTTTATGATATCTTCAAATTTATATTTTATTAAAAAATAAAAACATTATCGCTTTTTCAAAATCACATCAGACCATATTATAACATCGACTGAGATAAAGAATAAAATAAAATATTAAAATCAAGATGTATCTCGCTGCATTGCACGAGTACCCTTCTAGTGTGTGTGTGTGTGTGTATATATATATATATACATGGTACTAGAGTATGGCAAAAACTACCCAACTAAGACCACATACATACAAGAATTTTCATCTATATTCACCAGCACAAAATATACTGCCCAAACCCTCCCAGTAGCACAATTACCTTACGAGTGTCCCGCAAGTACCACAGAAGTTTAACTTCTTTTTCAAGTTCTGGAACAACAAGCATTGTCCTCCAACCTGATCCATATAATCAGATTACAAAATAGTAAAAAAATAATCAAATAACGTCATCATCATATAACTTGCTAACCCATGTACACAAAACTTCCAGGAAAATGATTGTATAATGCTACATTGTCAATGTTTTCCATCTTAGCTCATAGCAGTACAGCAATATAACCATTGTCTATGAATGATATGATTCAGAAAAAGGATACGGTAATATAATTAAAATTTAAGAACCAGGGGTCCCAATTTCTATCTTCTACTACAGTTATGTAAAAATGTCCTTCGGAAATTTAAGGAAGTTAATTTAGGGAAAGCAAAGAGGTAGCATGAAGAGTTATACCTAGGACTTTTTTGCTGCGCAAAATATCCCCATATATGTGATCTCCAACATAAAGAACCTAACAACATTGAACTTGATGTGTTAATTTTGCTCCAGAAAGTAGTAACTAATAAAGTATAACTTTAAAGGCAGTAGGGAAGATGATCATACTTTAGATTACATTCATAAGTGTCAACTAAACTAGCTTCACAAGTTCAGAAATTAAATAAATGCACTTAAACTAGTTGTTGGTTGATAAACCAATAAATTTCAAGAGCATCAGAGTTCAGATGCAATCATCAAGTAAGCAAAATTAAAATGGCTCACAAGATTAACTAAAAAACAATAAGAAAAACAGGTTATGAATCTTGCAGCAGTTCAATTCAGGAAGAAAAAAGGTGAATCCCATTTGTAGATAACCAATGTTGGATAGGATATGCAGATTAATGGAGTCATTTTGTACAGTTCCATAACTTCAGCTTATATTTCTTTAAGCTAAAAATAGAAATATATATACAGGTTGTATTTCTCACTTTATCAAGCTCTTCAACTGCTTTTCAAAATCTTCAAACTTTTTTTATTTTTATTTTTTACTTTCCAACACTTTTCCACAAACAGGGTCTTCAAAGAAATAGTTGCAAGTTCCATCCAAGGTTAGTTGCCATTGACAACAGAATGCATAAGGTATTTATCTTTGCAACAAGATCAAAAGTCTCCCAATAATTGATAACGTACATCTATGTATACCCCTTGGCCACCAACCTTGCTTCACATCTTTCTATCCAACATCTACTTTATGCAAAAGACCCATTGCACCCTACCATTTTCTTCCCCTTCGACAACTCAACCAATTCCCACTTTTTGTTCCTTTTTAGAGCTGCCATTTCTACTTTCATAGCATCCTCCCGCTTCGTCTCAATATGCCTCAACAAATTTCTTGTAATAGATTTGGCATGGAGATTATCAAGGAAGGGTCTATTAACTTTGAAATAGTCTTTGGTAGGTCATCAGTAGGTATAATGGATGCTTGGTAAACGTTTTGGTTCCTTTTAGGCTTTTCTAAGGCATTTGGTAGTAGATCGGTTGGTTGTTCAGATTCACCAACAGGTTGTATAGCTTCAGGATCATGTGGTGGTGTAATACTTGAATTCTTAGGACAAGAGATTGAGTGTGCCAACGTTGAGAAATTAGTCTTTTCTTCCTAGAACAGACTTGTAATACATTATTTGATTTTTCCTTATCCTATACAATACCGAGAGATGGTGGGTATGGTGACTCAACAGGAACAGTCTCGAGAGAAGGTGAAGGGGAAAATTCATTTGGACAATCAAGAAGGAACAAGTTTTTTTTCTCTATTTTCACTTAAGGTCTCCCAATGAAGATAAGAGTTATGAAAGAAAGATTCCGTTTCAACAAATGTCACATCAGCTATAAAATTTCTTCATAGGTGGATGGCAACATGTATAACTTTTTTGAGTTGAAGAATATCCTATGAAGACACATGGATGAGCACATGAATGAAATTTTCCTCTCCTAGTTTAAGAGTAAGCATGGATGGACAAAAGCAACACTTCCAAAGATTCTAGGAGTAAGATTACTTTATGCCCTAATATTGGGGCAAAAAGTTCGTGAACATCAATCAGGATTTTTTGAACCCTAGCTGTTGTACATATGAGAAGCGTTTAAACTGTTTCCCCCCAATATTCTTTAGAGATACTTTTGTGTAACAATGTCATCTAGAAGATGCCCATTTTTGATGAATGATTATTGATTCATGTTTTTCAAGAATGGGGAAAGTACTTGGTTAAAGTAGTCTTCGACGTTATCTACACAAAAATGCTTGAGTTGAAGCAAATCTATGACTCGATTCTGTTCACGATTATAAAATCTAAATAGCGACTTGCGGTAGGCACGGGAATTGAAACATATGGCAATAAAAATATATAACGCACCTGAGAACTTGATTCAATAGTCAGTAGCTTATGGAGATGGCCAACATTGCCTCCCTGAAAAGGTAATTCCAAAAAGAATCACATGTCAAAAACAAATATACCCAAAGGGTCCTAAATTGTATTGCATCCTTCCCATGAAATATTTATCACCTGAAACACTTTGTAAGGTTTATCTGGGATCTGATCCAGCAATTCTAAAGAAGGACCCCCCACCTAATGAAAATAAGAACTCATTTAGCATATAAAGGGCATAGAAGCATAAAGAAGAAAGACCATATTTCCGCACAAACCTGAGCCATAGGACTACCATTGTCGGTATTAATAAGCATTCCCGAATCAGTGTCCACAGCAAAAAGATTAGCACGATTTTCGTCATGGAAGAATTTTGGCTTTGCACTGCATAAACACATATATGCTTCTTTTAGATTCTCTTCACTAAACATAAACTTTATTACTGAATAGCTATATCCCACATTACAATAGCTTGATCTAAAGTAAATCATTCTTGACAGTCTTGGAAGGATTTTGGCTTTGCATTAGTACAAACTATATCATTCTTGGCAATCTGCCATTGTTAACTAACAAGATTCTGTTTGGTTAAAATGCTGTCCTCCACTCCATCCTTAGGGTTTGGTTAAAATAGCTGTTTATAAAACAGTTGCTGTCATTTAAGCTTTGAACAGAAAAAGGTTCTGTTTAGGTTTCTAGATATGATTTAGGGTTTGAGGCGAGTGTGATCAATGGTTCCAGGTTTGATTTAAGGTTTGAGGCGAGTATGATTTAGGGGTTCAAGTTCGATTTAGAGTTGATGACAGGAGTAGCGACAGAGGGTAATGCTGAATGATTATGGTGGCAGAGAACAGTGAATTGATTTGGGGTTTCTTTGACTACCAGGGAAAGCAGCAGTATACTCGTACCACAAACTGATGTACACCATAAAATGCTATATATTTAAGAGACAATTTCACATTTAATTAATAAAAGATAGCATCCCTATATATAGGTCAGATGCTCATGATAAGTAAGATGAACATAATCAAGGTTAAAGACAAAGCTAAACTATCAACATAGCAAATACTCCTCCAAAAGCATATACTATAGTGATGAGCACATAGTAGAAAATAGGATCGTTAAATAAATGAAAGAGTAGGACCTGCCAGTTATGACAACGTCAAAGTGTTGGAGCCAGTCAAGAGTCAGTGAGGAGCTTCCGTGAAGCGTTTGGGGCCCACATAGAAAATTCATCACAACATTTGTATAGTCCCAAAGGCTGCATCAAATGAATAAAACTTAAAATACAGTAACTTGTCTATAACATGCACTAAGGCACTGATTTTGAGTACATTTGCAGTTTTGAGTAATTGAGAAGTAAACATGAGGCAACAAATATCACAAACGTTTAAGAGTACTAGAAGGGTACTCGAGCAATGCAGCGAGATACATCTTGATTTTAATATTTTATTTTATTCTTTATCTCAGTCGATGTTATAATATGGTCTTATGTGATTTTGAGAAAGCAATGATGTTTTTATTTTTGAATAAAATATAAGTTTGAAAATATCATAAAAATTTGACAAAAATATATATCGATATTAATATCAAATTTACTATTTAAAATTCTTCATTTTTTGTGTAATTTTCTAATTCAATTTTTTTTTTAATTTAATTTAGGTACAATAACGAAGTAACGTATATTTGGTTTAATAATATAATTTTCTTATAAAGATAATAATTATTTATTTTGTTAGAACTCGTTAATTATTCTAATTATATTTTATATTTTTTATATTTTATATTTTAAAGTGAGATGTTTATCCTCTGTTTGATTATGTTTATCCGCAGTTAGTTATACGAATTCAAACATCGAGCTTAATAAGTTGTACTTATGCATAATGTACTTGTAATCTTGATTTTAAGTAACATGCATCAATATACAGTACTTTATGCATACAAAAATATAACGATATTCGTATCAAATTAACTAAGTAAAATTTCTCATTTTTTATGTAATTTTTTAATTCAATTTTTTTATTATAATTTAATTTAGGTACAATAACGAAGTAATTTATATTTGGTTTAATAATATAATTTTCTTATAAAGATAATAATTAATTATTTTGTTAGAACTCGATAATTATCCTAATTATATTTTAGATTTTTTATATTTTAAAATAAGATGTTTATCATTTATTTGATTATAGTTTATCCGCAAGTAGTTATACGAATTCAAACATCGAGCTTTAATACGTTGTATTTTTGCATAATTTACTTGTAATCTTGAATTTTAAGTAGACATTGGTTTTATGTGGTTTTGAGAAAGTGATAATGTTTTTATTTTTGAATAAAATATAAATTTAAAAATATCATAAAATTTTGAAAAAAAATATCGATATCAGTATTAAATTAATCTTTTTAAAAGTTCTTGTGTTTTGGTGTAATTTCCTTAATTAAAATTTTTTAATTATAATTTAATTTAGGTTTAGTAACAAAGAAATTGAATTTAGGTTTAATAATATAATTTTTTATAAAGATAATAACTAAGTATTTTGTTAGTTATCAATGATTATCCTAATTATATTTTAGATTTTTTATATTTAAAATGAGATGTTTATCCAATATTTGATTATGTTTATCTGCAGTTAGTTAGACGAATTCAAGTATGGAGCTTTAATAAGTTGTACTTATGCACATGTTACTTGTAATCTTAGATTTTAAGTAATATGCATCAATAAACAGTACTCCGTGCATAAAAAATCGTTTTTAAGAGTTTTTGTCAAATGCTTTATAATATAGTATAGATTGACATACCTGTTTGTCACTAAGAATACAGCCAACCCAGAAGTTCTAAGCATCTGAAGCATTGGGACTATTGAGTTGTCTTCATTGATGTACCTGATTTTGAAAATTATTGACATAGAAAGCATAAATTATACTTCAATTGATATGAAAATCAAATTCTTTGTGCAACAAAGTTGCAAACAACCACGATCAACCATGATAGATTTCCTTAGACATATTACAGAAGTTGCACCTATCTTGCACAAACTCAACATTTAACTAAACAAAAACACAAATTAGGTGGACAGCCCTTTTACTCAAGTGAAAAATATAAGCAAATTAGGATCTTCCCTAAGATAAGTAGTGAATTTGGTTGGCATTAGAGTAATCACCAATAAATTCTTTTGAATGCTTAGTTGAGCATTCTCTACATTCCAGATAGACTAATGCAGGCCAAACACTACTTTTTGGATATATCATACCAGAAAGCATACATAAAATCATAAGCCTCATACCTTTTGGGATCATTCGCAACCATCTGCTTCAAAGTTCCATCTCGATGGCACAGATCCACAGCAGCCCTAACATCTCTGTACATACCAAAGTAGCTGCAAAAACATATTTGCCACATTAGATATAGAACCCCTGGATGATGATAAAAAGGGTAATGTAGCAATGTAATGAAACCATAATTTTCGCTGCACATACTCCACAAGAAGAAGAAAAATAGGGTCGGAGGGGGGAAGATGTATGCAGACCTTACCACTACCCCAAGGTGTAGGGAGGCTAAAGATGTCCAATATATTTGTTATAATTAAATTGAGATGAAGAAAGCTGCTCTTTGAAAAAAATAAACCAAGCCGTTAACATAAATGGTATATCCCGCTTGGAAGTGGGGTTTGGGAGCGGTAGCATGCATGCAAACCTTTCCTTTACCCCAAGAGGTAGAGAAGCTGTTTCCATGAAGACCTTTAATCTACATCAGCGGTAGAGACGTTTCTGTGAACACCCCCAGCTTGCAAAAAGATTTCAGGAAGACATGATAGTCTTTGAAAAAATAATATCACTAATTATATATCATAGAAGAGTTGATATCAATCGAGCAATTCCTACAAATGTCAAAATTTTAAGGTATGCACTTTGTGGTCCATGCTGGATAAGCAGTTTAAGACTACTGACACCATTTTAACCATAAATCAGATGAAGTGTAACTACAGCATCAATCAAACATTGGGAAGACGTTCAGTTTGCTATATTAGACATATATAAAGGTTCAATATCTGCACACCCTTACTCTTTTTCTTCAGAGATTTTTCCTGGATTATTGTCCTTGAAGTCGACCAGCTGAGCAAATAAATAAGCTTCAGCGAGCGAGAATAGGGTATCGATGAGTGCATAATCAGGCTCATCAAATGCATCTCGAACTAGGGTGTTGCCATATGTAGCAACCTTTTCATCCTTTGACAATAACTTAAATCCATGATAGGCCACTTTCACATACTTATGTCTGTCCATCTGCAAAAGAAAATAAATACATAATAACATAGGGGAAGCCTTCAAAATGAAACGAATATTAAATTTACAGAAAAGTATATTCCCTCTGCCTATTAAAATTCATGCTTCTTTCTTGCAGGATCAAGCTATAGCTTTATATGGTCAATTTGATTACATAAAAGTATATTCCCTCCGCCTATTAAAATTCAAAGAATTCTGGCATTCATCTTTATTTGATATGGTTCATATTTTAACTCCTTAAAAAGTAGCGGGTATGAAGGGATTGCATCTTTTGTCAACCGATACAAAATGAATGTTGACATCTGCTACTTCGTGCCGTTTGTAATGTGGAAGACTTCTTCAGATACTACACCAATGTGCTGTTTTTCGCATTCATTGATTACGAACTTTGGTGCCAATGATACTGGTGTGGCTACATTCTCTTAAATATGTGAGTGAGCTGGCCTGAGCAGGTATATTCATACATGACAAACCCATACCTTCAATATATTTCCTCTCTTCTTATCAAGAACCAGTCCTCTGACCATGTATGTCCAATCGAAAGACCAATTAAGTAACTGCATCAAAGAAACATAATAATTAGACCAGTAAACATATCAAAAAAGATGTAAACTGAAACAAATTCTAGGAAGAATCTAGTGTTCATCTCTCACATTTTTAAGGTGTCAATCAGGTCTATGAAACACGATAGAAACAATAATACAAATTAATATAATGCAAATCTCTCAACATCAAATATGCTGCTAGTTCACCTTAGTCTTACCATCACAACAAAAATAAAATAAAAAGCATACGTAAAAGATAGAATCCCTTCTATAATTGGTTATTCATTAACAGCATGTGAGCATCATGATTCCCCCCCCCCACAACACATGAACATAAAACTCGCAACTAATTTAATTTCAATTTACTGGTATTTTTGGTTGACTAAAGTTATATTCAGGTAGTTTCTTGGTGAGTCTAAATTTTTCCTATCAGTAACCTTTCTATAACAACAAATTCCTAAAGGTAAAATTAGATGGCTTTTATTGATAGGAAAAATACTTTAAAGAGAAATTTGTCGTTCTACATGGACTGGTGACTGATGTTGAATCCTATGAATGATAAGTGGGCAACGAATGTTCCATGTGCAACCAAAAGTAAGATCTTTATAAAAAATACCACACAATAATACTTGTAGCTTGTGCTTCACAAAAGTTTATTGAGTACTTCACAGTGAATAATAAAAAGAAATGGCAACAACAATCAAAAATCACAATATACTAACTTTAAATAAGACTATCAAAAGAAGAGGACTTTCAGTTTCAGATTCTCACGAAGTTTAAGTTGTGATATAAAAAACCAAGACCTCTGTTCCTCTTTCATATGTTTTCGACTTTCTAGAAACACTAGTAATTATCATTTTTTATAATTTGCATTAATATTGTGTTTAGGCTCCCGAATCATATATTTTGCAACTTATCTGCTTTAAATAATTTTCATGACCATATTTCATCCAGGTTGTGCATGATCAACTTAAACAAACCTCGTTAGGGTACCCCAAGTTAATCACTAACTTTTTGACTGTGCCGTTATACGCAAGGGATTCAAAAGTTTCAGGCTTGTACTGTGCCAGGGTATAATCCATATCAAAGCCGACAGCAACTATATTCTTCATATTCACAGCCCTGTTACAGAAAATATGTTTGCCGATATCAATCTTTTGCCCTCCTTCAGGAGATGCCCACACACATGAAACCTGAGATTTTTCACAGCCATTAGGTCCCTGTATCTCTGATGTAACTCTATCCCTAGGAGCATCCATTTTATAGCCTGCTCCTATCTGAAAGAGGCCTGGTTTAAACACAAATATGGTAAATTATCAAAGAGTGGCATCACATGATCACAATAACATTTCTAATATTAAAAGGTAAACATAATTTTAAGGCTACATCAGCAAAGATGGTCGACAAGGAACATGATTCAAGAACAGAACATATAAGAAAAAGATCAACCCAATATGATATCAATTACATTCATGATTCTCTAAAAGTCACTTATTAGTAGGTATGCTATCTTATGTGAATTAGGCTATTTGAATTGTAGCAAGAAGTGTTGCCTCAATATCATATCATACAAGTAAATAAATTGCAATTTCAACTATCACAAGAACATTCTTGAACCTCTTCACTATGAAAAAGATGTTCGCTAAGTTGATCAAAATAGCTTATTTTAGAACCCATAAGAAGAAATGCACTGTAAAAGACCAGACATCCTAAAAACTTAAAAGGCACTTCTTTCGAACACAATATACTCAGATGAAGAGAACGGTTTTGAAAATAAATCAATGCATTCATACGCAATCATTAAACCTTAAGCACACCATAATATAGACAACCAAAGTTTACACCAAAGAAGCACCAAGAAGGCTTAGAAATTGAAGAGGAAGAGAGCTTATATCTTCACTAAGTTGGGGACATGACACAAACTCAGAAGCCAGACCTTAAATGAAGAAGAAACATCAGATGACACATCATGGACTGCTTTTTAAAACCCCAACTGATATATCAATCAAAGATGATTGGAATTTGGACATATGAAAGATGATAACTCGAGGTTCATATTGCCGATTACCTAAGGGGATTCAAGTAACTAATCCAACCCTAATACCACGTTGAAACTCAAAATGAAATAGATAGGTATCGAGAAACGCAAAGCAAAACATCCACCCCCCTGGAAAAGAAAGGAAAAAACCACCTCAGAAGACATACCTTCAACGACCACAGAACGAACACAAAGCGACTGTGTAAATGCTCAAAGCTTTAAGTGTAAACTCCCCAGATATGCTCTGATAAACACCTAAAATCCCAAAAACACAAAAAGCGACCGTGTAAATGCTCAAGGCTTCAAGTGTAAACTCCCCATATATGTTCTCATAAACACCTAAAATCCCAAAAACAACCCACTTAATATCAAGTAAACAGGTTACAACCTCCAAAGTCCAAACTCAATCAATCCACCAAACGAAAAAACCAGCACCATGCATGCAAGATAATATTCAACAGTAAAACATATTAACCCTAAATCAAAGAAACAAAAAACTAGAGTGAAAATCTGGAGCAAGGGAACAATTATTGAGTCTTGAGTCTTTAACTTGTAGATAGAATCAGAAATCAGATTCCACAAGGCCTTAAGAAATACAAAACACAGAAAACATGCATGTAAAACAAATTCCTATCAAGTGATAAAGCAATAAATTAATAAATAGATTCCAACAACTCAGTTCAGCCTAAAAAAAATGGTCTAAAAAGCAGTGACAATAAACTCAGAAAAAGGGTCCCGCATTTAAACTATATCAACAGCAAAAGCACGAAACCACTCGAGTAAATTGTCAAACAAACCAAGAAGGCAAGAAACACGCAAGAAAAAGTAAAACTCAAAAGACAACAGTAAAAAAATTAAGCACTTTTTAGTAACATTAAAGTTCACCAGGCATCAAAATGGTCGAATAAACAAATCATAACATCTTCGAGTAAAGGATAAAAAATCCAGCAAACCTTGAGACCCTTTAGCTGTGAAGGATTTCCTGGAAGAACAGAAACCTAAATCTGGAACCAAAGAACGAAATTGGGGAAAACGAGAAGGCGAAGAGTATAGAAGAGAGAAGCAAAATGAAACGGTGAGTGTCTTGGGAATACGCATCTTACTATACGTCTTAAAAAGACATTTAGGGTTGGCTATCCATAAGAGTAGATCAATGTGACAAGACGAACCCGATACGGGAATCCTCAGCCTTTTTGTGTTGATTCGTAACGAGGTTCTTTTGCAATCTGGCAACGCTGTTGATGAGGATGGCGATGCGAAAGGAATCATTAATTTACGCTTACGCAATCAATCTTGGACTCTTGTGATTACTGCTTCTATTGGGGCATGATTCAGAATTGCAATTGGGTCGTTCATTTCGGGACGGAATCAAACTCTTCTGAATAGATTCTTCGTCTTTTGGGGGTATTGTTTTTTTGAGGGGGGGTGGTGTTGGTTTCAAAAATGGTGGTGGGTGGCACTTTGTACGGCCAGTTGTGGGGTAACTGTGGGGGGAAGTGACTAACGGCGGCGACGGTGGATTGCGGTGGTTGTTACCGTTCTTATGTTTTTTTTTCCGGTTTCTTTATGGTTGATGATCCTGTGGAGTGGAGTGGAGTGAATTGAATGGGGGTAGAGTTGTATTTTGTATTTGCCCCCTGTAGTTTTGATAATATTTCAAATCAGTCCCCTTATTATATGATGTTTTAACTTTTGTACCCACCAAATGACTAGGACCATATTGTTACATTAAATACTTGTTGAAATATGTTTAATGTCTTGAATTGGACATCTTTAAAAGATAGCTTCAATGCATCCATCACTACTTCATAATCAAGCACATGTAGTTGGGTTCATCCAGAAATTTTGATGATTGTGTCGGAATTTAAATCATGACCACATATTCATAAACTTATATTTTTTTCCAAAAGTGTTTATCAACTTATTATAAATTAGAATAGTTTAACTTATTCAAAAACTCTTTATATACGCAAACCTTACATCTACCATTAGAGTCGAGAGGTTGTGAAGATTCTTGACTTGTGCACGATGCAAGGTGTGTGCATACAGGCAATAAGATAGGTAATATAACACATTCTAATCAAACAAACAATTATATGTACACGATTCAATGGTGCACAAGCAAACAATGTAATAACGTAAAACATGTATTACAAGTAGCAGTAATGTATATAACTTAAACATGTGAGGACGATCAGTAAAAAAAAAAAAAGTCAAGCAAGAAAGCGAGATCCGTCTGAGGCCCGACTATCCCACGCGAAGAGGCTATTGGTATTTGCCAAAAATCTTGATGGGCACCCTCTACCATATCCTACTAAAAATCGACCGCTCTAGTTTTATACGTCCAAAAACTCCTATTCTGTAAATTTTGTAAATGACATATAAGGAAAAAATATATATTCTTTAAATAAAATAAAAATGATATAATATCAAGTAGAGATAAGAAGTACATACACCTTGTTTATAATAATTGACCAAGTTGACCACTCCACTTTTCTTGGAACCATTCTTGAAACATTATCCAATAAAATAACTCTTTGGATAATTGAGTGGTAAATGTTTGCAATTTTGCAATCAATTTTCTTCTGATTTCAAGCTTTGAATTCTTGAAGTTGAAGAATGGAGATAATGCTTTATGGTTTAGAATGTGAGAGAAGGGGGATGTGTATATATATATATATATATATATATATATATAATATATATAGAGAGAGAGAGAGAGGAGAGAGAGAGAGAGGAGAGAGGGATGTTCATGTGTTTGGAGAAGTCTTTTAAGAATAGACTGAAACCCAATTGATGCAAACTTCATTTATTAGAAAGAAAAAAAATAGCATCTAACTGAGTTTAGATGCCATAACATATATTTTTCTAATGCAGACAACCTTTTTCACTTAATGATTCATTTCTTAAACACATTTAGGGGTTATTTGTTTATTTTTTAATAGTTCCGTTAATAGGTGAATCTTGTTTGATAAAAAAAAGTTTGTCTTTTAATGATTCTGAAACCTTGTGAATAATTTTATATTATGCRTCTTCCTTAACCATTCAACATCCTAATTTCATTATAAACAATTACCAAACCATTATATTTCATTTTACATCATGTTATAAGAGTCTCTTAATTATTATTAGCATAACTTTTACAAATCATGTTAAAACACTTCCCAAGGTATTAAAATTTAAGTTCACATTGTCCTAAAAAAAAGGTGCGTTCCCATGTATGAGACACAGTTCACGAGGTATACTCCAACTTCAAGAAATCTTTAAATAATTGGATGGTAATCAAATTATTCTTACTAACTAAATCAAATTGTAAGAGCATCTTCTATATTTTTTCTAAAAAGAGAGAATTAAACTATAACTTTTTATTTTTTAACACAAATTATATTATTATAATATTCTCTATTTTATTATTTTAATATAATTTTTTTTTAATTTTATTAAAAAATAATAATTTAATCTCACTGATAAAATTAAGTAAAATAATTAAATCTTCTACTCACATCATGTTTTAGAAAATTATTTATATTTAGAGTTTTCTTCATGATTTTGTATTTTAGAAAACAAGACAACGAAGTTGAAGTATTTTACAAAACAAACACTTATTTTTTTTTTCTAATTTAAAGAAACTGTTGAAAATAATTTAGAAAACGATTTAGGGAGGGTTTTTTTTTTTTAATCATCAAAACATAGAATCTGCAAAATGTTTTTAATGTTTTGAGTGGAATTATGAAAGAATTCTATAATAACATGAATGGGTTTATTAATCTATACTATATTATAAAATAATTGATAAAAAATTTTAAAACCTATTTTTTATGCATTAAATATTGTTTATTGATGCATATTATTTAAAATTTAAGATAACAAGTAAATTATGTATAAGTACGAGTTATTAAAGTTTTATGTTTGAATTTGTGTAACTAATTGCAGATAAACATAATCAAATAGAGGATAAACATCTCATTTAAATATAAAAAATCTAAAATATAATTAAAATAATCATTGAGTTCTAATAAAATACTTAATTATTATCTTTATAAAAAGTTAATTATTAAACTAAAAAATGAATTAAAGAAATACACTGAAAAAAGATAAATTTTAAATAGTTAGTTTTGTACAAATATCAATATTTTTTTCAATTTTTTATGATATATCTTTATATTTAAATTTTATTCAAAAACAAAATCATTATCGTTTTCTCAAAACCACATAAAACCGTATTATAACATCGATTGAGACAAAAATTATATATTAAAATTGATTTGTATCTCGCTGCATTGTGCAAGTATCCTTCTAATCTATATACTATATTATAAAACATTTGGCTAACACTCTTAAAAACAATTTTTTATGCATAAAGTATTGTTTATTGATGCATATTACTTAAAACTCAAGATTACAAATAGGATATACATTAGTACATCTTATTAAAGCTTCATGTTTGAATTCGTATAATTAACTGCGGATAAACATAATCAAATACATGACAAACATTATTTTAAATATAAAAAATCTAAAATATAGCTAAGATAATCATTAAGTTCTAACATATTACTTAATTATTATCTAAAATTTTACTTTATTAAACAAAAAATAAGTTAGTTCGTTTTTAAACTTCAATTAAATTATCTATAATATATTATAAAGCATTTGACAAAAACTCTTAAAAACCATTTTTTATGCATGAAGTACTGTTTATTGATGAATATTACTTAAAATTTAAGATTAAAAGTAATTTTACGTAAGTACAACTTATTAAAGCTCCATTTTTAAATTCGTGTAACTAACTTATGATAAACATAATCAAATACAGGATATACATCCATTTTAAATATAAAAAATCTAAAATATAATTAAAATAACTATTGAGTTCTAACAGAATGTTTAATTATTATCTTTATAAAAAATTATATTATTAAAATAAAAATAAATTATTTTGTTATWAAATCTAAATTAAATTATAATAAAAAATTAAATTAAAGAAATTACACCAAAAAAATGAAAACTATTAAATAGTTAATTTCATACTATTATCAATTTATTTTTTTACAAATTTTTATGTTATCTACAAATTTATATTTTACTTCAAAAATAAAAACATTACCGTTTTTTCAAAACCACATAAAATCATATTATATCGATAGAGACGGAATAAAAACTAAACATTAAAATCGAGATTCATCTCGCTGCTGCGCGAATACCCTTCTAGTATAATAAAAAAAACATTCTATAAGGAAAAAATAAGTTCTTAAATTCAACGAATGAGCTCTTGACTGCAAAAATGAGTTTTTAACAAAAATAGTCTTTAAGAGTAAATTTAGTATACTGAACACGATAGAATGGAATAAAACATGATCACGGTTCCATTTTTTACATAATTTTAATGTGAAACGGATAGAGATAGAATGGAACAAAATGGAATAGGTGTGTTCTACCCCCATCCCATGGAAGAAGATGGAATAAGTTTATCTATACTATATTATAAATCATTTGACAAAAACTCTTAAAAACCATTTTTTATGCATGAATTATTGTATATTGATGCATATTACTTAAAGTTCAAGATTACAAGTAAATAATGTATAAATACAACTTATTAAAGCTCCATATTTGAATTCGTGTAATTAACTGCGGATAAACATAATCACATAAAGGATAAACATCTAATTTTAAAATATAATTAGGATAATTATCGAGTTTTAACAAAGTAATTAACTATTATCTTTATAAGAAAATTATATTACTAAACCAAATATAAATTACTTCGTTATTGAACTTAAATTAAATTATAATTAAAAAAATTGTATTACAAAACAAAAAAAGTGGAACTTTAAATAGTTAATTTGATATTAATATCAATATAATTTTGTCAAATTTTTATGATATTTTCAAATTTATATTTTATTCAAAAATAAAAACATCATTGCTTTTTCAAAATCACATAAGACCATATTAAAACATCGATTGAGATAAAAAAATAAAATAAAATATTAAAATCAAGATGTATCTCGCTGCATTACGCGAATACTCTTCTAGTATTTTACTAATATACCCTCAAAATAAAATTTAATTTCATTCTAAAACATGAAATATATCTCTCCATTTATATTTTATCCATTTTTTAAATTTTAGTTATTGTATTTTATTCGTTTGAAACTTTTATTTTACAGTTTTCAAAATTTCATTTGTTTTATACATTTTCTATATTTTAGTTAATTT
>NC_037533.1:13347615-13354847 GCF_001531365.2 Cynara cardunculus var. scolymus
TATAATTTAATAAATTACTTAAGTTAATCAAAATATATAAAATAAGAAATGAAAATTTCATATAAATATAACGAAGGTTTAAACAGGATAAAATATTTATGAATATGAGTTTAAGTATTTTTGATGTAATGAATAAGAAACGTTTAGGTCCTTTAATTATAGAAATGTGAGTTTTTTAATCAATATTTATGTCAGATATTTTTGTATTTATCAGTTTTCATTTGGATTGCTTATTTGGTAAAAACAAAATAACAACTCATCAGGGTTAAATTGGTCATTTACCAGAACTGTTTTGTCTACTTTTATCTTACTAAACATTGAACAAGTATTTTGTCTTGTCATGTTCTGTTTTGTCAATGGTTACCAAACGCACACTAAATACATTTGTACCAACACATTAAACAATAGGTATTAATAAAAACTCAAATGACTATCCAGCCTGAGTCGGCTTGAAAATTTTAATGAGCCAACATTATACTGTTAGGTCGAAAAAAGGTTGGTTCAAGACTTTAACCCAACTCAATGAGGCTGACCAAATTTAGTATATCATGATATGGAGTACAACAGATGTGTATAGTTTATGCTTTAGTGTCATATCACTCGTATGCATTTAAAAGTCAGTATTCTGGTTTAATATATCATATTCGCAATTGATTTTTGAAGTTGCAACATAATCTATTTCTTTACATTTTTTTTTTGACAAAGTGATCAGTGAAACCATATAGAGATACTTCAACATGTATAGTGTTCATGATGTACTAGTATTAGATTTAAATAAGGGGTCGTTTACCAAACACTTACCCGGTAAGTGTTTACTAATAAAATTTAACACTATTATTTACGTACCGGGTAAGATTTTAGTCCACAAAAACGACATCGTATGCAACAATTTACCCAGTAAGCGTTTACCGTGGTAAGAGTCGTCGCCTTCATTTACTAGGTAAGATTCATGGTCCATGTCTCGCTCTTACATGGTAAGATTCTTGGTCCTTACCATATTCATCCGGTGAGGTAACATGACTTGGTAAATGCTTACCCGGGTAAGTGTTTGGTAAATGGTCCCTAAGTATTTTTTGACGAGCCTTGTGGATATTTGACGAGCCCCTCACTCCATCCAAGACAAGACTAAGTTACTGATACCTGATTATTCGACTAAAGTTGCTTCCATGAGTTTATAGAGCCAAAAAGGGATGGGAGTTGAGAGTTATAGCTTATTCAGGTTGGGTAGGACGATTTGAAGACGTTTAAACAACCCAACCAATAGTTGTGGGTTTGTGTTATTTATATCAATTAAGCCACATGTCACTTCGGGTTCGAGTTGTTTTGGGTTGAGTGGGGTTTTTCAGGGTTTTGTGCACTCCTAGGTTGGATTGGTTATGTTCGACGACCTTGGGGGAAAGGTTGTTTTTTGACACGCATTTGATGTTTTGTCTTGAAAGTATAAGCACTGTTAGAATATAAAATCCATGCAGATTTTATATCGTATATATTGTGATTTGTATATCTTTGAAAATCCTTTTAAATCCCTTAATTATAGGTTATGATCAATTGTAATATTTTGCTATAATTTGATGTACTCTATCTACATATACAGAGCAATATAAGTAGACCCCTGTCGTTGTACCCAAAACAACTTATCATTATGCCCTCAACGTCACCAACATATGGAACCCCATTCCCCTAGTTCTCGATCTCGAAAAAGTCCAATACACATCTTGGGCTTCTCTCTTCCGCAATGCCGCGGAAGCTCATGATGTTCTTGACCACATCGACACCACAGAAACACACAAACAATTGCAAAAATATAAATGAAGGGATACAAATACAAAACTAAGATTTAGAGAGTTTCACCAAGCATGGATAATTCTCTTCCTGTTAGGACTGAATTTCAGTGTATAATTGTATTCGTCTTGAAAGATAAAATTGTCTATATTTGTTGTAAAGTCATCGTGTTTGACTTTTCTTAGATAGTTTGACTTTGACCATTTGTGTATTGTTTGACCCTATAAATAGGGTGAGTTCTTGTAATTGTTGAGAGAGCTTAATTGTAAATTCAATATACGTAATAGAGAGTTTGACTAAACTTTGATTGTTGACTTTTTCTCTCTACTTCTCCTACATGTTCTTAATAGAAAATCTTGTCCGCCATTGATGATTTGAAGGTGTATTGAAGATTGATCATAACAAGGACTCACAATTGGTATCAGAGCAAATTTGCAGGAAAATTGATTGAAGAAGTCATCAAGGATTGCACAAATTTTCTGGAAATACATGATTTTATGTTCTTGAAGTTCATAATTTTTTTTAATGTTCTTAATTGTTCTGCATAAACTTTTCTTAAATCTTTCATTCTTGGACATTTGATTGTTAAAATGATGATCGTCGTATATGTTTTACATAATGATTCATTGTTGTTTCTTTGATTTTGAATTTTGATCATCGATATTTGAGATTTGAAGAGTTTATAAATTTTTTATGTTCTTCATGTTCATGTGAAAACTCATCAAAAAGGTATAGTTTGATCCAAAGTTTGTATAAATTTTTGTAAAGTTTGTGTTTGTTTCATGATTTGATCTTAGTTTGATTGTCAGTTGTATGCAAATCTTGTTTGTTAATCGAGTTTAGAGGCTGTGTTGTTAATCAGAGATAAGTATGTCTAGACTAAGTATTTGAGCATATTGAACGAATACGAACATCCCTTGACCGGATTTCTGAGCGATTTAGCCTTCTATTTGAGCGGACTTGTATTCAAACAGCCTTGAGCGGATTGGATTGTCAAGTTTGACTGGTTTATAAGTCTGACTTACAGCAGCTTTGTATTGACCAATTAATAGAGTTGACCAACCTTGTTGTAACCGGATTATAGCTGGCTGTTTTTAGAAGACTGTGCAGATGGAAATCGGAAGCTGTTTTTGAGCGAATTCAGACACCTCTTGAGCGAGGATTGATCGTATTCGGACATCAAGTAAGCGGTTTAACCAGCGGATAAAAGCAGTTGTGACCAGCAGATAAAAGCAATTGTTGTGTGGATATAAACTATTTTTGACAACTGTTTATTGTCTGGTTAAGAAGCTGTTTTAACTGTTTATTGATTTTCATTGCAGTGACCAAAAGTTAGAAGTCTTGTGCGGTTTTCAATAAATTTTTTGACCGGATAATAGGCTGTACTTTGTACGGTTTATTTTGTTTAGCCTGACCATGCTGTGCGTACTGTATCCCATGCATTGACCAGAGTTTAACCTGCATAGTGAGAGATATACAGCATGCAGCGTGAGATTTAAGCTTAACTTGATCTGATTATCTTCTTGAAGTAAGTGATTTAAATAGTTGTGAGCGGCTTATTGTTTTTCAGTGAGGGATTTACTATATAAGTTGATCGATTTATAGCAGCCTGTGCTGAGCGATTTATTGAAAGACTTGACAGTATAGAAGCTGTTTGTTGAGCTGTTTTAAGAGTTTGAAGGTGAGCAATTTAGTTTGCAGTATTGACCGATTTAAAACAGACTTGAAGCTGCAGTGATTGAATTCAACATTCATGCAGTGAGTGGTTATATGTTGTGCAGTGACCAATATTGAGTGTTTTAGCCTTCTCATTGAGCGTACCTGACTGTATTTAAAGTCTTGAACAGTCTTAGACAGCTAGTTGTGAGCGGAGTTAAGATCATGCAGTAAGCGATATTCTTCATGTTGTGAGCTGTTTTGAAGAAATCTTGAGTGGATTGTGAGCAAGCGGTTTAGATCACTTCATTGACCAGATTCAGGTTTTGCCTTGAGCGAGTTAGTGATAACTCGCACATCTCTTGACCGGGTTAAGAGTTAGTTTTGAGCAAGTTAGGCAGTAAGTCTTGAGAAATTTACATGTTGCTATGAGAGGTTTACAACTAGAGTTGAGCGGATTTCATCATAGTAGTGAGCGATTTATTTTTTAGCCTATCTAACAGCTTGAGCGAATTCGGTCATAAGGGAAGCTCAGTTTGATCGAATTCGATCACAAGGGAAGTTTGGATTGATCGTATACGGATATCAATTGAGCGATTTAATCATCATAGTGAGCGAGTTAAAGTTGGTTTTCAGCGACTTAAGATTTGTTTTGAGCGGACTTGAACCTGTTTTGAGCTGACTAAAGTTGTAGCTTAAGGACAGCTGTGAGCGGTTTATTGTTTTTCTATGAGTGATCTTGTCTAGGTCGTGAGCGGAGTTGATCATTAGGTGTGCAATTTAGAGGCTGCTTTGATCGGTTTAGAGGTTGTTAAGCTTTGAACAACCATGCAGTGAGCGGACTACTCTGTAGTGTGAGCGATTTAGAAGCTTGCCTTGTACAATTTGAAACTATGTGGTAGGCGACTTAATGAATGTAGTAAGCTAATTTACATAATGCTTTTAGCATTTTAGGAACCTTCCTTGAGCAGTTGAGGCATTGTTTTGAGTGACTGTGTAATTTTTTTTGTGCATTTCTTTGTTCATTTTTCTTGAACTGCATAGATCCTGAAATTGATCAATCTTATTTTTAAAATGGAAGATTTACTTCAGAAAGAGAATAAGAAGATGAAAGAGAGAATTTCAGAGTTGGACAAGAGCTTACAGAGCTATAAGGAGAAATATCTTAATATGTTCTACGAGAATCATGATAATGTGGAATTTATTGCAAATCTTCAAAAAGATCATAAAGTAGAATTGGAAAAAGTTGAGAATGATTTCATGAATAAAATTAATAAACTTGAGAAAACTCTGAGTTCAGTGAGGAAAAACTATGATGATGATTTGAGAATTTGGAGTAAAGTTAATAAAGACATGTTCAATAAACTTCAAGAGCCACAAACTGAAAGGAATTCTTTTGGGAGAAATAGTAAAGAGTCAGAGGTCTTAACTATTAAATCTGAAAGTGACATGGTTGAACTAAGAAAGCTTCTGAATCTAGAGAAAGAAAAGGTTTTAGAAATGGAAAAGAATTTTAATGCTGAAAGGAATGAATTTGAGAAAGAGAAGAGGAGATTTATTGAATTTGAAAGAAAATTTGGTGCTGAACGCATATCTTTTGAGGATAAGATAAACTCTCTTGAACTGAATGCTAAAATATTGTTAAAGCAAATATCTGATTTTGAGCAGCTGACCATCTTGGAACGGGGCAAGAATGATAAAGAAAAGAAAGACATCTCAGAAGACTGTCAGAGTCAATTATAGAAATTATCTGAAAGCGTTGATCTAAAGCAGAAGGCTTTAGACGAAGAGAAGAAGCAATTTGCCCTTGAGAAAGGAAATACTTTAAAGAAGTATACATCAATTGCTAAAGAGCTTGTAAATAAAAAAAAAGTGGCTTGATATCGCTTCTGAGAATGATAAAAGCAGCTCAGATGAAGAGAAAAGAGAGTTAATAAATCAGAAGAGAAAGTTTGAAATGCTTCAGAATGAGTTAGAAGGTAAACTCCTGGATTTTACAAAGAAATTGTCTGATCTGAAGACAGACCTTGAAACTGAGCTGAAAATGAGAACATAACTTATAAATAAGTTTGATTTAGTTACTGAGGAAAGAGACCAGCTTTTACAGAAAGTCAAAGACTTTTCTTGTGCACAAAGTTCAATTGGTTCTCCATCTCAGTGTAAAACCAGCTTCTATGATTGTTCCAAATCGAACAGTTATTCAAGCAGCCCTAAATCTACTGTTTCTAAGAACTATTCTCGTTCTTCTAATCAGTATTATCAAGGGTATGTTATCAGATCATCCAATTATTCTTCTAAGATTAAAAGCATTTGGGTTAGTAAATCTGAATCTGTTTCAACTTGTACTTCTGTTGCTACTAATAATCTTCCTTGTTTCGTGAGATCCAATTATGACTTGATAAATCTTAGCAAGAAAAGGATCATGTGCTCCACATGTAAATCAACAGATTTTGTGAACAAGAAGATATATAACAGCTGGAGTACAGGCAACAGATATCAGAACAGTTCGAAAGGTAAGAACAGGTATGATCACAATTACTGGTACRKATCATATTTTATTCYTGATCATCCTGTTCACAGTGCTAAAAAGAATATATCTAATAAAAATAGATGGTTTGGAAGTTACAATGTACCCCAACCCAAAACTAACAAAATAGGACCCAAGTTCGTTTGGGTACCAAAATCTACTTAATCTGGTTTTGCAGGTGTGTCAAGTTTGTGCTGATCAGAATATCATTTCAATGATACACCAATGCAGAGGGAGTTGTAATCTATTCCAAACGAGGTTTCTGAATACTTCAGTTCAGAACCCGTGCTTTACCGAGTGTGGTTTCTAAACACACAGTTTAGGACCCGTGCTAAACACGTTTTTCTTATTTTTTTAGCTGAATCGAATAATTTCTATAATCTACTTTATAGGGAGAGTCTCTAGAAAGTTCAATAAATGTTTTTGGAAAGTGAATAAATTTTTTTGGGTAACGAGTACATTTTCTGAACAGGTATTTCCTAAGATTTTACTTGCGTAATTTCTCATCATACATAACTCCAATACCTGTTTCAGCTATTCTTCAAACTGTTATTATCATGTCTCTTATAAGAAAATCATTTTTGGTGATAATACGCTCGTTTGTATTCAAAGTTTGTTTTCTGATATTTTTTTTACTTTGATTGATATACATTTAATAATTTTTTTTGAATATCAGAATCTGTAAATTCGTTCTTACAGATCTTCATTCATTTCTCTCGCATACCGAATAATCTGATATTTGTCGCATCATTCTTTCGTTAATTGTGCTTAAAGCTAAATATTTTGATCAAATTTTATCTGATCATTGTGCTTTATCTGAAATATTTTTTTTGATCAATCATTGTGATCATCTGAGCATAAAATGTAATTTTAGGAGGGACTGAGTGCTTATCAGAAATACCTCTATGGAATGTCAGAACCGACAGACCTACCCAAAAGGACAACCATATCTGAGTGAGCTTTATATACAAAAGGGTTTGTGTGTTGAGACTAAAATGAAAATGAGAGGGGTAGCTGTTGTGAGCTAAAAGAATTGACGAGAGTTGTGTCAAGATTAAAAGAATATAAGAATCCTGTTCCAAACTTCTAAAATCTGGGCATACCACACAATCTATTAGTTCTCAATTCTTTCGAGACTAATATTGAAAAAGRCAAARCYCAGRCCAATTCTTGTCACAACCCCACCAGCTACTCATTTATCTCTCAACAGATAAATGTTTCAATAACACTTGGGGCACGCAACTCATCATCTATCAATTTCTCATTC
>NC_037533.1:13355197-13359763 GCF_001531365.2 Cynara cardunculus var. scolymus
TTAAACAAGTGGATTTGAAAAGATCTACTTACATTTTCATGAATTGACGGCTTACGCGGAGGATTTCATTCATTCTTGTGTATGATGGAATGATTATCATTTCATCATAAGGGGAGTATGTAATAATGAATGAAATATCCAATTCCAAACATTATAAAGGGGAATTTGATGTAAAGATCAAGAGGGAGTAACTTTAATGATGGCAAAAGACTCAAAAGGAGTGCGACTGAAGATGATTACAAAAGATTATTCCTATGCTAAAATGACTGAGAGATGTTGAATGTGAAGATCTATTTTACAACAGTTTGCTGATGAAGACTACCTTTGAAGAGAAAATTTTCTGAAGATCATTTTTGAATATTGTTATTGTTTCTGATCTACATTGTCAAAAGAGAAGATCATCGCGGTTCTATATTCGAGGGGGAGAATATTATAAGATCTTTCTCAACTGATAATTGTCTGAAGATTTCAAGTGAAGTTTGTTTTTGATGTTTCTGAAGAAGTCATAAAGAGCGTATAGAGACAAAGTTCAAACGAGATTCAACGCGCGCAAATTCTTTCAAGCCTGAATACAAAGGGGGAGAATGTTAGGACTGAATTTCAGTGTATAATTGTATTCGTCTTGAAAGATAAAATTGTCTATAATTGTTGTAAAGTCATCATGTTTGGCTTTTCTTAGATAGTTTGACTTTGACCATTTGTGTATTGTTTGACCCTATAAATAGGGTGAGTTCTTGTAATTGTTGAGAGAGCTTAATTGTAAATTCAATATACGTAATAGAGAGTTTTGACTAAACTTTGATTGTTGACTTTTTCTCTCTACTTCTCCAACATGTTCTTAATAGAAAATCTTGTCTGCCATTGATAATTTCAAGGTGTATTGAAGATTGATCATAACAAGGACTCACACTTCCCTCGAGACCCTTCTCGAGATGACAATATACTATTTAGTGTTTTTTATGATAGAACACAAACATTTCAAAAAGTGGATCTCCCGCATACCTAAAACAAATCACTTATAAGACGACTATCAAACGTGTATAAATGATTTCTAAATCAATTCTCTCATGAACGAGTATAATTGGTGTTGGAAATTAGAGAAAGAGACAATTTGGTTTTCGTATGGATACTTGGACATCCACCTTACGGATGTCCATAACTCGTGTTTTTTAAAAAGTGTCGGGTTTTAACCATTGAAAAATATTGTACATCTACGAACGTCCGCAACTCTACTACGGACTTCCAAGTTCTTTTATTCAATGCATTTTTATTTCTTCATACACAATTCAACCTACCAATATTTTAATTTGGCACGGTAAGCATCAAAATATATAAAATGGTTTTGTTTCAAAGGCATGGAATTTCGATAAAATCAAATCAATTAAAATAAATTATATAAAATTAAAATTTGATATTCAAGCTTTTTATAGACATAATATTTTATCTAAAAAAAACATTACACAAAACAATACATACAATAAAATTACTGATTTTTGGATTTTACAAGTATATGTTTGTGTTATCTTTATATCTTGTCTTAAAATTTGATCTTTGAGTTTATCTACGATTTAAATTTTGAACTTTGAGAAAACTTATCGGTAAGTTTCTCAAGAAGTATTCTTATTACGGCACACATCTCGAGACAACCTTCGATATTCCAAATTTTGACCTTTTGACTTTCGAAATATTGCTGCATGAGAATAATGTCTTGACTTATTTGTTATCATCAATAACGACATTCTCACTTGTATATTTGAATAGATATTTGTGTTATATAAACCAACCCATAAGCACCTCTATTAAACAGGGCCGAAAGATGCATATGTGAAAGACCTTACTTTCGTAGACTTTTTTTATTTTTTTTGTAAGGGTGTCCGGGCCAAAGCCCGACTAATCCCCGGCAAATTTGGAGGCTAAACATGGCCCCACTTAAATGTCGCCAACACTCCACTCCCAGGGCTCGAACTCGGGTTCATGACTATGCCATGCCCAAGCCTTTACCACTAGGCTGGAAGGTCTTTGACTACTTTCGTAGACTTGTTATTAAAATCGAAAGGACTGTTTCTGTTATAGTCAGTTCTTGGGGGTATACATCTAAAACTAATAAAGAATGATGGAGAATAATTGCAATTATCCCGGTTTCTTAGAGCTCAATCTTTTAACCAAAAATTGGATAGGTCTTCTTTTCCGTTGTTGGAAACGCTTGTATTATATGATGGTCAAATCAGGTACACAACGATCCACTATCTGTTTGGTTTAGGTTATGTTTGGCAAACTAATTGTCAAACTAGTAGTTAGCTAAAAAAATTAGTGTTCACCGATAGTCTAGTTGTTAGTTGATAAACTAGCTGATAACTAGTTCTATTTGACAAAAGTTAGCTGATGAGTTTAATAAAAAAAAATGTAAAATGATCGAAAATGACATGTTAAAAATTTTAATCCATTATAAGAAACATAATATAATTAAAACAAACCAATAATATATATTCCATATTAAAAAAAAGAGTTAGTAACAAAAATAAAGAAATTCCAATTGTTTAGGTTTAATGGACATTCCTTATATTTTCAATATTATTAAGAATTTCTCAAATCCCATGGCAAGACCTTCACATGTTACCATGACTAAAGGGCCGTTTACTTAAATGTTTACCCGGTAAGTGCTTAATGTTAGAAGTCAACACTATAATTTATTTTATTGTGTAAAATTGTAGTACATCAAAACGTATCATATACAACAATTTACCTGGTAAGCACTTACTCGGGTAAGAGTCGTCACTCTCACTTACCGGGTAAGACTCTCCATCCTTATCATTGCTCTTACCGGGTAAGATTTTTGGCCCTTGCCATGTTCATCCGGTGAAGAAAATTACCCGGTAAATACTTACTGGGTAAGCGTTTAGTAAACGACCCCAAAAACTTGTCTCGCTATCTAACTATTAGTAATTAAGATGTTGTAACTTGCATACTGCGACTGTCAGACTCGAACTCTTGCATGTTTGTACAAGCATACCGCCCTATAACCAACTGTTCTACTCCTCAAGGGCTATCGTGCACAAATATATAATAATGTTGGTGCTGAAACTCTAAGGGTTGAAGTGTTAATTTTGAAACTCAAAGGCACTGAATTGTTGATACTATAGGAGGGACCAATTCCGTATGCTTAATATGTAAAATCCATTGTAAACCACTAATTTGAAATAGTATATTATATATTAAATAAATAAATAAGGTAATTTTGTCGACTCATAAATACATTTAATTAATTTATTATTTCCATAAATAAAAAATCTATAAATTCTAAAAATAAGAAATCAGTAACCCTTAAAATAAAACATTTATTAGTTATTCATAATATGTATTCAAGTTTTTATATGATACTTTTAGGTAGGGATCGGCGACTTACCCACTGAGAGGACCTTGCCCTAATACGAGAGGACCGAGAAGGACGCACCTCTGGTGTACCAGTTATCGGAAGCCTTCTTTCGTTTCTCGACTAGTGAAGTAAGACCAAGCTCTCGATCGGAAAAAATCAAGAGAAAAAGAAAGAATCGGAAGATCTTTAGTTTTTTTAGGGATCTTTTGTGTTTTTTTTCATTTTTTATTCTATAGTGTCATTGTGTCACATTGTGTTCACAAGATGATTACAGTATGTAAAAAAAGGTGATCATAGTGTGTAAAAGAATAGGTGATCACCGTGTTTAAAGAAATTGATGGTCACAATGTTTAACTGAAACAATATATTTGATGGTGGTTCACATATTGATACTATACATTTTTTTGTTTTGGGTTCACCAGAACTTCTTGACGAATGTTTAAACTTGATTATTGATTTTGTTCACAATGTATATCCAAGTCTTTACAAAATGTTTTTAGTGATCTGTAGTTTTTTTGGTTTTTTATTTTTGGTGTTTTTGTTTTCATACTGTGTTCACTTGTGATCACAATGGATTACTTGTTGATATTTGTTAAGTTATCTGATGTTTACAACGTGTTATGTTACTTATTAGGTTTAGATTTATTTTTTAAATTATTTTATTAATGAAAGAAGAGAGAAAATAATATTTATAAAATATTCATAATAATCTCTACTTCAATTTTTAATTAAAATTTACCAAAATTATTAACTTTCTAATTTAAATTTGTGGTTTATATTGGATCTAATAAATTGAACGATTCTTAAAAGGATGCCCTTATTTATATATACTATATTATAAAACATTTGACAAAAACTCTTAAAAACCGTTTTTTATACTTGAAGTACTGTTTATTCATGCATATTATTTAAAATTCAAGATTACAAATAGATTGTGTATAAGTACAACTTATTAAACTTTTATGTCTGAATTCGTGTAACTAACTACAGATAAATATAGTTAAATACAAGATAAACATTTCATTTTAAATATAAGAAATCTAAAATATTTATTAGGATAATCATTGAGTTATAACAGAATACTTAATTATTATCTTTATAAAAATTATATTATTAAATCAAGGGTTAAATGCATGAATAGAAACCTACTTTCATAATTTTTCTTATTATAACATTATACTTTTGTTTTTCTT
>NC_037533.1:13360688-13379245 GCF_001531365.2 Cynara cardunculus var. scolymus
TTCAAATCATAATAAATGAACTTTCATCATTTCCATAAATATCTCAATTTATTGGGTTGCATTGGTTGTACAAATACAACGGGTTGTATTTGAAAACAAACTATATATATATATATATATATATATATAATAATAATAACTAAATTTTATTGATGAGAATTAATAAAGAAACCATTGCTCTTTTCACATTAGATTTCAGAGACTTTCTAAATTTGAAGTTTTTTTTTCTATTTTAAATAATAATATAAAAAATTTGTTGGAGCAAAATATAAAAGAAATTTTGATTTTCTCTGTTTTAAAGAATCTGTTAAAAATTCTCTTTAAAATTTAAACTTTCCACCACATATTTAATAATATTGGATAGCTTATGAAAACCATGTATACGTCACATTCGGTATAAGAATGGGACATGATAATAATGCAAAATTTTAAACACGACATGATTATGTCCAACATTATTTGAAAGATTTTACCGATGATATATTAATCGATCAAAAAAGAATAACGACAAAAAAATATGTCTTATTCAATAAGTCAATCGTTTTCTTATCATATTCTATTACACCACGTTTTTCCTTATCTGACATTATTTGTATTTTTTATTGTTATATTGATTCATTTTCAACCATAAAATTAATATTCGAGATGACGATCGTGATGATTGTCAATCACCTAATCATATATCTCCTCTTATTGGATAAAATTATTGTCCATCAATGTGGACGACCATGATTCACATGTTATAAGCGAATTATTTTAAAATGTTCATGTTGTATTTAAAACTAGGAAAATTCTTAAAATGACCACACGGTTTTTGTACATATATATTATGTAATCCAATATAAAGACAACGTAAGACGTAACTTTCCAATAATTCCATATCATTTACACCACGTCTAGTCAAATGGATAAAGGATCATGAAAATACCATAACTTATACTTCTTTAGACGGTTAAAAGATAAGAAATACTAACTTTCGGGGGCTAAAAGAATTTAATCTGTGAATTAGAAAACAAGGGAATGGGAGACAATGAACATGGTCGGGTAGGGAGGCAGGGTCGGAGGGTGGGGCTACCGGCAGGGGCAACAGGGTTCGTTGGTGAGTTGTGGGTGGCTAGGAGTGTACTATACAAGTATTTTATACATTAGCTCATTTTTTTTTAAATCAATGAATAAACAATATCGTAATAAAACTGATTATCGAGATAAAGTAAATTACATAACTATCCAAGGTTTTAAGCAACCAATTACTTGACTTTCATTCTTCAAATTGCAATGATCGTTTTGCCAAAAAAAACACATCTCAACTCCCATTGACCAATCATGTCATTTATAATGACCCATAACAAGAGATCATCAAAGCAAACTGAAACATTATTTCATATCAGATGCCAAAGAAAATGTAGTAAAATATTGTCAGTCTATAACACCCCTAAAATTTGAAAATAACTGAAAATTTAAAAACTTCCAAACTCGTTTAATTTAAAGAAAAAGTTTGATATAGAAATACATAAAGATTATAAAAGGACTAGCTAAGTATCAGAGTTCTAAATAGGACTATCTAAGGGACCATTTACCAAATGCTTATCCGGGACTCCGGGTAAGCATTTATCAAGTCATTTTACCTTACTGGATGAGTATGACAAGGACTAAAAGTCTTACCCGGTAAGAGCGAGACAAAGAACAAGAGTCTTACCCAATAAGTGAAGGTGATGACTCTTACCATGGTAAGAGCTTATCGGGTAAATTATTACATATGATACCGTTTTGGTGGACTAAAATCTTAACCGATAAGTAAGTAATAATGTTGAATTTTACCTGTAAGCACTTATTGGGTAAGTTTTTTGTAAATGGCCCCTGATTCTTAAAGAGAATTAGAATGGTCGGATGGTACTAAAGCAACCACTTTTGCTATCTTCAAAACTAGATAACGTCTCTAAAGTCGTCCTTTGAACTCCCAAGCTATATCAAAACACCACAAAGAGGAGAAGGAGGTTGATGATGCAAGGTGACAAAACCCTAGGTCAAGAAATAGTAGTTTAGAAGCGGATTTCCAACCTTTTAGGAAACTCTAAAATTACCAAGCAACTTAATATTCTTAAGCCCCCCTTGAAGAGCTTCAAAAAACGAGCTTATAGCCTCCAAAATCACCCAAATCAGATAAGGGATGGAGAAGATAGAGTAAAATAAAGAGAACCCCAAAAAATCATAAAACTTATGTTGATCAGGTGCCTGATGCTATCCTGCCCGCGTCCACCAACACATAAGCAGAAGGTTGCATGGTTTGGGCCGTGGTTTAGGCAGCAAGATAGGTTGCCCACACCATCCATGCCATGCACGTCGAGCTGCACCATGTCGCGACATACTGTAGCCTGCATTGTAGCCTGATAGTTTTCCCAGCAGTTCTTGACCGTTTTCCCAGTTGTTCTCTGACCATTTTTCCTGTTCGTTCTCCGATCATTTTCCCAATATTACGGGTGTTAAAAATACTGTGAAGGAACAAATCTAACGACCTACCTAGCCTTTTGTTTTGATGTTGTAACTAGCGGTACTGATGTTGTAACTGTTAAGATGTTGAAAGTTTGTCTCTCCATTTAGATTGAATTTCGACATAGCTCCATGTAGCTAGAGTATAACTCGATTTCCATATAATGTTATAAACTCACTTGGCTATTTTTATCAACCAATAATCCATATACCAACCAGCTACACTCTGTACCAACTTAATTGGTAACAAGAATTTTTGGTTGGTATTAGTTCTGTACCAACATTGCAAAAATTAAAGTTAATTACAATGTTCAGTAGTCAAACAATAAATGTTTAGTAGTCAATACTTCAAAAATTAATACAAACATTTAAATACTGACGTGTTTCGTGGGATCTTCACAAACAAAATAATGTTATATATTTGATTAGATTAATTATTAAATTATTAATCAATAACTATAAAATAATTAATTTAATGACTAATCACGGTACAAGATTGCTTATACAGTATATCAACCAAGTTTACATATTTGATACGACAATACCGACCGACTTAAATCGGTACCAATTAAATTGGCCCGAATTTAATTAATATAGTTGGTTTAATTTGGTACAAATTTAACACCCTTCATCGTACAAGAGTACTAATACCAAAATACAAACAAAATTTCTCCATCCATTACTGGTGTGGCACAATTTGAGTATTAAAAAATCTAACTTTTTTTTTCTTCACCATATTAGTATAGATCTGTTGGTTGGTTCCTTGTCTTTACATAGAAAAGACTCATGTTGGAGTCCGATCTACATATATTTTTAAAAACACAAGAAGTATATAAAAATACAAATTTAACAACCGTGGTACTTAATTTTGACAACCGTAGGACTAAACCACGAAGAGGTGATACGATATCTATCCATGTGGGTCCGCCCTATTTCCATATCTGTTTTAGTTTGTCCTAAAAAATGTAGACTTTTAAAAGTTTATTTACTTTTAAAAGTTTATTTACATATTTACTTTTCTATTTTACTCTTAACGATGAGACGAAGAAAGTTTATTTCAACCACAATGGTGGTGCCTGGTTGGTTTGAGTTTGGCTCCCAAAATCAAAGTATCAGGAGTTCACATGTTCAAATCCAAGGAGGAATAAAAATCCCTTTGTGGTCAAGGAGGTTCAAATGCGGTGAATCCGGGTTATCTGTAAAACAGATGGTTGTCCTGAAATTAATCGGCTCGCATAACAGATTGGATATCCAGATTAATAAAAAAAAAGTTTCTTTGTTTATCATTAAGATAAAATTATCATTCAGATGCTTTAGCTTTTTATTATGGACACTTTCTAGGACGTCGAGAATATTTTCTTTTTAAGGAGAAACTGATTACGAGTTCAAAATTCAAGTTACAAATTGGGGTGGGTTGGGCCGGGTCGGGTCTGCACGGGTTCGAACTTCGGAGAAGGAAAGGAGACGTTTGCAGTAATCAGCATGCGGATCCCGGAAGACATCCTTGTCGGGACTACGCTTGGACCAAAACCCTGTTTTCTACTCGGTCACTGTTTACTTCCCTTTTCTATTCTTACCAGAAAGTTATTATTTCATGAGAACCTTTTCGATTTTGTGATCCAACTTGTTGTGGAAGTTGAATCAAGATTCAAGCAGTCTAAGAACGCACATGGGTATCACTTGCATCACTATATGTCAATGCAATTTTGTTAAGGATTCAATTGGTAACTAACTTCAACAATTTGCTCATTCTTCTTGATCTCTTCATCATTTGGCTTACAGTTAACACTTCTGACTTCACTATCCATTCATGCCCACAATCTGTTTGTTTTTATTCCTCTTCATTGAAATTGATTATGTAAAGTAGTTTTCCAATCTGTTTCTTTTAACTTTGAAGTCGATGGGTTTAAAGAAGATGGGTTTGCCTATAGCTCGATTTGGTCGACAAGCGAAAAGGTCATATGGGTTTTTTATAAAGTTCGCATCAGTGACAATCTTGGGATTGTGTTTTGTGTTTGTTTGGTATATGTTTTCTCCTTCAGCTTCTTCTCTCACATCTCAAAGAAGCACTTTTGGTGAAATGGCAGAACCCATTTCAGAGAGGGGGCAAATAAGAAAGAGCAGACCTTCTGCTGTTCCAATCAAGAATAAACCCGATTTGAATTTGGGAAAGGTGGAGGAGAAGAAAGGGGTTAACGGGTCACTAGGATTAGATGCTGTTGATGGACCCAAAGACAATAAGAAAGAAGAAAAGGGTGTGAAGATAGTTAAAGTGAATGAGAAAGAGGCGAAACAAGTGGAGGAGAAAGGATCTGAGACTGAGGATTTGGAGAGTGAAAATGGGAAAGAAAACGAAGTGGAAGGAGAAAGTGAAGAAGGGAAAGAAGAAGAAGAAGAAGAAAACACAATGAATGGTGCTTTAGATGGTACAGAAGGTGATGTAGATCAGGCAGACGAGAGTATTGAAATAAAGGCTAAAAGGGGGAAGAAGCAGAAGTTTACAGGTCCATTATTTGATCCAAAGGCCGAGTATGGCTGGAAATTGTGTAGTACAAGGAGTAAGCATAACTATATTCCGTGTATTGACTTTGAAGCCACTTCAAAACGAATGAAAAGTTATCGCCATCATGAGAGGAGCTGTCCCAAGAATCCCTTAATGTGCCTTGTTCCTCTTCCACATGAGGGATATCGTACACCAGTTAGCTGGCCAGAGAGTAGAGAGAAGGTATGTTTACATGATAACACAATTATGGTTAAGGTTTTTCTGATGGCTTTCTATTTTCACTAGCCGTGTGATAAACTAGTTAAGAATCATTGCAGATATGGTATAAGAATGTGGCACATCCAAAACTAGCTCAATATGCTAAGACACAAAATTGGGTGGTGGAGTCTGGTGAATATCTCACTTTTCCACAAAACCAATCTGAACTCACAGGTGGAATTGCTCATTATCTTGAATCAATTGAAGAGGTAAGTACTTTAATTTTTCTCTCTTATGAACTCTTATTAGATATCAACTAGCTTCCAATACTACTATTGTTATTCATTCCAAAACTCAAAATGTTGTACTTTATTCCCTAAAAATTGGTGTTTTTCTACCATTTTAGGAATTCAAGATTGTATCACTAACTTCTTATAGGTTATTTTTTTAAATTATTTGCAAGGTGCATATTTGATACTTTGCTAATTTTTCTTCTCTTGGTATTGATTGAACTAATAGACGGTACCAGATATTGAATGGGGAAAAAATATTCGCACAATACTGGACATTGGATGCATTGATTCAAGCTTTGGAGCATTCCTTTCTGACAAGAATGCATTTACGCTTACTCTAGGCTTGAAGGATGACCTTGTGGATCTAGCTCAGGTTGCCCTTGAGCGTGGTTTTCCTGCCATAGTTAGCCCTTTTGGAACTCGGAGGCTCCCTTTCCCGAGTGGTACTTTTGATACCATACATTGTGGAGAATGTCAAATTCATTGGCAATCTAATGGTTCGTGTTACTTTATTTTCAATATATTTCCCCCTACATTGACCAGATTATATCTTGTGGGTTTTCTATAATTGGCAATATATCTGTCTTATTCATTTGCTTGTTTGCTTTGTTTTCTTATACTTAACAGGTGGCAAGCTGCTTATAGAGATGAATAGAATCTTAAGGCCTGCTGGCTATCTCATTATGTCAAGTAAACATGATAGCATTGAAGATGATGAAGGTTAGTCTCTATTTATTCTTGTAAAGATCTGCTTTCTTCTTTTGTACCAAACTCATTGAACTTCTTTAAATGAAATCTTTTGGTTCCTTTCCACCTTTTGCTTCAACCTGTATCCTATTGTTTTCACTCGTGTTTTATTGCATTATCTGAAGATGCACTGTTCTGTTCTATAATTAAGGGGAAAAATGCAATGAAGTTTGCCTTAATTCCTATTTAGTGCAACAAAGTTTCAAAATTTCATACCTTTACTGTTTACCCATTTTGACATATAACCTGCTGATCTTTATAACGTTTGATGACGAGGATGTCAAGTTTATCGTCCACGTCAGCCATAATCCTTTCGTAAAAATTTCATAAGCGTCATCAAATGTTACAAGATAAGCATGTCACGGTCAAAATGAGTACAAAATAGAAAATTTTGGAACTCTGTTACTATCCATTGAGGAAATAAGTTATTATTAGTTACACTATACAGTTTGGTTGCTTTTTGTGCTATTTTAGATATTATTGTCTTCTTACTGGATTTACTTTCTGATTCTGCAGCTATGTCAAAGTTGACTGCATCAGTTGGTTGGAATGTCTTGGCTCATAAAACTGATGATGTTAGCGACATAGGTATTAGAATATACCAGAAACCAGAATCAAATGAAATATATTCATTAAGAAGGAAGAAGGTTCCTCCTATGTGCAAGGACAACGAGAATGCAGATGCTGCTTGGTAAGCTCGTTAATGGCAATCCTCTTCCGTATGTTTGTGTATTTAACAGTGAATCTCTAATACGACGGTTAAGGCATATTGCCCATCTCCATTTGTTTTTTCTTTCATCTAGAATTAATCTTGCATATTTTTTCGATAAACTAAACGAGAAAATGAGTCACATAATTTTTCTTTCTTTTAGAATAAGGCATGCCTATCTTTTTAAATAAATCTAAAAGAGAATAGGAGTCGGTCCATTTCTTGTTCTTTTATACAGGATTATAGGCATAACGAGCAGGCCCATTGTTGCATGCTTATTTAGGAAATTCACCTTTTGAAAGATTCTTTTTATAAATGCATGACCTTCTAACAGATTCTGAGGCATTCTTTTATTAGGAAGAGGCATTCTTGTGTTAATCGTTCTTAAAATCTGGCAGAAGGTCATGCATTTTAAAAAAATTGGTAGGTTATTCTCCTAAATAACCCTCCATTGCACCCTAGAAAAATAGTTACTTTTTTCTCGAAGATCTAGGAAACCACATCCAAGTAGCTGAAATTATTGCTGTGTGCCATTGATGTATCCCTAGTTTGAATTTAGGAACACTAGATTATCTCCAACCACTTCAACGGGCCCAGCTAGGTGTTAATATATTTTTCCTAACCGACTTCACTTACTTTTATCTCATCTACTTTTTACTTGCATAGATCTTCGAGAATTGAAATACTTGATAGAAGGTTTATTCACGGGTCCAGAAGTTAGTGGCTGTTTTGCAACCATTTTAGGAATTTATGTCCATATGCTCACATTTTAAATCAAACTCTGTAGTTCTATATCACATCGCAACACTACATTAATACATATAAAATGATGGAAAAAAGAAATCTTCAACTTTTACCAATAAAATGCCTGAATTTTTATGGATCAGGTATGTTCCCATAAATTCATGCTTGCATCTTATTCCTTCTGCCATTGAAGAAAGAGGGACCGAGTGGCCTGAGGAATGGCCCAAGAGGCTTCAGACATTCCCTGACTGGATGAACAATAGAGATAAGTTGGTTTCAGACACCACGCACTGGAAATCTATTTTCGAAAAGTCCTACTTAACAGGAATGGGTATCAACTGGTCAACTATTCGGAATGTTATGGACATGCATGCTATTTTCGGAAGGTACGAAATGAGATTAGTACTCACTCCGTCCCAAAAATAAGTGCCCACTTTCCAACTCTACCCTTAATTATGAGATGGAGAAATTCATTAGTCCTATTATTAAGGGTAAACTTGTCATTAGTTAATTAAGAAGTAATTACACATTTTTAAAACCCTGTTCCTTTTTCATTATGGACATTTATTTTGGGATGGAGGTTGTAAATGCAGTACCTATTCTTTTACATTTCATCATTTCTAATTTTGTGTTTACTCCCCCTCTATTCCAAGAGAATGGACGAGCGAGCTAATTTTTATTTTGAAGTCAAGCCTATGATTTTTCATGTCAATTGGAAGTTGAAAGTTTGTCGGTTTGACCTCAAAATTCCAATACTTCATTATCATTTGTTAATTTGCTGATTGCATTATAACATTACAGTTTTGCAGCTGCACTCTTGCAACAGAAGGTTTGGGTCATGAATGTGGTGCCTGTGTATGCACCTGATACACTTCCCATAATCTTTGAGCGTGGCCTTATTGGCATCTATCACGACTGGTGTGAACCCTTTGGTACTTATCCAAGATCATATGACCTTTTGCATGCTGATCATCTCTTCTCGAGGCTTAAGAACAGGTTAATTTGAGTTTTTTTTTCCGTTTCATACTATTTTATATATCCTCCGTTCTCTTCTATCGTTATCTCATCATGCTTTTTAACTTCATGACTTCTTGTCGAATCCTTCCCCACGTCAGCAGAATGTGTTGATTACAGTTCATTTCCTCAATATGCACTTGGCAGTTTGGTCAATTTTCCTTGATGCCAACATATAGAAACTCCACCACAATATACATGAGGATAATTTGGTCACTCTATTAGGGAAAGGGGGGGGTCTACATGGAAGCTGTTGCTCTCACTTTGAAGCAGAGGTCAAGTCTGCATACATCTTACCCTCTCCAGACCCCACCTCTGGGTGGGATATACTGCGCTGGTTTGGTTTGGTTTATCTCAAAATTCTTTTTTGGGGATTTCGTTTGGTTTGAATTATCTCAAAATTCTTTTTTTGGGGGTTTCTACCGTAATATTAAAGACTTGTGTTCATTAGTGTTGACATGAAGAACCATAAATATTTTGAGAATAATGGGAACCAATTACACATGATGAATATCAATAAATATACACAATATTATTCATCCATCAGTATCATGAACGATATTCATAATGGATAGTTGGGTCTTAGGGTTCTCAAAATATTTACGATCCTTAAATGAACCTGTCCCTAAGATCATAATCTACTACGGGAGTTCACAGACAATCTTGGCATTGATAATCTTGTTTTGCAGGTGTAAGCAACCGGTAACCATAGTCGTTGAGATGGATCGCATATTAAGACCTGGCGGTTGGGCAATCATACGTGACAAAGGAGAGATTCTTAAACCTTTAGAAGCAATCTTTAGAAGTTTAAACTGGGAGATCCGTATGACGTTTGTTCAGAACAAGGAGGGCATTCTATGCATCCAAAAGACCATTTGGCGACCTTGAAGTTGCGGTTTGCAGATGTTGGTACGCAATTAACACGAACCGATTGCTGCATTTTGAGCAGTATTTTTTGATTATTTGAGTCAATAGTAATAGGATTATAGTTTGTTTATGGCAAGTGTAAATTTTTGAGGTGTGTTGTTTGAAATTTAACAGAAGAATTGAAACACCCCTAGGGTTTGGGGGAGGAAGTAGATCAAACCTCATTGTAACCTGTGCAGGCTAGTTTCACAAAAGACACCATTTTTTGTTCTTTCTGTATGATTGATGTGCTCTCATGAGTTTCCTTCAATTGGACCAACATTTCACAATTTCCCATTCCACAACTTGCAAAAAAATATTATTTTTTAAATTAAATATGATTCTGGTGGGATCGGTTTGACGAAATGTCCTTAGTGGGTTGAAAAATGGCCTATAAGAAATCACAAGGGTGTTGCCCGGTTGGTTTGAGCTTGGTTCCAAAGGTCAAAAGTACCTGGAGGTCTCAGGTTCAAATCCAAGGAGGAATAAAAATCTCCTTATGGCCACGGAAGTTCAAATGTGGTGACTCCGGGTTATCTGCAAAGCAAGTGGTTGCTCTGGGATTAGTCAGCTCGCATAATGGGTTGGATATCCAGGTTAATAAAAAAAATGGTCTAAAAGAATCCTATTTTAATATAAAATGTACATTTACAAGTTGTGAAACGAACACTTACGAAATTTCGGTTAAGGCGCTCTTCGATCTGTAGAATAAGGCCTACAAACTCTCTTTTCTTTTATGGCAGAGATTTTTTACTCGCCAAGGATTTCCTACTTCATCTACTGGTCTTATTTTACAAGCACCAGAATGAGAGGACTTCCTGACTTGATTTTCTCACATAAAAATTTCATTTGTTTAGACTTGTAACATGTTCTAGGTCTTTAATCGAAACAGGGACTAGGCATGGAAATACTGACTCAACGCCCTTCTCTCCGGAGGTTCGAAATTTGGACGTATCTGTACCATCACTTGCTAGTGTTTGCCATGGTTAGCGACAAAGAGTGAATAAAGATTCATTGGAACATTTTCTTCAACAACTGAAGCCCTTATCATCCCCTTAGAGCCTCCGAGTTACTTCTTTTGTAGTCAAATCTGGGATACGTTTTGGTGATGTTGGAGCTTCTTCAAAAATGGAGCTTTGAGAATTTTTGCTCCGAATAATTCCCCAGAACCTTCTCCAAAATGGAGATGGTACGACAGACGATGAAATTCTCTAAATTTAGAGATTTCTCAAAAAATGATTACTTATAAGAGAAGTGACATTTTATTCATCTTACCAATGAAATTGCTTGAATTTAAATATTTAGGAGAAGAAAATAATATTTTATGAGTTGTATTGAATATTTTAATAATATAATTAATTATGTAATTTTCAAAATAGAGAATCTGTTAAAAATAAAGATAATTTTTTTTGAAGATTTTGATTTTTTAATTTTCTGTTTTAAATAATCTGTTGGAGATACTCTTACTTTCCAAATAAAAGGCTTATTAGATGATTGAATTTTAGAACAATTGGGAAAAATGGGTTAGAATGTGAATAAGAAGGAGCCATTCGGCCATTTTAGACAAATTCCCTACATTTAATACCCAAAGTATATTTTTAAACAAATTTTTTTTTATTAACCTGGATATTCAATCTGTTATGCAAGTCAACTAATCCCAAGACGATCACATGCTTTGTGAACTGCTTAAATCGTCAAAAACAGTCTGGTTTTACTTGGTTTGATCTGTTTGAACGATCCAATGGTTTTTATGAATACTTTGTAATAACAAGTAGGTAGAATTTGTTACATAGACTTGATTTTACAGGAGTAAACTTAATACTAGTATCATCCCAGATGTACCATAAAACAGAGTAATATATGCAAATTTGATACATGACGTTAGAACCATTCACAGGACTAGAAATGTATAAAAAAACAGCAATGAATGAAAAAAATGAGAAGTTAGAAAAGTTGAGGGACTGTTTATGGCATTGAGTGAAACAAATGTGCATGGAAGTCAACAATAGAAAGCTGCAGATCCACTTTAGCCCAGGAACGGACAAAAGCATTAAAGCAGGGCAGAAATTGGGTTTAATTATTCGTTTAGATCCATCCCCTTTTTTCTTCAGATTTTACGGCTATAAACAAACATTAAAATTTTAGAGCAAAAACAAACGTGGAAGTATCTATATATAAAGCATTTGATAAAAATTCTTAAAAATTATTTTTTATAAATGAATTACTGTTTATTGATATATATTATTTAAAATTTAAGATTAAAGTAAATTGTGTGTAAGTACAACTTATTAAAGCCTTATGTTTGAATTCATGTAGCTAATTACGGATAAACATGATCAAATAAAAGATAAACATTTCATTTTAAAATATAAAAAATCTAAAATATAATTAGGATAATTATCTAAATTCTAACAAAATAATTAATTATTATCTTTATAAAAAATTATATTATCAAACATAATATAAATTACTTTTTTATTGAACCTAAATTAAATTATAATAAAAAATTGAATTAAAAAATTACACAAAAATGAGAAAATTTTAAATAGTTAATTTGATACTAATATCGATATATTTTTGTCAAAATTTTATGATATTTTCAAATTTATATTTTATTCAAAAATAAAAATATTGTCGCATTTTCAAAATCACATAAGACCATATTATAACATCGACTGAGATACAGAATAAAACGAAATATTAAAATCAAGATGTATCTCACTAAATTGCGCGAGTACCTTTCTAGTAACATATAATGTTCCATTGTAAAGGTTTAATGATCATTATGGTTTCGAAAATGTCCTAATTTGATCTCTTCTCTTAATGGCCGTTAAAAATGTTGGAGATTTTCGTCATTTTATCGAATATGTCTTAACAAATCAAAATCAACTTTTTTTATTAACCTGGATATCCAACCCGCTATGCGAGCCGACAAACAACAACTCTCCAAACAAACAATTTTGAAAAGGATAAACAACAACCCGAATGACAGCAAATCAAAGGCAAATGCAGAATCAGGGGTCTCATTCGTAATCGTAAACATGACTGAACTGGCAAGTTTAACTTTTTGTAATCCAAAACCGAACTGCATTTTGCATCCTGTAACATGTAAAAGTTGCAACAACTTAATATATTTTTTTTAACATTGTCAACAAAACAAAATAAAACTCTTCAAAGCTAAAGATAATCAATTTAAAACTAATGAATCATATTTCAATGTAGATGTTAAATTGAAAATATGAATATAGTATTGGTTTGAAGCAAGATGCACAAAGTGAAGAAACACATATGTTTATCTATATTATAAAACATTTGACAAAAACTCTTAAAAACCATTTTTTATACATGAAGTACTGTTTATTAATGCATATTACTTATAATTCAATATTACAAGTAATTTTACGTAAGTACAACTTATTAAAGCTTCATTTTTAAATTCGTGTAACTAACTGCAGATAAACANAAACAAACACACTTAATACCCTAAGGTCTGACCGATTCAGACATAAGAGGATATTAAGTGCTTTTTAGGTAAAAACAAACAGGGCCTTAGTCTATCCCTTTTTGTTTTAAGTGAAGTTGTTTTCATAAATCTATTAATGCGTAGTATCATGAAAAACGAAGGCAAAAATTGGACAGCTATTTATATACAAGTAATCTATTGCTCTTAAACGTGTTTCTGTTAAATCTAAGTGTATTAAGACTTCCAAAATATGAAAACTGTAAATTTAAAACGATTACGTATCAAGCTTGAAAACAAGAGAAATAAACCGGTTTTATTATGTTCGTTACCAAATCAAGTTGACAATTGAAATAAAAATATTAAATCGTGGGTTGAATTGGATATGGTCGGTTTTAATCCGACCCAGTTTGATCATGGCTAATGTCTGATTTATACTCAAAAAACCTTTGGCGTTAATATCTTCATGAATAAGCTTCGAACTGTATTCATTATGGCTCGATTATTCCTTTTCGGCTACTTCATTTGGATGTGGAGAGTAGCTTGTCGTAGATGCCTTTTTGTTGATTCAAACCGGTTTTTCCAATCCATGTTAACAAGTACGGGAAGGGAATCTCAATATAATATCTTTTGTTGAATTCACAATTTCCAGTTTCATAAGCTACTCCGTTTTGTTGTGGAGTGTAAGCTGTTATAAGTTTGTCTTTTTGTTGATTCTAAACGATATTTTGCATCAACATTAACAGCTAACAAGTATGGGAAGGAAATCTCAATGCAATATCTTGAACATAATAAAGAAGGGCAAATGCATGAAAAAAGTAATGTACTTTAACTTGATTTCTATTTTAAGTAAGGTAAATTGAAAATTTTCATTTTAATACCTAAGATGTACATTTTTAACTATTTAAGTACCCGGATAACGGGTTAAATACTAATTTTAGATTAAAAAAAGACTAATTTTAAATTTAAAAAAAGTTTATGTTATTAACCACTTCAACAAATAATACTGAGTTAAATACCACATTTCTCGCTATATCAACATGATAACCGACTAATTCTTCAACCAATTACACATGTACTTAAATGTTTAAAATTTTACATCTTAATTACCAAAATGGAAGTTCTAAAAATATGTTACCCAAACTAGGAATCAAGTTAAAATACGTTACTTTTTTTATGCAATTTCCCCAATAAAAATTAAGAAAATTTTCAGACTTTACTGAATTCACAAATTGCAAGTTTGCAACTTCATATATCATTGTCGTTACAAAAAAATGCACTATCAAATTACAAAGTTGATTGTACTTTGATAGATTATGTTATTTCTTGCATTAACTCTTTTGTTTTTGTCGTTTCTAACTCTTCTATTTTTATGGTCATAATTATGACAAGTATAAGAAAACGATCGTAATAAGTGTGTTGAGTAGCTGTCTTTCATATAAGAGTATGAGACATGATTTCCCAATATTTCTTTTTATGTACTTGATGAGTTGTCGATATTTAGACAGATTAATTAACATTTAGAATTTCGTGATTATTAATTTAATAGAAGTCATCAAATGTAAAAATTAATGAAAATTATAACATTTTTCTCACGTAGTATTTTATAAAATTTATAATATCAATTATCTATACTATATGATGAATCATTTGATAAAAACTCTTAAAAACCAATTTTTATGCATGAAGTACCGTTTATTGATGCATATTACTTAGAATTCAAGATTATAAATAAATTGTGCTTAAGTACAACTTATTAAAGTTTCATGTTTGAATTCGTACAACTAACTGCAGATAAACATAGCCAAATATAAGATAAACATTTTTCATTTTAAATATAAATTTTTTAAATATAATAGGATAATTATTAATTTAGAACTGAATACTTAATTATTATCCTTATGAAAAATTATATTATTAAATAAAAAATAAATTACTTTGTAACTAAATCTAAATTAAATTATAATAAACAATTGAATTAAAGAAGTTACATCAAAAAATGAAAACTATTAAATAGTTAATTTGATAATAACATCGATTTATTTTTTTCAAATTTATATTTCATTCAAAAATAAAAATACTATCACTTTCTTAAAACCACATAAAATCGTATTATATCATAGAGACAAAAAATAAAAACTAAACATTAAAATTGAGATTTATCTCGCTGCATTGCTCGAGTACCCTTCTAATGTTATTATGTAGAGCTTTGTCATACCCTTGTTACATCATCTAGATTAATGTTGCAGTTGTTAAACTCATTTGTGGGGTTCAACACAACTTTTGACATTATAAAGTGAATAAGTCGTTTTCGTTGTTGATTCAAAGAACTTACCATTATCTATTGCACTCTCGTTTCAATTACACCTACACCAGCAAGGACAGAGAAATAAATAAGAAGGAATAAATACTAAAATGTATTTGCATAAGCTTCAACAGAGGAAAAACAAACGTACAAAGTTACCAAATTGTAAAACGAAATACTCAAACTAGAAACCTTAATCTTACGACTTAAACAATCTTAGCTATCATGAACTTCTAAATTTAGCTTTAAGAATATAGGGCACAAAAAGAAACGGTACAATTGCACCTGTAAGGACCAAAATTTTGTTCCCATTAAGACCGAAAAATCTTACAGTAGCACAGACCACCTTAAGGCCCTTGGTACCCCCTCCCCCACACCTGCCTAAAAACGTCTTCTATTGACAAAAAAGGTACATTTTAGGTTACGTTTTCAACTTCCATGCCTAACTTTCCCATACTTGTCATTCCTATCCATTTAAATCATTCATTTTGTACATCACAGTTATCGGGGAAAAATCTCCTTGATTCTCACATAACCAACATGGTAAAAAGGTACACTGTTTTTATAAGTTGACTCTGCCAACTCCAATTGTTGCATAAATCATTCTTTCCCTTTTTGTCTTTCATGAAGTAACCAAAAAGTCACTAAGAGGCCGTTTACTAAACACTTACTCGGTAAGTACTTACCGGATAAATTTCCTCATCGAATGAACATGAGAAGGGTCAAGAATCTTACCGGGTAAGAGTGATAAGAATGATGGAGAGTCTTACCCGGTAAGTGATGATGACGACTCTTATCCAAGTAAGCGCTTACCCACTAAATTGTCGCATTCGTTAATGTTTTAAATATACTAAAATCTTACCAGCAAAATAAATCATAGTGTTACCTAAGTCTTTGAATTCAACAACCTTCATCCTCCTAAATGTTGCAATGTTAGAAACATGTAGCAATTTCGGTAATTAGCAAAAGTATGTACTAAATACACATCGGATGACTCATTTAACTTATTAGCTTTTGAGACCAGATAAATAATTATCAAGATGTAATTGTCCAACAGTATCCGAGTTACTAGTAGATAACAAAAACAACCTCACTGGAAGTATTGCTAAAAATGAAGCACAATGGTAGCACTTACAAGCATATTTGAGGCCAAAAACACACGAGTAGGTATAAATAATTGAGAAAATGATAAAATTCCTCAAATGGTAGTTTTTCGGTTTAGATATAAATTTGAGCAAAGTCCCTGCTCTTTTTGCCAACTGAGCTATGCACCCGAAGGCATGTAGTGTAGGAGGATACTTTGATGCAATAATGAGCGATTAAAACGTTGATAATATAAACCAGTTAAATACCGACCAACATAAATCAATCTGCCACCAAAATATCAAAAGACTGCAAAGTACGAGTAATCTAACTTCATTGCTTACTTGTATAATCATATCAAACTGTTATTCATCACTATATTATAAAACATGTATCTCATGTTCTCAATTTTTTTTTTGAAATTTAAGTTTACAATTTATTAGTCCATACATACAGCGTCTTAAAGTTTCACGTATGAACTTCATAAAACTAACTGATAATATACTAATAAAAATCCGAGGAGGAATAAAAATCCCTTTGTGGCTACAGATGTTCGAATGAAGTGACTCCGGGCTATCTGCAAAGCAGGTAGTTGCCTTGTGACTAGTCAGCTTGCATAGCAGGTTGGATATCCAGGTTAATAAAAAAAACTAATTAACACGTTCAAACAAAAGAAAAGTGTGAAAACCTACTAACAAGACAAAATACTTCACAAAATTCAAAATTTCTTTTATAAGGAATTGTATTGAATTTCTACTCTCAATTTACAATAAAATTTCACATCCTGTTACATTGTACGAGTACACAACTAGTAGTATACGACAAATTTTTTTTCTTCCATATGAAATGTTTCATTTTAATACCTCCAAAATGCAACAAAATTATACGACAATCTAGAATGCAACAAAATTATACGAGGATGTTATGTGTCAATTAGAAGTATGGAAGGACCACTTTGTTGTATGATAAAAGATGAGGGGTGTTAAGTGTAGTTATTTGAGTCATGGTCAACCTCTAGTTAGGGTGTGAATAAAAAAATGGAAATGGGTCAAATAAAGTATTTTAAAAAATAAATATAAAATAGTACCCTTTTATCCAAACCAAAATAATGCAATCAATATCAAATCACATCTATTCAAATTCAAACTTTATTAGTTCATATAGAAAATATGTCCTTTTTTATATATAAATGAGGTCTTCTTTAAGATTTTTATAATTCATGAAAACCATAAGATTGAAATATAAAAATATAGGTTAAAAATTAAAATTTAATATAAATTAAAAACCTTTTCTCTCTCTCATCTCTTTTATCTTTTCTCTCAATACAACATATACGTATACACACATAATTGAATATATATTATTTTAAATTTTTTTAGAAATACTGTTATAGTTTGTGAAAACATTGTGAAACAACCACAAAGGTGGTGCCTAATTGGTTTGAGCTCCAAAAGTCAAAAGTACCAAGAGGTCCCAGATTCAAATCCAAGGAGGAATAAAAATTCCCTTGTGGCCATGGAGGTTCAAATGCGATGACTCCGAACTATTTGTAAAACATGTGGTCATCCTGGGATTAGTCGGCTCGCATAACGAGTTGGATATCCAGGTTAATAAAAAAACATTAAGAAACCACTTTATATCTACTAGATCTGGTATAGCTTGTGAATGCCAGTTAAATTAATGATACTAAATTTGTGAACGCCATGTGAATCTTCTGAACACGTTATGAGCACCCTAGTAAATTTTTTTAAGGTGGTTTATATTGTGTTTATAATATGTTCATCTTGTATGCACATTTAATTATGCATGTGTGTATGTTAAGAGCATTCACAATGTATGTTTATGTTGAAGTTCCCATTGAGTTTGATAAGAACCTCCAATGTGGGACTTGTTTTCTTGTCTAGTCATAGGTTATAATAAGAACCTAAGTGATTGAATAAGAACTCGGGTTTTTGTCTACATTCCTTTTTTATTAATTTTTTATTATTCTTTTATTGTTTCTTAATCATTTTATCTGATTTTAGTAAATCTATAAAACATATTAGTTAAAATTGATACAAAAAATGTAAATTAATTATTATAAAAGTATCTGTTAATTTAATTTAATT
>NC_037533.1:13379728-13389610 GCF_001531365.2 Cynara cardunculus var. scolymus
CATAATTTACTTATAATCTTGAATTTTAAGTAATATGCTTCAATATACAGTATTTCATGCATAAAAAATGATTTTTAAGAGTTTTAGTCAAATGCTTTATAATATAGTATATATATATATATAGGCTTGGTTTCACGTGAGACCAGTCTGTTTTCGTGAGACCCGTGAGACCACCTTTTTACATTTGAAACTTCACAGCAAAAACACTGTGAAGGTAAAAAAATCCGAACTTTCATAGCAAAAACACTGTGAAGGTTACTTTCACAACATTTTACTGTGAAGTTTCAAGTGTAAAAAAATGGTCTCACGGATCTCACGAAAACAAGTTGGTCTCACATGATCCCAATTATATATATATATATATATATATATATGACACCTAGGGCTGTAAACGAACCGAACGAACACGAACGAATGCTTGTTCATGTTCGTTCGCTTAACTTAACCGAAACAAACGAACGAACACGAACGGTAAACGAACGAAAATCTTTGTGTTCGTGTTTGTTCGTTTAGAAATCAAGTGTGTTCGTGTTCGTTTATGTTCGTTCGTTAACATGCTAAACGAACGTAAATGAACGTAAACGAACGAACGTAAACGAACGGGCTAAACGAACATAAATAAATATTATCTGAATTCAAAGTAAATAAACAAAAGATTATATATTAAATTTAGTATATAAACGAACATAAACGAACGAATATAAACAAACGGTAAATGAACGAACGTTCACAAACATAAATGAACGAACGAGACTCTTGTTCATGTTCGTTTAACTAAACGAACAAAAAAAATTTGTTCATGTTCGTTCATTTATTAAATAAATAAACATAAACGAACTTTCCGCCAAAAACGGTTTGTTGAACGTTCAGTTCGTTTACAACCTTAATGACACCATATAACTCATAAGAAAAACATTGAGAATCAACAATACTGTCAAATGCATCCAAATTCTCTGTATCCACAACATTCTTCAAGACTAACGAATTTTTCAAAATTTTCCTACGTTCCACAATATACTCACATTTTTTCAAATGCCAATTTTTAATCTTTGTCCTCCATATTAAAAAAATTAAATAACGAAAATTAATATCTATATTTGATTTTTTTAATAATGCTATATTGTATATAAGGGTTAAATCAAATGAAAACCACAAAAAAAATTATAAACCCATGAGAACCGCTTAAAAAAATATTTTTTGCATGATTTTTTTCCATCAAATGCTAGAATTTAAGGTATTGTTTCACATATATTTGCTTTATAATGTAATAGTTTCATATGCATTTGTTTTACATTGTAAAACTTTTACGTGTATTTTCCGTTTCACTATGTGAACAAAAAAAAAATTAATTCATGTGGATTTTGTGAACAAAAAAAAATAATTCATGTGGATTTTTTTCCTCATAGAAACACAAACATATGTCAAACAATAGCTAAAGTTATAGTATTTATGAAAAAATACTCATGTAAAAAAATATTTTTATATCAAGTCTCACAGGTTTATAACTTTTTTGCTTGTCAATCCATTATGGTCCTATATATATAAAAGTTATATTCTATAAATAAAAAAAAATGAAAAATGAGGTGTTTTTTTTTTGTAAAAACCTTCATTATAAAATTTTATTGAGTTTCTTATTTTGTTAATATGATAATGATGTGGCAGAAAAAAATATGAAAAACGAGGTTCTTAAGGGTTCTACCACTATGGATACTCTAATACGGAAATATGAAAGAGGAGATAAAAAGATATATATATATATATATATATATATATTTCCTTAAAAAAATTCATTAAATTTTATTTTAATGATAATTAATAACTTAATTATCTAAAATTAGTGGTTTAGAATGAATCTTAAATATCTCATAAATTATGGAGGTTCAAATGCGGTGAATCCGGACTATTTGCAAAGCAGATGGTCGTCCTGGAATTAGTCGGCTCGCATAGCGGGTTGGATATCCAGGTTAATAAAAAAAACTCAAAAACGTACAAGCTAATCTTGATATCTATACTTTACGTTTTGATCGTGTGCGTAGAAAAACGTTTTAAAGTTCAAGATTTCTCTGATTCATATAGAAAAACGTGCTAAAGTTAAATTGCATGTTTTTACTGTGTATCATGAATGTAGATGCTTAATACTTAATCATATGCCTTAAATTAATTATATAGTAATTAAGTGAAAAGATTTGAAAGGTAAATGTTAATTTTTTTAAGAAGAAACATTGAGATTTCTTTAACTGGTTAGGTCTTGGATTTACTTAGAATTGGTCATCAGTTTAGGTCATTTCAAAGTTACTTGAGGTTTTTTTGATCGTTAATTTCAAAGTGGTACAAAATTATTAGTCGTGGTGCGTACAAACTAGCATAAACACATACATTTAGAAAAATATTTTTTTTAATTAAAAAAGGTTTTAAAATTTTAGTAATACATGCCTTTTTTAATAAATTGTGTTACTCGAATTTTTACCAAATATCTTCACGAGGATCGAGTCAATCACCATCAAGGCGTTCTTGAAGAAGGGCAGGTTGTGCATGTGCTCGGGGACCAAGAAAACGAGGGGATCAAAAAATTTAGTATGTATTAAAAGTTGAAAATTGACGGTTCAAAGTTGTAGATTTTTACCTTAATATTTCAGATGTATCAAATTAAGTTGACATTTCTTGTGAACGTAGCATCTCTCGAAAGAAGTTTTTCAAAGTTGAATTTATTGAAGACATACTTAAGGTAATCAATGTCACAGCTCACAAGAAAGGCTAAACGGGTTGGCGATACTATGCATTGGAAAATATATATTAGATAATATTGATTTTGATATTATTATTGATGCATTTATGTCTAAGAATGCTCGAAAAAGTTGTTTTGTATGGATTGTTTGTATTTATTATATACAATTTGATTTCGGATGATAAAATCTAGGAGTGAATTACGGATTTGGTCCTTGTGGTTTACACTTTCTATCCACAGTGGTCCGAAAATTAAAATAAATATAGATATGATATCTCTGGTACGCATTTCCGCATCCGTTGAGTCCCTGCTTCTAATGAAATAAAAAAGATTCCGTTAACCTAGTTAAGTAAGGGGTATTTTAGTCTTTTTCATAATTTTTTTTATCTTTATCCTTATTAAGAATTAAAAAAATATTTTATATTATTATAATATATATATATATATATATATATATATATATACATGCACGCGCACACACACACAAAGATCACTGATAAAACCTTCTAACCAACACCCCACCCTCCGATCTCCTACGTGCCCCCAAAGATGCCAGTCTGGAATCCCTCACCACCATGAGCCACCATCAACTTCGTCACCTACCTCCTATTTCTCCAAGGTGCAGGTAGTGGCGGATCCAGAAACTTATATTATTGGGGGCACATTTAAGAGTGTCAAAACAAATTCTGAAATCAAATAACTCATTAGAACCAATACGATTTCAGGTTATTTGGTTTCCGGATTAAACGGTTCCGTTATCAAATAAATATAACTTATTCAGTTTGGTTTTCAATTAATTTTTGACTATTTTGGATAAACCGTACTTTTCGGTTAAACAAAAGCAAATGAACACACTACACATTAGTAGTTAGTAGCAAGAATTTAGAGTGCAAGAGGTCCATAACTTAGATTCAGTTAAAAAGAAATCAGATAGCAAAAGGCTAAGAAATCAAAAATAGAAAATAAATTAGTAGCAAACCTTAAATCAAAATAACAAATTAAAGAATCCTAAATCAAATAACAATTAAGAAAGAGAAAATTAATAATTAACAAATAACAATAATTATAAATCTATATAACAATAAAATGCAAAAAGAAAGTTGGAAAAAATCGAAATAGTGATTAATCAAATCATTAGCATTATAGCAAACAAAATAAAATGATTTTTAATAGATTGAGACTTGAAACTTAAGGGCGTTTAATTGATTCTTAAAATAATGACTCAGTGAAATAAGAATTATAAATGAAACACATAAATTTAGATTTGGAGCCTTACTTTTAATTGTTGGGGGCCTATTAAGAATTTTTTTTGGTTATTTTTTTTAAAAACCTACCGTTATACTCTATTTTGGTGCTTGTTGGGATTAGTTTGTTGGGGGCCTGTGCCCCCTACAAGTATAGTGTGCATCCGCCAGTGGGTGCAGGTATTGTTACGAGGGGCTAAAAATGGTGATGGTCAGAGAAGGGCCTAGAAATGGTGGTGGTTGTTTTTTGTTTTAGATTTGTATATACAAGAGTACAAGACCGTAAAGGGAAAGAAGCCAAAGTGATGGGCGAAAAACTCAACGACTAACCTTCCTCCTGATGTTCTGGCCTCCACCGTCGTGGTCTTCTTCGGAGACCCTCCCCACCCTAACCATCTCCTTGTTTCTTCGATATCACGTTATCGTCCCACCCTAGAGCTCCCTCTTTGTGGATTTCGTCTTCCCAGAGCATCAAGTTATTGTCCCCCATCTCCCTCTCCTACCTAGAACCCTAATCAAAATATGTACAGAGCTTTGATTTAATGCGTCTTCGATTTAGGTTTAGGATCTGTTTATGTGGATTTTTATTTAAGATTTTCGTTTTAGATTTTGAATTTTGATTTAGGATGTGTTTATGTATTTAATTTATGTTTTAGATCGGTTTATGTATTTAATGCTTGACAAAAAATAAAAGAATTTGGTTAAATTTATGCTTTGATTTAAGTTTTACTGTTTGTTTATGTTCATCTTGTTGTTCTTCATCTTCTTGTCTTTTAGAGAAGATGAAGGTTCATAATAGAAAAAAGACAAACAATAATAAATGACCAAAATGCCCTCTTGTTTAACTGGGCTAACAAATTTTGTTAGAGGGAGAGACTCAATAGGTGCGAAAATGCGTACCAAGGATATCAAATCTGTATTTATTTTGATTTTGGGATCAGTATGAGTAGAAAGTGGGAACCATATGGACCAAATCCGTAATTTACTCTAAAATCTAAAGTTAAACTACAATTTTGGTCCCTGTGGTTTATGCGAATCTCCTAAAGTGCTCCTTGAACTTCAATAATTACAATTATCATCCTACTGGTTGCATTTTGCTCTAAAATTGGTCCTTCTTACTAACTATGTTAGAAAAAAATCTAGTAAAGTAAGGACATTTTAGTCTTTTTTTATATTTTCTTTATTTTATTTTAACAAATTAATAAATATTTAATATATATATATATATATATATATATATATATATATGAATTTTTTTATCAGTCGGCCCTCCCCCACTCCGGTGGTGTTCTCCGTCAGCATCTCCCGTTGTCTTCTCAGACAGCCCCCTCTCTGGCGGTCTTCTCCAACAGGACCCTCTACTCTAGTGGTCTTCTCCAACCCAACCTTTTTTTTTCTTCTTCAACCTTCCTTTAGGTCTTCCCCAGACCTGCACCACACAGACACTACACACACATACATACATACATACATACATACATATAATATATGTATATATATAAATACACCACACTGCATATATAAAAAATACATCACCATCGATCTCTGTGTATGCAGCCATGAACAACGATCTGTATATATATATACACACACCCCACTATGCTTCTATTAAAAAAACATACACACACTATTATATATAACACACACACTGTGCATATATAAAAATACATACACACTGTGCATATATAAAAAACACACACACCTGTGCATATATGAAACACACACACACACACACTGTTATTCTTGCAATTTCTTTCCCTAGCCTGCTTTCAGAGGTTATGTCCTGGGAACCACTTAAACCAGCAGTTAAAGTATCAGGTACAACCCGCTTCAATCAACATTATCCCAAACTCAAAACTTCGTTTGTTGGATTGGACACAGATGATTCCTATGAAACTCATTAGAACCCGAGGGAGAAGCCTCATAACCTTGAAATGATCTTCCTCGTATCAGCATATGAAAGACCTGGAGCCTTTGACATGGGCACGTCTTTTCACCAGAAAGACCCCTAGATCATGCAGGTGCAAATTGCAACCCGGCCTCAGAACCATTATCAGTTGTATCCGCCAGACAAGATGACCGAAAAGACGAAAAAGGGTAAAAGACAACTAGAAAAAAACAAAAAAAGGGCAAAATGACAAAAATAACCCTGACTTAGGGACCATGTTTAACAAAGTTAGCGAGGGACCAATTTTAAAGCAAAATATAAACCGTAGAGATGATCATTGTATTTATTTAAGTTCAGGGACCACTTTTAAAGATTCGTGTAAATTACAGGGACCAAAATTATAGTTTATTCTAAAACTTACATTTTAGTTTTTCCCGTGATTACAAATGACCCGGTTTTTTAAAGATCATGCTAGCTTATAAAATGTCAGATACCTGTCTGATCATCATATGAAACAAACAAAAATCGTTCTTTTTAAAAAGATTGATATGACTTATTGTAAAAAACAATCACACCAAAAATTAACATAGAACGTACGTAACGTTTAAATCATATCTTCTAGGGACATCAAATATTTCATTCGATGATTGGTCAATGTCCTTGTCTCCCTTCTACTTTTTTGAAAATTTTGAGGTTTCAAAACCTTAAAATTATGTTGTGTTTTATGAGAAAGTATACAAATTACTATTCTTTTGATGATTGTATGCATGAAATTAATGTCCTTATGTTTAATAATCTCCTATACACGTTATTTTGAACTTGGCGTACGTAGCAATACAATTGAATACACATTTAGCATATAAATGTTTAAATAATAATTTTTTTGTATTATTATTATTTTTTTGATTAACCTGAATATCCAACCCGCTATGAAAGCAGACTAATCCCAGGACGACCACCTGCTTTGCAAATAGTCCGGAGTTACCGCATTTGAACCTCCGTGGCCACAAATGAATTTTTATTTCTGCTTGGATTTGATTTTTTTTTGTATTATTTTGATCTTATATTAGGTATCTCAATGGGTAGCATAAAACCCATAAAAATTGGTGCAAACAATAAATCTTCTCCAATGAGTAACACCAACGTACAATATTCAAGGTATATTCCTTTTTACCTTCGTTATTTAACATAAATAAATAGTGTGACACCAAAGTTGATGTAAGATTTGTGATTTGATGTCGTATTTAATATTTGGTGTAAGATTTAGAGGGTGTTTGAGATTGCTTATAAAAACAAAGTATTGACTTATTTTGTATGGTATCGGTAATAAGCACTTTTGTGTGTTTGGATAAACAACTTATACCGGTGCCAAACCGGTAATAAAGAGTTTTTGAAGAAGTTAAACTCTTCTAACTTATAATAAGTTGATAACGACTTTTGTAGAAAAGCACAAGTTGTTTCAATATATAAATCCGAAACACATCTTTATCCCTTGAAGTAGATGATATATGAAAAGTTCATCTCACATAAACCAAACATTATAATAAAACTACAATTCCCAAGCTTCCCTTTTAACAAAATAATCTAAAGGGAATTTTGTTTGCATAAATTTGTAGCTAGCAGCTCTTTCTGGGCTTGCTTTTCCTCCTGCTTCTTCTTGGTTGATCCTTATGAACAGCAGCAGCAGCAGCAGCAGCAGCAGCAGCAGCAGCAGCAGCAGCAGCAGCAGCAGCAGCAGTAGTAGGAGATGATGATGATGCCTCTTGTTTGACCAATTCTTCATTTGACTTTGCTTTCTTTGACTCCAATGTCTCTTCCTGTAAATCTTGATACCTTTCTTCTTCTTCTTCTTCTTCTTCTTCTTCTTCTTCATCATCATCTTCTTCACTTTTCTCCACTATCTTTCTGGGTCTGCCTCTCTTTCTTGGAGCTATCTGTTGTACCTGTTGCTGTTCCAGTTGTACCACTTCTCCAATCACTGATGATGATGATTCTGCCATGGCTAATGACACTTCCTTTGTTTTCATTGCTACCTTCTTCTTTCCCATCTCCCAAAACCCTCAAATCATTGATATCACACAGATGACAGAACCCACCAAAAAGATCCAATCTTTTTGTGGTTTTCTGGTTGGAAATTGAATATTTGATCTTTTAAGACACCATCTATGTGAAAGAATCAATACCCATTTGAAAAAAACCACATAGAAGTATATGAGATGTAGAAGAAAATCAAGAAAAACATGCAAACTTAGAGGTTTTTGCAGGAAGAAAAGACAAGCAGGATGAGGAGGAGATGAGGTTGAAAGGCAGTGTGATGATAAGTGGGGATAATGAGAAGACTACTACTACTACTACTCAGCCTTTGTCTTGGCTTTGGTTTGTTTTCTTTTACCCTATTTTCTATTTGTGCTTTTTTTGCAATATTCCACCAACAGTCCTTCATCTTTATTCAAATATGAGTCTCACCCTCTAACATGTTGTATGTATGCATTTCATGCCCCTTTGATTAATAGATGTTATAATATAATCGTTGGACCGGCTCGTGTGATGGGGGCACTCCAAAGACTGATGACGTATACTCTTGTATAGACTTCGTATATAGGCACAATATAGGATGTGAGAGACGACATTTACTGGCGTAAGAGAACGGAAATGTGTTGATATGGTTATGATTTTAAGAACCTAATAGAAACAACTGTGTAGAGACATAGAAGATGGTTTGAACTAGAGGCAAAACAAGATACGTTTAATAAGACTGTTTAGAACGTGTAATAGTTTGCATTTAGAATAGTTTGAATTAATATGTTTCGGCTTAAAATTAGTTAACTTTTTGTTTCAAAGGTGTTTTTATCCATATCGTCAGGGAAATTTTAGTTCCTATGTTTAATGTTGCTCCAAATATCTATGCTCTCCCTTCATCTATATGTAATCGATTATCTATCGAGAATGCATCAAGGCATTCGAGACAATTTACACGTATGGTTCCATGTGGGTCCCGTTCAATAGACTTTCTAGTAATTAGTTTAAAGAGTAATTTAGAAAGGATTTGAAAACTAAATATATTTCTGAAAAGATAACATGATAAAACATATTTATAACATTTGGGGCAACAATAAACCTAGAAACTAAAAATAGATCTAGCAATCACAATCATTTGATATGTGTTTCATCTACATCATTGCAATTAAGTCATCATTTTCGTTAACACTAGTATAATATTAATTTATTTATTAATAGTATAGTAACTTTTTATTTAATAGATAAAATAAATAAAATTTTATTTTAGTTAATAAAATAATTTGTGATTTAATGATTATTTAAGACGAAAAGTCAATTACCAGCAATTCCAACCGGTTTCATAGGGAACCTGCTTCCAAAGATGCCAATATGAGGAGGTATTTTTTTTTTTGACTCACTCAATGACTCAGACTAGCGAAGGGACTGAAATTGAACCGTAGAACATGTCTTGTATTTAGGAAAAGTTGCATCACATGAGCTCCTTTGCCAGTTCATAATTACTTAACTATTATATTTGTGTCTGTAATGTATATTTATTTAAAAAAAATTTATTACTGAAAGCGTTTAAGAAATGATGTAAAAACAATTGAAGATTGAGGATGAAAAATTAGAGGTAATGAAAGAATGCGCTGCAATCTTAAGAAAACAAGAAAATAAACAACTTTAAAATCGAAAGTTAGTTATAAAAATGACGCAAATTAATGTTATTAACCATGACAGAAAAACAGGAGAAATGTTGTAAAAAAATATTTTTGTTGTTTTATTAATTACTTGTAAGAATTCTTGTAATTTAATAACGTTTGTAACTATATTCATTTGTATATCTATTTTTCATAACATGTGTATTGAAGTTGCGTAATTATATATGCAACAACAATGATATAAGCATTCATTTTGTATTCTTAAAAATGTATGTGAAATAATAATAGTAGTAATTTATAGTTTTTGGAGACTTTTATATATATATATATATATATATATATATATATATATATATATATATATAT
>NC_037533.1:13390094-13392133 GCF_001531365.2 Cynara cardunculus var. scolymus
TCATTTACAATATTTTCTATTAAATATGGAAGTTATTAATAAATCTTAATTAAGAAAACGTAATAAAGGAAATTGTATAAATGGTAACATTAAAATATTTAATTATATTATAATATTAAAAATTTGATTTGATATATTGTTATGAGATTGAATCTGCAAACGGATCTTGAAGATTGAATTGTATTATGGAATGAAATCGTAAATTATGGTTCAAATTAAAAAAATAATGTTAATGAAACAAGTTTTATGAAGGTGAAACTGGTTTATATTGTAATTGATACATGAGTAATATGAAATCGTTTCATTGTGAACCACGTTTCAGTGATAGTGTAGTTGATCCGTTTAGTAGAAAAAAATGGAACATGAAACGGGTGCATAATTTATTTGGTTCGTCATGAAATAATTGCATGATGAAACGGGTACATGATAAATCAGCTTCGGGATCTTGAAGATTGTAATCTGCTCGAGAATCTTGAAGATTGTAAGGATTAAATGAAAGAATGCATCAAATCATGAGTGAAATAAAAAAATTAATTTAAATGAAACAGGTTTCATGAAAGTGAAACTGAGTCATGTTGTAATTGATTCATGAGTAATATGAAATCATTTCATGGTGAACCATGTTTTAGTGATGGTGTAGTTGATCCGTTTAGTAGGAAAAATGGAACATGAAACGGGTGCATATTATTTGGTTCGTCATGAAATAATTGCATGATGAAACKGGTACATGATGAATCTGCTTCGGGATCTTGAAGATTGTAATCTGCTTCAGAATCTTGAAGATTGTAAGGATTAAATGAAAGAATGCATCAAATCATGAGTGAAATAAAAAAATTAATTTAAATAAAACAGGTTTCATGAAAGTGAAACTGGGTCATGTTGTAATTGATTCATGAGTAATATGAAATCATTTCATGGTGAACCATGTTTCAGTGATGGTGTAGTTGATCCGTTTAGTAGAAAAATGGAACATGAAACAGGTGCATATTATTTGGTTCGTCATGAAATAATTGCATGATGAAACTGGTACATGATGAATCTGCTTCGGGATCTTAAAGATTGTTATCTGCTTCATAATCTTGAAGATTGTAAGAAGTAAAGGAAGGAATGCATCAAATCATGAGCGAAATAAAAAAATTAATTTACATGAAACAGGTTTCATGAAGGTGAAACTAGTTCATGGCGTAATTGAACAATGAGTGGTGAACTGCTTTCATGGTAAAACCCGTTTCAGTGATGGTGTAAGTGATCCATTCAGTAGATAAAAGGAAAAATGAAACGGGTGCATAATGTAGGCGGTTCGTCATGAAATAATTGCAAGATAAAAAATAAATTAGTTTCATTAATAATAATAAATGTTAACGTAAAAATAATAAATTACTTTACAAAAAATAGATTAGTTTAATTAATAATATGATATACATGATATGGTTTCCTTGAATAAATGAATATTTGTTTTTACCCTTTTACCCTTATCGGTATTATAAAATGTATTTTCAATTTTTTTTATTTTTAATTTCCTTAAATAAACTTGATTAATCTTAACCATTGATCAAGAAAATGGATGAGTGAGATTGGTTTACACGGTTTAGACAAATGAAGGCGGTTTTTATTTGATTGCTCCTATATATATATATATATATATATAGACTTGGGATCATGTGAGACCAGTCTGTTTTCGTGAGACCCGTGAGACCACCTTTTTACACTTGAAACTTCACAACAAAATGCTGTGAAGGTAACCTTCACAGTGTTTTTGCTGTGAAGGTTCGACTTTTTTAAACCTTCACAGTGTTTTTTCTGTGAAGATTTGACTTTTTTAAACCTTCACAGTGTTTTTGCTGTGAAGATTCGACTTTTTTTAAACCTTCACAGTGTTTTCGATGTGAAGTTTCAAGTGTAAAAATGTAGTCTCACGGGTCTCACGAAAACAGGCTGGTCTCACGGGTCTCACGAAAACAGGCTGGTCTCACGTGAACCCAACCCTATATATATATATATATATATATATAGAGGAGTGATCATATGAAAACCGCCCT
>NC_037533.1:13400048-13405513 GCF_001531365.2 Cynara cardunculus var. scolymus
AATAATAGCCTCAACTGTAGAAGACTTCAATGAACTTCTATAAGCAGGACCCTACTGCCAATGCTAAAAGCAGATTCAGATGCCACTGTTGAGATTGGGATAACTAAGATGTCCCTAACTATCCGAGCAAGAGTTGGATACCTAATCTCATGAGTTCTTCAATAGTCCAAAATGTTTAGACTGTTCACATGAGGCATGAGCTTCTCCTCTAAATAACATTCAAGTTCAGATTTTACGGCTTGAGAAGTCACCTTATTTGAAAAGTTATCGAAGTCCTGATAAATAACAAAAAGATATTAGATAAATAGCATAAATCAGAAAAAGTATAAAAGAAAAAAAATAGTAAATGTATATACGATCATAAGTGAAGCAGAAGCCACATCTAGCACATCTTGAGATCCTTCTTGGGAGTCCAATGATCCACTCTTAGGTTGACCAAATTTGGTTTTATTCAAATGTGACTCATCCACATACTCATTAAATAATGAAAACACTTTCTTCTTTATTATTGCCAACTCAGATTTGTACCCGTGCCCATAAACTTTCTCATAACCCCATTCAACAATCTGAAATTTATAACGAGGATCCAAAACAACAGCAAATTCCATAACTGTGCTAAAATTAGCCCAATATTTCTCAAACTTCTCATACATCCGACTAGCCATGTTTTGCATGAAAGTATCACCACTGTCTTTTTCTTTGTGTAACAACACTCTAACCGTCAAAACATTAACAAAATAAAGATTGGTAGTAGTATATTTAGAGCCAGAAAATGCACAAGTTACCTCATAGAAAACCTTCAAGAACTTGAAAGTCCTTTCAATTCTTCTCTACTCATCACTTGTTGGACAATGCAAATAATTAGCATCATTTTTCGCCAAATGAATAAAAGCTTTTTTATAGTACAAAACTGAATCCAACATAATGTAAGTCGAGTTCCATGGAGTGGGAACATCTTGTCTTAAACTCCTTGAAGATTGTAGCTCTACATGTGCAACACTACTTAAAAACCTTTGCCTCCTAGATTGTGAACTTTTATAGTACTTCACAGTATTTCTAACCTTTACAATAGCATCATCAACCTCTTTCAATCCATCCTGACAATTAGGTTCATAATGTGTGCGCAACATCTAACATGAAAATATTCACCTTCACAAACCAAATCAATTTCAGTCTTCAAAAAATCAACCATTTGCATCATCAGAAGAAGCGTTATCTAGAGTAATTGAAAACATGTTCTTTTGAATCCCCCAATCCTTCAAAAGACTAAACACGCGATCACTCAAAGCAAGACCAGTGTGTGGTGGAGCCAAAAAACTAAAATTTAGAATCATTTTTTGCAAGTTCCAAGAATTGTCAATGAAATGGGCAGTCAGGGACATATAACCATCGGTGGTTATGGATGTCCAACAATCAGAGGTCAAACAAATCCTACCAGGAGTACAAATTAAAACATCTTTCATTTTCAACTTTTCCATCCTATACATCTTCAAAATATCAGCCTTTTATGGTATTCCTTGAAACAACTTTCACTTCAGGATTTAAATAAGTGAAACACTTCCTAATTCCCTCATATTCAGCAAATTGAAATGGGAATTCATGTTTCACAAGAGCACTAGCTAATAGCTCACGAAAAGTATTAGTGTTAAAATCAGGGATCCTACTATTTAATGAACCACCAGTCCACCGCTACCACCATAATCCAACACCATCTGCCCAATATCCTTAAATTCACTTTTTTTTGCAACTTCTAAGATGGCGTTTCAAATTCCCGGTACCCATCCTAGTTTCAGCATTATAAACCTGACCACACTGTTTACATTTATAATATAACTCACCATTTTCATCAGGATCCATAAAATCAAAGCTATTCCATACCGCAGATGTAAGTTTTCTTTGATGTTTGAATTCCACACCAGATTTGTTTGGTTTTAGTTGGTTAATCGGTTTCTTCTCGTTGTTCTTTGACGGAGGTGGAGGACTTTGTAGATCATCTTCTTCCAAAATCTCAACCATACTACTAATATTAATCATTGAAATAAAACACAAAAGTAGTAATCAATAATCATTGAAATAGTATTGGTTAGTGGTTACTATAAAAGAACCATATCAAACAAACAAACATTATAAATTTATAATGAACTTACTGATCTTTTTAGTAATGCTGGACGGAGACTCGGAAGTCGGAAAGCCTGTTGAGACAAGTAGAGGGCTATTAGTTAACCACTTGGTTGAAAACTATTTCCAAACCGAGGCAGATCAATTACTGGTTGAAAAATATTTTGAAACTTTGTTGCCTTAACCTTAAGGGGATGTTTGGGTTACTGATGGCCAATATGCAAATGCTTAGAACCAAGTTGAAAGTGTTGGATCTTAAACTCTGTTGCCTTGATCTTAAGGGGCTGTTTGGGTTACTAATGAACTCCTTTCAACATTTTTTTCCAGTTCTTGTGGATTTGGGCAGCTTTTATATGATCTAATTCAAACAATATAGTCACCAATTCGTATTATTTTCTTTCAGAAAACATAGCTATCATATATTAATATATCATCACAGAAATCTCTTCGCAGTTAGCACTATCAGAAGGAGATAAACCATGTATTTTTTTTGCTCACATTGAGCTCACAAACGAGAAGATGTATTCATAGTTGATACTACTACATATAATTTATCGTTTTAGGAAAAGTTTAACTATATACTCCTTAACTGCTTAACATTTTTTAGACGCCATTAAAGTTTTGGAGGATGGTGATCTACAAACTCTTGGCTTAATGGATTATGATAAGAGGCTTTCTCACACCTTCACTGCTCATCCAAAGGTTGATCCAGTTCCTGGTAAAACCCTTTTCTTCACTATAAGAGGATATGAATCCTTCGAAGTGATAGTCAAACCAAACGAACCCAACATATCCATTAAGATCATGTTTGTGCAGACTAACATTATTCAATACAGATGGGTCTGTGCAGATACAAACACAAATTCAAACTTGAAAAGAAATCACTAAAGTGATACAAAAATAGATAGAAAYAGATAGCCACACCACACAAATAACAAATTCAAACTTGAAAAGAAATCACTAAAGTTCGATAAAGTCATAAAGTAACAAATAATCAAAGAGAAGCATGAAATTCATATGATCGATACGAAGTTTAACAACAAAATACTAAACAAACATGATCATAAAGAGCTTACAAGATGGGAAATGTTTGATTCTATCAACAAAACACAAGCGGAAGTCGGAAGGTCCTTTATTTTAGCTCCGCAATGGTGAATGACTCTGCTATCGCTCAACGCCTCAACCTCAAATCGAAAACTGAAACCAATCGAAATCTTTGATTGGAGAAGGTAGAACTCAAAAGAAGGGGATAAGATTGATAATCGAAGCGTATGAAGATTGAAGGATTGAAGAATTGAAGACGCGAAAGTTCGAGAGTCGAGACTCATGATACTGATTAGTAATCGAAGCGTATGAAGATTGAAGGCAAAAGAATTGAAATTGAAGCGTCATCGTGAAACTTGGGCCAATTTATTTAAGAAGAAACAAAATAAAAAGTAAAAAATTAATATAATAGATATAATATTAAAAATAAAATAAATTTATATAATATTTTAAGTGAGTTGAAAACAGGTCAAAAAATTCAATCCAACCCAACCCATTTATTTAAATGGGTTAGACGGGTTGACCCATTTATTTAAATGGATTGAAAATCTCAACCCAACCTGCTAATTCTGGGTTGGGTTTGGGTTGGGTTAATGGATTGGGTCATTTTTTGCCACCCTACCTAGCATTACCTCCAAAAATCTCATCACGTTCTTTTTTCCACTCCTAGGATTTAGTTTTTGTATTGTTTTGATATGATTTATGTTATCTATGATCTTAATCTTTCACTTGATTTGCTGAATAAATTGTTTTGTTCCTTGTGATGTTCTTTTGTTGATGGTTTTGGTCATGTTATATGATGTATCTTAGCTTGAAACTTTGCATGTATCTTATAATTTCATGCAATTGCTTAGAAAGTAGATGTAGTCTCATGAAGGCATTGAGGTAACCGAGGCATACCCACATGTATGGATCTTTGCTAATGATGGGAGGGGAAATTCCTTTTATAGTGGTTTAACTGCTAACGAGTTTTTCTTCCGCACGTTGGGAGGCAGAGAAGGGCTTGTCGATACAATGATAAGATTCCTGTTATATTTCACATTTATTTGTCTTTTGGTCATTGCAACCTCTCAATCTATTTTGAAATTTAGGATAGAAACTAGATAGTCTTGTGCATTTGCTATCATTTGGTGATGTTAGACATGAGTTCTTTTAGATGTTCATCAATGTTAGTGCAAGTTTACATAGCGTTTGAATTTTATAATTAACAGCTACCGGTTGAAGATGTAAATTGTTCATAAAAAATGCTCTTAAAGCAATTTTCTAATGGTAATATTGCTGATATCATGACAAGTTAAGCAATTTTCATTGTGTTCAATTTGTGTTGGGGACTTTTGTTCTAAGCTCCACCTTCAGCATTTAACGAGTTGATACCTGCAAACTAACTGGTGTATCTACCGAAAACTTTGACAGATTAGTATGGCCAAGTTACTTAGAGGAATAACCCTTTTTAAGTGTTTGATCGTCATGAACTAATGTAAATAATGAATTTTTTGAATAGGTTTGTATGGAAAAACTACATTGGAGGAACAACCACTTAATTATGTCTCAGTGTGGTTCCAAAGGATCCCCTATCAATATTGTCAGATGATTGCATGTGTTGGTTAGCAATTAGTGGAGGCCAACGTGCTCCAAATGGATTTATTAATCGAAGTCTTCCCCATTCTCAAAGAATGTCAAAAAAACCCTGTTGTATGTCTTGTGCTCTCATGGTTTTTAAGTTGAATATTACTTGCTTTATATTTATTTCTACGGTTTCTTAAGAGACATTTATATTTAAATAGGTATAGCTTCTCTTCCTCAAGAGACTTTAGTCCCAACAAGTAGAATCTCAAATCTAAGAAAATTTTGTCAAAAACAAATATTTTTAATGTGTGCTAATTCTTAGAATTAGAAAGCATAGAAAATGTAGAAATCATAATTATGAGGATGATTGATGAATGTAAAAGAAAAGAGAACTGCGGTTGGATTTTAATAAAGTTGGTCAAATTGATCCAATTCAATTGTTTGAATTTTGATAATCAATTTAAAGCAATTAATTTTGCATAATTGATTAATTCCAATCAATAATTAATTCATTTGGATTTATCGAATTAATCTCCAATTCATTTTTAACCATCTATACTATATTATAAAGTACTTGACAAAAATTCTTAAAAATCATTTTTTATGCAAGTAGATTGTGCGTAAGTATAACTTATTAAAGCTCCATAGCTGAATTCGTGTAACTAATTGCAAATAAACATAATCAAATACAGGATAAACATCTCATTTTAAATATAAAAAATCTAAAATATAATTAG
>NC_037533.1:13406989-13416420 GCF_001531365.2 Cynara cardunculus var. scolymus
GGGTAGGATGTGGTTGTGTTCTACAAGTCTTTTCATTATGGGGAATTGAGAAAAAGAAGACAAAAATGAATGGTTTCTGTGTATGGGAGATGTACATATATAGATTTTGGGTGTAAATATAAATATATATAAATATAAAGAAATATAGATATAGATAGATAGGTGAAGGGGTTGCTGCTACCGCCACCCTAAACCCCACTCCTTGTCAATTCTYATACATCCCTCCTTCATCATCATCCTCTCACATCACAATTTTTTAATATATTTTTTAATTTTAAAATTACATTTTACATCCTCATCCATTGTGGCCGCTTTCTTCATCTGTATTCACTGTCTGCTACCCATTTTACCATAGACCTCGTCTGGGTCAAAGTTGTTTGTCGATGATAGAAGCTCGTCGAAGGTGAACACCAGCGGGAGGAGGCTGGTGGAGCGATGGCGGTGGAGGTAAATAACCATCAGATCTTCTAAATGTGAGTTCTTTCTTATTCTTCTAGAAATGTATGTACTTATCAAGATGAACAGTAGAAAACATACAAATATTACAGCTAAAGACATCATTGCTACTCGTATTTGGGTTTTAAAACCTCCGGTGATGATTTTTGAGGTTGGATTGAGGATTGAAAGCATAAAAATGGTTTATTTGGGTCAAATGAATTGAACCCACAAATGCCATTGATGGATTTGAAAGTTGTGCAGTTTGAAAAGTAAGAATCTTTTTTTTTTCCCATTCAACTTTAATTCCAAATTTCAAGAAACTATCAAGAAACCCTAAAATGTCATATTGGCAGCCTTTTTTATAGAGTTGTGGAGGGTGAATAGATCCACAAGAACGGATAATCTGAAGTGGATTTTTGGTAATTTTACATTCCCATGGACAATGGCTGCAGTTTGGGAGGGTTGGGGACAGGCAATAGCTTATAACTGCATTCTTACTACTCTCTATCCTATTTTATTTCTTCATTTAAAATTGCTGAGACATGAGAAATATTCATATCATAGTCATAACCATTGTTTACTAAAACAGTCGAGGCTTATGTCAGTTTGCTGCATTACTCTTACATGCTCCATAATATCAATTTTGTTAGTCTAAAGAGGCATCAATAATGCTTTTTTTGATATCAAGAATGCTTTTTTTGCCAAATGCACAAAAATGAAATGGAAACAACTAGCTTTACACACTGGATGCTCATTGATCAATATTCCAATCTACTGAACATCTTGCCCAATTAGTAGGAACAAGAATGAACCAGTAGGAATATGTTTAGAACACATACAAGAAGAACCAAAATATTCCAGAACATGGGTAGAGAATGCAAACAGTAGGAATATAAAGAGAATTCAGAAAGCAAAATTAAAACCTCAATACCTCAGAGAAATGCTAGGGTTTTGAAGAAGTTGTGAAGAAATCAAAACATCAAAAGTCTGGTTATATGCACCGAGGAAGGCTTCTTGGTAACCACTCATTTATGCAAAGTTTGCAGCAATTGAAGAAATCATATGCTGACTTTACTTATTTGGTTTTGGTGCAGAACATACATCAACAAGAACTTGGAAAAGAAGAAAAGAGAAAGCAATTTTGACTTTACCCAAATTGATTTGGCTTTGAAGGATCTTTTCTAGAAAAGGAAGAGAAGAGAGAAAGAAGTCTGAACATTTGTCATTCAATGCATAAAAGCTTGTACCACATGCATGATGAGTTGTAATTAAGAGTTTTTTGAAAATCTTGCATAAAATAGTTGTAACCTATGCTTAGTAACTTGTATTTAAGACTTTGTCTTAAATGGTTATATATGTAGTATAGATATAATATATATATATATATATATATATAATAGAGAGAGGGGGGCTTAATCATTTGAGAACTTCAAAATTTGTGAGATCCATGATGACTTCTAAATTATGGACTTATGCTTTTGTTTTACATGATCTATTTTCATCTAAATATAGTATTTAATGTATTGATTAACATATATTTGTTTTACAATATATTTATTTCTTATGTATTAGGTTCATAATGTGAAACTTTAGTACGTGTATTTTATGTTTCATAAACACTCCAAAAATGCTCATATTATGAACTCATACATATGAAACAAATATATGTTAATTATTACACTAAATTTTCGTCATAGATGAAAAAATCATATAAAATAACACATGATACACTAGTTATTAGATATCTCACAGTTTAAAGAGTTCTTAGAATAGACTTGTATATATATTCCTATGAAAACAATAACTAAATAAAAGAATAAGAAAATGGTCAAATCACATGTGATTTTACACTAAAATCACATGTGATTCACGCGCCATGACTCGAGGTCCCGAACCACGTCACTCGCACACCCTTACGTCGTCTATTAGTGTAAAATCACGTGATTTTCCACCTTCATTTGGCTATTTTTGTATTCCCTTATTTTGTTACCGTTCTCGTTTGAACTTATCTCTCTCTCTATATATGTGTGTGTGTGTGTGTGTACGTGGGGTTTCAAACGAGAACACCCTTGTTTTACGAAAATGCGGAAACACTTTTAGGCTTCCAAATTAGTTAACCCATAATAAAAATTAAAATAAATTAGTAGTATTTATCAACAATTTATAATGATCTTAGATTTGTCTTTATCCTTAAATGTTGTTAAAATCATCAAAGACTTTTTATGTCGATGCCTCTGTTATCAATAATGTTGTGATAATGATATGAATATATGATTTTGCTATGATAATAATGTGATAATATTTTGATAAATCGAAAACTTCTTATAATGTGATTTTGCTATGATCATGATATGATTTTACTATGATAAATTGAAAATCAATGATGCTCACGTCCACAATCATCGACCCTATCTGTTCATTATGTGATTGTGATTTGCAGTTTTTTTTCCATTTTACCCCTACATGTATTTAATATTTCTAAAATAGGGTAAATATTTAGTTAATTACTCTCTTAATACTTTTAAAATTGTGACTTAACAATTAACATAATAATTTTCAGGCTCGTTCCTGACATTTGATAGGCCCTGGACAAACGTAAAAACAAAACTCACTGCAAGAAACAAGGCAACGACTTTTGTCGTCGCAAAAAGTTCATTTATCATCAGAAAGAGTATATAACAACGACATGCTATAACTTGTAGCAGAAACATGTCATCTCTAAAAAATGCATCGTCAGAGTTCACTTTTCTTGTAGTGACCCTCGGTAAGTACGGAAAAAAAATCAATAAATTACTTTCATTAGTATAAAATTGAGTAGAAGAAATGCTAATAATTTAGTGAGAAAAGAAATCTCAATAACAAGAAATATGTGTTATTTTGATACAAAAAGAGAATTCGTGTGAATGAAGTAATAATGAGGGTCCATGAGAGATCAATAATAAAGAAGATTATCAAGGTTTTCTATACAAGTAGACAAATGAGGATCAATAAAAATATGAAAGAAACGATGATTCATTGAGATCCAATAAGAATAAATAATGAATTAAACATATAATATGCAAGTTCAACAAATGATTATTTGAACATTTAAATAGAATCTTGTGATGTGGTGGAATCCCAATGAAAGATACATAAGTCAAACAATTGATGAAAATATCTTAATTCTATTTTCCTTCTTTTTTTGTTCAACTAAAATAAGATGTTAAAATTAAAAGTTTATAGAACATGACATGTATAAGAGACATTACTAAATACATCTAGTAGAAAGAAAAAATTATTGATTAATCACAAAACCATGAAACACGTCATAAATTATAAGAACAATAGATTGATTGTCAAACAATAGTAAAAAATATTATTTAGAAGCAAAAATAGATAACAATAGTCAACAAAAACAATTAGAACAAGATAACCAAATAGCAATAGTCAATACAAACATAAACTGATAAAAATATCCAACAAAAATATATAGCAATAGCAAGTACATGATCTTAAAGTTGAATTGTTGAAGCACAAAAACAGTCAAGCATATAGAGATAGCAATAGTCAATATCATTGGACCTTATTGGAGATAAAAAAAAATAGAGCGACAATAAACAATATCATATAATGAATGACCAATTTAATTTTTTTATTTTCTTCTCCAATGAAATTAGTTGATATATTTTTGTGCTCTTATTATCTACTAAATTCTTTTTGCCTCTTATTATATGCTACAATTTTTTGGGTTTTTTTTAATATATTAAATTCTTTAGACTACTATTGTATTTAAAAAAAAATAGGCCCCGTGATATTTTTGGGCCCTAGGCGTGCGCCCGTGTCGCTCTCCCCGGGACGACCCTGATCATTTCTCGCATTTATATAAATCACATATGTTTTCTTGATCATACTTGACATCTTTCCATATGTATGTGTTTGCCTCATTGTTGTTCCCAAGTCTTAAAAGTTGACATCTAACATTAGTAGAGCCGTTATTTCTTTAGGCCTTCCAAATTCATATATCCATCGGTTAAAAACATTAGAGGTGTATATTGCTAATTGCTAATTGCTAATTGCTAATTGCTAATTGCTAATTGCTAATTGCAAAGATATGAAGGGTTGATTATGTAATATGTACAAAAGATGGGGTGTTTTGCAAAAATTGCTTTTATTTTTCATGGTAAATCCCAAACCATGCTTTCTTGGAGTTTCAAAAGTAAAATAAAACCATGGGCATATGTAATTCAGATGGCAGAAACCAAGTCTTTAACTAAAACAATTATTCTATAATGTTTCTCCTAATAATTAGTTGTTCTAATTCTAAGGACTAAGGAGACATAAGGCCTTTTCTTCGTAAATCCAATCCGGACACCATCTCTCTTTCCGATGATGGTTATGTGACCAGTACAGTGTTGACACTCCAAAGGATGGTATATATATAGGTGGAAGTTCAAACAAGAACACGTTCATTTTACGAGAATGAAAGAACACCCTTTGACTATAGACAAAACCAAATCAAATAAACTCGGTATGTCACACAGGGGTAGGATGTACACATACCATGCCACTAACCGAAGGGTAAAGAGGTTGTTTCCATGAAAAACCATGGCTTGCAAAAGAAAAGCGGGAAAAACAAGGAGACACGCAAGAAAAGTAGCATAGTATCATGATATATGCAAACACGCAACATGTATTGTGTGCAGATTATAAGTACTAGGTGTAATGAGTAAAGTATCGAGAATTCGAAGATGACATAAATTTCAGCAGGACGATAAGCAAGAGTGTTTTTGTCACCATTCATCTAGTATTCATGGCTAGATTGTATAAATGAGACTAGATAGACCATTAAGGTTACTATATTTACCTTCTACAGCAGCAGTTAGCAGTCGGTTATGATCCAGTCTTGGCCTAAGCAACAGACTCGGGCTCTGGTGCGACTGCGGCTCCAGCAACATGGTTGCCGGTGGTTGCAGCCGATGCCATCTTTTCATCAAATCCCCAGAATTTTGCAGCTTTGACATCATCCTGAGCCATTAATTTTGAGAAATCTTCATGGTCATACTTCATGGTCGCTTTTCCACCAAACTCGGTTGGAAGATTATCCACATCGAAAAACGATTTTATGAGCTCCAAACTCTCTTTATTCTTTGGGTACACAAATTTCACCTTCTGGAATGTTTTTGGATCCAAGAAATATTTAACAATCTGCACATTGATGCAAGTGGTCTATTATTATTTCTTAATTGGGAATTCTGAATCAAAGCAAATGCATTCACAAAATAATACTACAACATAATGGAGCTTTTTACACCGTTGAAAATCACTTTTTTGCACGGTTTTACGTGTAAAAGTAGATGTTCGGGCACCTTATTATACACGGTTCTATAACCATGTAAGAACGTGATAAAAAAAATGTTAAAATGTGGATCTTTTTACATGGTTATTGACCAAACCCTGTAAGAAGGCACTACCATTTTACACGGTTCTCTCAAAACACCATGTAAAAAGGTATTACTTTTTTACACAGTTTTGGTTAAATAGCCGTGTAAATTGTAAAATTTATCTATTTTAATAGTTCCGCTTAATTTTGTACTAACCAGTATCCAATTCAAGAATCAACAAGATCTAGTTTCCACTAATACTATGAGTAAAAAAAATGTACACAAACCTTCCAAAATGCTTCAAATATTCGTGGCGGGCTGTATAAAATTGCCACAGCTAGCCTCTGAGGGTAGTGATTCTGCAGTATAGTGACAGTATCTCGAGCAGTTTTAATTGGTACATTGATGCTGAAAGACAATCCAGTGAAGTCTATCAACCAAACCATTTCTTCCTGGCCGTCTGGAAGATTCAGGATGGCGTTTTCCATCATGTACACCAGATGTCGGATCTGGGTGTCCATTGATGTTGTATTCTGCAACAAGTGTCATGATAAGAGTTTGTACCATAAAAAGGATGAAGAAATTTGAGATTTCAGAACCATATAATCACCTGCAATCCAGGTTTCATTATCAGAATACTCCTTCCAAAACGGTCACGAAAATTTGCTCTGAAAAGTTTCCCAGTTTCACCTTCAACTGCAACTTCTTGCTGGCAAGTGAAAGAGAAAACAGTTGGTGCAGGTGCAACAATAAGTGGTACCAAGTGAAAACATTCTCTGATTTCTTGTCTACAATTTCTGTTCAACTATGCACTATGCAACTGAGAAGATCTTTTAGGGGCTGTTTACCAACACAAACCGGGTAAGAGTCACCACCTCATTTACACCATCATCTCTGACCAGGTAAGGAGCCGTTTACTAAACGTCTACCTGGGTATGCACTTACCAAGTCACATTACCTTACCGGATGAATATGACAAGGAGTAAGAATCTTACCTGGTAAGAACGAAGGCAAGGACCGGGAGTCTTACCCGATAAGTGATGGTGACGACTCTTACCATGTTTAACGCTTACCGGGTAAATTGTTGCATCTGATGCCGTTTTGGTGGACTAAAATCTTACCCGGTGAGTAAGCGATAGTGTTGAATTTTACCGGTAAACGTTTACCGAATAAGTGTTTGGTAAACGGCCCCTCAAGTGTCTCTTACCCGCTAAGAGGCAGGCCTCTTAATTTCCATATTAAGAAATCAAGAAGAATGCAACACTGATCACATACCCAACGGATTTCTTCTGGTTTATAGGTAGATCTCCAAATAAGCGTCTCTTCCAACATCTTTTTTGCTTTGTCTACATTCCAGTTACGAGCTTCCAGATATCTTTTCAAGCATGCATCAGTGCAATATATTAAATTGCGCCCAGAAAGCGGGCCAAGAGCAACTCTCAGCTCATTGAGCTGCAGTGACAATAAACCCACAGCTGCCTTGATAAGACCTCCCAATTTTGGCACATTTTATAAGAAAAAGCAAAGAATGAACTGTTATTTGTCAAGGATTGTTTATAACTTGGCAAACCATGTAGGATCTAGTAAAAATCTCCAATTTCCAAAAGATTAGAAATGCTAATCCAGATGTTTATGCTGCATCAAAGAGTTTTATCAAATCAAAAGTAAAAATTATAATGTTAGACATCTAGTCGCAGTTTGAGATATACTACAGCTTGTATTTACCTTAGCCTCGGGTTGCTGCTCATGATGCTCCTGATCTTGTTGTTGCTGAGAAGACCCACGACGGCGAAACATGGGTGTGGTGAACAAAGGTACGACTACAGACGGAAAACTTTATCGGTTTTTAGATAATCAAATAATTCATCATAAAGAAAGAAGCAATTCCTCATACCCTCATATTTTCAAATAAAGATAGAACTAGACAAGTCCTTATGCTATATCATGTACAAAGAAAGAAGGGGAAACGCTTAACAGACAAAGGGACATAAATGAATTACAGGTTCAGCCCACAAAATACTTCCTGAAATGCAAATTGGTCTTTGGCAAAGAATAAAGGAAACAAAATAAAAATTATCATGAATATTCATGCAAAGAAAGCTAATTAAAATCGAATTCTATTATTAGAAACAGTAGGCGATTGACGATTCAACTTTCATCCATACCAATACCAGACACCACTCGGCCAATAAATACCACAATACCAAGTAGAGTTCGTAGCATACAAATTACTTTTCTTTTTTTATTTAAAGAAGTATATGCAGTAGCACCCATCACCAAAAATGATCTACATCATTAAGAATTCGCCAAATAAAAGCCATGGACAACAAAGAAGTCCGTCTTGTCAAAGACCTGTTTGTGAGTTTATATGGTTTTGAATACTAATACGACAATAATCGGCAGATTTCTTGTCAAACTCATAGTAGGCTCTTCTAAAATTTAATTCCATTTGTAGAAACAATTGTGAACCAGATAGAAAGCTGCATTTGAATCCCACTGTATTTAGCATTTTTTTATAGGAAATAAATTGCGCAACTGCATATGAATATTACTGTATCAAACTTCTTTAGGACCACACACTGTAACTACTATGAAATGTGTTAAAACGTGCTACTAGCGTACTACCTCCCATAAAATTTGCATCTATGATTAAACAATTCCATAAACCCATTGGAACGATAACGGTAGTTAGGCAATCAATCAACAAATTAGGTCGATAATTTGATGTGATGATCTCAGTTGGCAGATACACATTTAATGAACGAGAACAGTGTTACAATCAATGTAAGACGTTGAAATTTATGAGAGAAAGGACCATCATACTAAAAGGATGATAAAATTAGTGAAACACAAGTGTGATCCCAATTGAAACTATGGCACATGCCTCGGAAGTAACCTAATTTCAAAAACTGACTCAACAAAAACAACCATAATAAATCAGAATCAAATAGGCCCACACGACGTAACCTGCCGATTTTGATGATAAATTGGAAAAGCAAGCAAGAATTACAGCAGGATTCCTTAACCTCCTTCAAAAAAGTAAGCTTAATTTAACGATAAGGGCCCCCATACATTATGATTAAACAATTAAACACTCAATTTGTCATCTGTTCCGTTCGTTTTCTCTTTTACAACCAGTCTTCCATAAGTTAAAGCACCGGAAAATTGGAATATCAATGTAGAACACGATACATATATGGATCACAATATCTGTAACACGCACCATCCAGAATTTGAATTTATAATATTCTTAAGCAATTAAAGCTAACACAAACACATAAAAAGCATTTAAGATGCAAATTCATTGAAATCGAACCTCCGATTAGGAAAAACCCGAGAAGAACTTACAGTGTGTGTGCGGGCCTGCGGGGGAACGGGAGAGAGCTGCGTTTGGTCTGCTGCTCGGCCTCCACAAAAATATCTGGCAGGCTACATATAGCCAAGTGTACGAAGCATAACTCAACAAATGAACGCCTGTACAAATAGTTCATTAAATTAATAACGGATTAACTATGTATTTAATTAAATTTTATCGATAATTCATCAGTAATTTAATTAAATTATTTTTTATTTTTTTAATTTAAAAAACACTAACAGGAATATATTTTATCTTTAATTAAAATAAATTTTATC
>NC_037533.1:13416555-13456714 GCF_001531365.2 Cynara cardunculus var. scolymus
AATTTAATCAGTAATATTTTTAAATATATTTTTTATTTATAAAATTATGGATATATATTTTATTTTTAATTAAAATAAATTTTATCAGTAATCTTTTTAAATGTAAGTATTTTTTGGTATATTTGTTTTATTTTACAGATTTAAGTACTTTTTTTGTTCAAAAAATGTTTAGGGACTTAATCGTTTAAAATATGAAACTCCATTGGCTTTTTTCTAGACTTATTCCATTATTTTATCATATTAATCAGTTGTATATGTCATAAAGGTGTATCTAACAGGTTTTAGGAAGTCCAATGAGTTATTTAACAGGTTTTGGAATGTTCAAGAACTTATTTGTTCCAAAAATTGTYCAAGAACTTAATCATCCCAAACACTAAAGTTCATTGGGTTATTTTAGATTTTTCCATTCTTTTTTAACATAAATACAATATTTTTATAGAAATTTAATTAAAATAGTAATTTTTACCGGTTGATTTCACCTAGGGTGTAAATGAAACGAGACAACTTGCGAGGTACATTAACCACAAGAGCGCTTCCCTCTCCTTAAGTCATTATTCACAGAATAAAGTCCCCTCTCAAGTCTCAATAGAAAATTTATAAGTTTAGAACATTAACCACAAGAGCGCTTCCCTCTCCTTTGCCTGCGACGATCAACGAGTCAAATCGAAAGCCTTCTCAAACGTCGTCGATGACCTTCCTCTCCCATAGTCATACGTTGATGACAATCTATTTCTCACACGTCAGTGACCTTCGTCTCCCCCAGTCACACGCCAGCGACCTTCGTCCCCCGCAGTCACATGCTGATTATGACCTATTTCTCACACGCCGACAATCTTCCTCTCCCACAGTCACACACCGGAGGAGACCTCCCTCTCACACGTTTTCTCATACCTCGATTTCCTCTCAGCCTCCCTCTCTTTTTCTCACAAGCCCATTGTAAGGAACTATTGCTAATGTTTTTAATTTTTAGTTTTATGTTAGAATCTGATTCGATAATTTGTTTTTAGTTTTTGTTTCAAGTTAGTTTGCTTTTGTTTTAGTTTTTCGTTTCAAGTTAGAATGTAATATGATTCTGTTTTTAATTTTCTTACTATTTTTAGCTTGAATCTAACTGATTTTAAGTTCGGATTTGAATAATTTGGTTACTTGTTTTTAGTTGGAACTTCATTAGGCCACTCGTTTTTAGTTGGAATCTGATTATATAATTTGTTTTTATTTGGAGTGTAAGTTTATTTAAATATGCATGCATTTATATTTCTAGTATGTTTGTAAGGAATTTAATTAATGTTTATGTTTGAAAGGAATCTGATTAATGTTTATGTTTTATGTTTAAATATGCATTTAGAATTCTAGAGATGTCCAATTGACCACAAGTATCTTCCACGACAGTTGGTGTTTCAAATGAAGATTTGCATGTGAATGTTGATGGAGGAGGATCAAATGAAGGAGAGAACGTGTCCATGGAGGTTAATAAAGAGCCTTATGACCCCCCCCCTCCTAAAAGCAGAAATAAAGAAACTGAGACTAATAATAACCCTTTTCATACCTCTAAAAGATCAAGAAGATCAAAAGTATGGGATGAAATTTTTGATCCTGAAATAATAATTAAAAAATCAATGGAAAGTAAGGTGTAAGTATTGTAAAACTCTCCTTTCTCTTTTGAAATCTAAGAGCAATACCCATATGAACCAACATTTGGAATCTTGTGTTATGAAAGCGAAACATGTGAGACAACAAAAATTGATTAATTTTTGCCATCTGCTTCAAGCATTGGTACAAATCAATCTAGATTTGTTAGTGCTTTACGTAATGGTAAACTTGACATGTTAAAGATGCGAGAGAGGATAGCCCATTGGATCACTATACATGAACATCCTTTCAGTATTGTTGAGGATTGAAGGGTTTAACTTGATGATGAAAAGGGGGATACATGAATGGAACCGTGTATCCCGAGTTACTATTAAAGCAGACTCTTTCAAAGTCTATGAGTTTGTGAAGAAAAAGTTAAAAGATTTGTTCAAGAAGTGGAACGAGTAAGTTTGACTACAGATTTGTGGAAGTCAAAGCCACAAAAATTTGAATATATGGTGATTACCGCTCATTTTGTGGATCTTGATTGGAAGCTTCAAAAGAGGGTGATTAACTTTGTTCATTTGCCTCCTCCACATAAAGGTGTGAATATAGCTGATTGCATCTTAACATGCCTAGGGGAGTGGGAAATTGAGGACAAAGTAAGTTCTAATTTGGTTAATAAATTAGTGCATACATGTATTTTATTTTATTTATGATTTGTGTACTAATAAAGCTTAATCTTTGTGTATTCGTGTTAGGTTTTCACAACTTCTGTGGACAGTGCATTTGCAAATAATTCTTGTATTGCAATTTTGAAGAATAATTTTGAATCAAATCGAAGGCTTATTTTCGATGGAAAATTGTTTCATGTCCGATGTTGTGGCCACATTCTTAACATTATGGTTCAACATGGTCTTCAACAAGTGAAGGACATTATTGTGAAAGTCCATGATATCGTTGATTACTTGAACTCAAGTGATGCACGTGTTAAACGTTTTGGTGAACTTGTAAGCCAATACAACATGAATCATCAGAAGTTAGTTCTTGAATGCAGGACACGTTGGAATTCAACATACGACATGATAGATTGTGCCATCAAGTTTAGGCAGGTATTTCCTCGATATGTTTTGCATGATCGTAATTATACTTCTGGTCCTAATGAAGAGAAGTGGGGTAAAATTACAAAATTGCTTGATATATTGAAAGTATTTAAAGATGCTATTAACTCAATATATGGTTTTGAATATCCAACTTCTAACTTGTTTCTTGCTGAATTACAAAGGATTAAAGTTGTATTGGATAAATAATCTTAGTCGAATGATAATTTTGTTAAAAGTATGGTAAACCACATGAAAGAGAGATATGATAATATTGGGGGGAATGTAACATACTAATGTCAATAGGAACCGTGTTAGACCCTAGATTGAAAATGAGGGCTATAGAGATTGGATGGCCTAAAATGTTTCCTTTTTAAGTATAGCTCGAGATGATATTAGTAAAGTCAAAGAAGTGATGTATGAGCTTTTTGATGAATATGTGAGAACGTATTCTTCTTCTATCGGGGATGAAAGTGGAGAATGTGAAGTTGGATCAAATACTCGTGAAGGAAATGATGGATTTAGTGGTTTATCTTAACTTCTGTTAGATATTTTTAGTGGGGAGACATTGGTAACTCGTGTGAAATCTGAGCTTGATATGTATCTAGAAGAGGGGTGTTTCTGTAGTCAAGACTACAAATTTTAATGTCTTAGCTTGGTGGAAGGAACAATCAAACAAGTTCCAAATTTTATCTAGAATGGTTGCAAATATCTTGTTTGTTCCTATCGCTAATGTGGCTTCAAAGGCAACTTTTAGTCCTGGTGGTCGTGTAATAGATCCTTATAAAGCTTCTCTTGCTCCGGGAACGGTACAAATGTTGATGTGCACGGGTGATTGGTGTAGATCACTCCATGGAGTGAAAAGGAAGAATAAGGTAAATGTGTAAATATGCTAAGTTATTTGTCTTTACTTTTAGCAGGTATACTAATTTGTTTTTGTTTTACTTGTAGGAGAACGATGAACAACCAAAGGAAATCTTCATTCAAGTGCCGTTCATGGAACCCGATAATTTAATTGAAATAAGATCGTGTTTTGATTTGTTGATGGATTTATAAGTACTTGGTTTTGATATTGTATTTTTCTCGACTTCGTTTTGATTTTGCTTGTAAGTTGCAAGTAGTTATGATTTTGTTTTGTGTTTGATTGTAAACTCTAATTTTCCGGATTTAATTTGCTGGTATTTTAAATTTATTTTGAACTTCTATTATTGTTATGCATTAAATGAGTTTGAGCTCGTGTTCAAGCTTGATTCGAGCTCGAGTTCGAGCTTGATTCGAGTTTGAATTCAAGTTCGAGCTTGAGAAATAGTTATTGAGTTCGAGTCGAGCTTTGATTTTTACTACTCACGAGTTTCGAGTCGAGTTCGAGCTTTGAAATTGAGTTTTGAGTTCGATTCGAGTAGAGTGATACTCGAGTTCGACTCGCATCATTTACACTTCCTTTTCACCACGTAATCATTATGACCGGCAACATGTAGGATAAAGGTTATTATGTTATTCAATCTATTTAAAATAGCGGGTCAAAACAGGTAATTATCCATCTCATAAACCTACTATCCATAACCTACCTACCCATTAAAACAACAGGTGACGAAACGCATAATGGATAAATGGTGAAACCAAATTCCATTTTGAACTATATGAAACCTCAAACATATGTGCTAGATCAATCAATTCGAGATCTCAATCGCATCTGGGAAATATAACAACGGATCTGTATGTGATACTGCCTGGTACAAAGAAATCAAAGATTCAGTTCCCTTTTTCACCAATCCCACTTGAAAAATCAAAATAATGACAAAGAAATAAGAAATCTGTGATATAACTTGATCATACATCAAACATATACTAATATGTGAAACTAGGATGAATTTAGTAATGTATTTCCAGTGTTTAAATGAAAACCCATATCAAAAGTTTCATAAATTGATCCAAATAGTCTAATTAGTTGATACACAAAATACCAATACCAATACTAATCCCAATCTCTCCGTTTGATTCCATTCCCCTTTGCCTAGAAGAGCGATCAATCAATTCGAAATCTCAAAATCGCATCCAGGAAACATACAACGGATCTGTATATGATAGCATTGGCATAAAGAAATGAAAGATTCAGTTCCATTCTTCACCAAACCCACTTGAAAAAACAAGAATCGCACAAGGGAAAGCCCACTAAAATCTTATATCTCTGACATGTTAATACAAAAATAGATATAATTGAAACAGAACATTTGTACTTCATGATATTTACTTTGATTATATCTATTTTTTACTCGTCAAACCCAATTGGACATCAATGGGTTTAGCAGATCAAATTTGACTCAAGAGAGAAGAAGAGTATAAGAGTCTATTGAGTAAAGATTTATATACATACAGAGTGAGTGTCTTGACTATGTGATGCGGTGATGTATGAACATGAAAGCAACACTCCTTTTCTTGATCGATGACACAATTTAAAGATTTTATATGATTAAGAAATGAGATTTGAAATATGTTGGGATTCAAAAATTGGATCTAAAAATCAAAACCTAATCGATGCTCAAACTCTTAAAGAAACATTGATCATCACACCAAATGCAGATGGCAACTAAATTAGACGGATACCTACCTCTATTTTGTTCTTGAGTAATCCATCGATCAATAGATTGAAATGGAACAAAGAACGCTCTCTCGCTCCTCTCTCTATCGAAACATTTCTAACCGTTGCATTGATTGAGGTAAACGAATTTATTTAATAATTTTTGTCTTTTTTATTTTTCAAATTTCCCCTTCCAATTCTTTTTTTAAGTTCAAAYATCATTTTTAAACAAAAAATATTATTATGCTTTCATATTTTTTTTTAAAACGTACTTTAAACATAAAAAAATTTGACCAAGAGAATTTGGTATTGAATTGATTAAAGCAAAATATTCTACAAAAAATACAATCTGATCCCTGATTAACAATCTTTTATATTATTAGAAATTAAAATTTTCATCGATTATCCGGAAAAAAAATTACTCTATTTTTGGGTACATAACATGTTTGTATACCTTATTACTAAGTGTACCATATTATCATACTGTTAAATAAAATGTATTTAATCTGATCTGGTTTATATATAAAAAAAATAAAGAATAATGATTTTATATATGAAAATACATAACCATGATATATGCTATTGGAAAATTATAACATAATTTATGATTTTATATAAATTTTGGTTTTAAAATGGACAATATTTTTGGATCTGTTAGCCAATGGGTAGCACATGAATATTTATAAGGTATGTATGAACACGTTATTTTTAACTTCTAATGGATTTAATATCTATCTCCCTCCCATGTGAGAGTTTAACTTTTCACTTTACACCCAAATCAAAACCTAACCTCAACCTTCTCTTTATATCCCTTATGCTAACTTTGTGTTCTCGAATTTGGGAAGAAATGAAATGAACGATTATTTTTATTTGTATTTTATGGGTAGTTTTGTAAATTTGATAATCTTTTTAATACTTTCTTCCCTTTTATTCCTACATATAGGAGGAAAACTATTTTCCTTTCTCTCATAGAAAATCTCGAGAACAGGAGTTTTTTATTCCCATTCCTTTCCTCGTAAAAGAGGTATCGAGATCACAACATAGAGAAACAACTCAAGCAAGAGTGTGAATGCCTTGGTGAAGGCGATGAAGGCTCCAGAAAAGCTCTGTCAAATGATCCATTTAATCTAAGTGTCGGTTGGCATCAAAGTAGTCGTTCGAGAAGCATTAGATGGTAGCGACAGAGGAGATGAATTGCGACCAAGTTTTAAAAACGTGATTGGGCTATGGATTTTGGCTATCTTTGCTACAGATCGATGTGGATAGTCAGGGAACAAGTGGAGGCTTCTGATGATCAACAGCAAGGTTGACACCAGAGGTAGTTACTAGGTGTATCGTCGCAGAACTAAATCTACTTCGACCAAACCCCATCCCACCCCACCTGCTTCAATTTCTGAATTTTCTCCATCGTTGTTCTTTTGTTGCATCTGTAATTGCATCTACTCTATCGTTGTTCTTTTGATTTGATTTTAGGGTTTTGTTTATGTTCTCGTTTTTAGTGTTTTTGCTCCTTCGTTCTTGATGTTCTTACTAAATGCTTCCCCAAAGATGTTCTTGATAATGTTCTTGATATTCTTAGAGGATCTCCAATGGCAAGGTCCAATGCCACATACATTTTTTCATCAATCAACTCCAATGGTAGAAAAATAAGACACTTACAAAAAACTTTTAAAAACTTAACAAGAAAGAGAGACAAGGAGAGAAGAATAATTGGTTCGTTTTGTTCATTTTAAGGAATGAAAATGAAAATGGGAACCCAGAACAATGAGAATAGGAATATAATTTTCATTCACCCCAATGCCTCCAACAATTTTCATTATCATTCTCATTCCTTGTCCTTCAATGCCTCCAACCAAATGCCCCTATGAAATGCTTTTCATAAACGACCACATAAACTAATATAACTCTACAGACGAGATCAAATTTGGCTCTTATTCACAATATCATATTATAACAAGCCAAAAGTAAGCGGACAATCAGTTTCACCTATTAAACAACATAACCAGTGATTATGAACTCCTAGCCCACAAACAAAGGCTGTATGGGTTTTCGAACCTAGTTATCCATGGTTTCAGATCACATCCTGCTCTCATTTCAGATTTTAGATCATAATAAATTTCCAGGCAGACGTTCAGTTAAATACAACATTTTTAATGTGAATCATATAAATTAATCAGCAATTTGAACGAATTATATCGACCTAAAAAGGAATCAAAGCGGGAGATTTGATCTGGCAAGAACTGAACGGGATCAGCGAAGAATTCCTTAAGGCAAATAGCTTGATCGTCACGGCCATCATCGAGGAGGTCGTGAAACAATTCACACGCCGATAACGAGTAATTCTCTTCCAATAAAAAGTTTACCACGCAATTGCATAGCGATAATTTCTCCACGTCCATATTTCTCTAATTATTTATCGCAAAAACATCGAAATTTGAAATCTGTGTCGCTCTGTGTTTGTTCCTTGGAGAAATCCGTTTCATGAGATTTGAAGGCTTTAATGAGATCTGTTCATGGAGTTCAAGCTTGAAGAAGAGTAAAAACTCGTTAGTCTCTACGGAAGAAACGAAAACAGAAATTGACGATCTCGTACAAGGCTATGGTGCATCACAACAAAACTTTGTCCCTTGCTGAAATCAAGATGGACGGTGATTGTTTTCTGTTGGGTAAAAGGTGTTAGAACCAGAAAAAGGGTTGGTCAGTCAAGAATCGGATTACTTGAGAATCGTGTAACAGATCACTTTCTGAATTGATATCGAACATATGCCTAGGTTACACGAAATTCAATATGGGATAAGACTCAAGAGAGGACTTTCGTTTTTGGGCACAAAAACAAGAGCAAACTTGCTGAAGAGTATATAAGAATTGTTCAAAAATCCATGTCTAAACACATAACCATAAAGGTTATTTATACTCATAAAAGTTAACCAAAAAGATAATCATGACTTAATTTTAAGAGTAGTGGACAGTTATAAAACTTCAAATTAAAATAGTGGAYAGTTATAAAAACTGCTCATTAACGGTAGTGGACAGTTACAAAACTGTTATAACCGTTCCAGACATGAAGCTAGAGACAAGACCAACCAGAGCCCCTCTGGTCTTACCAACCAGAGGTAAGACTTATCAATCATAAGCAAGGAGCCAGAGTGGATTATAGGCCAGCAAGCCCGRAACCAGCAAGTGGGAGCCTGCTGGCAAAGAGAATGTTAGTGAGTCTTAGCCATGATCAGACGAATGGTGTCAACGAAAGAAGGATCCTCCTGCTAGGAAATTAGATCCTACTCTTTGTCCCCCCGCCCCTTTTGCCTAATCCTCTTGATTAGACTATTTATGCCTATCTTTCAATTCGGATTTGATATCCCTCTCTAACCTCTTCAAGGCATGGGAAACCTAAAAAAGCAAAGGAGACTGCCTCCTTAGTTGCAAAAAATGAAAGGCTTCAAGTAAAGTAAATGAGTTAGGAAACCGCTCTACCACTGAGCTACTGAGGAACAACGGACKTAAGGAAGCCGACTCTCGTTCTTTGGACCAACCTATAACCGAACAAAAAGAATCCAAAATCCTTGTAAACAAAGCCAATCATCAGTTCCCAACCATGGGCAGCAATAGCGCCCCTACTCTTAACAACTACGCTTCCTGCCTCAATGAGCCTCTCACGTTCCATTGAGATTGTTGCTTAGTCCTTCTCAAAAGCCTCAAAAGGTCTTTCAGTGACCGAGTTCAGTGACCAAGGCTAGGCAACAACTCACTAGTCAAAAAATACGCGGCTAGTCGTGGGATTCCTAGTCTTTAATCGATTGGAATTGCGTCCTTTCAAAAAGGGGGCCAAGCCCCGATGGGAAAGTATATTGAGGGCGGAAGTATAATCTCTGGTCCTTAACGACCAAAGGCAAGGAAGACCAGAGCCCCTCTGGATCTTAACTATAACACTCTAAAATAAGGGTATTTGAAATAAGTAGAATATTGAAGATTAATTATATTTTAACTAATTGAATTAAAAAATATATTATAATAATAATAATAATATAAAAATATCTAATGAATAATTTTTTTTTGGAAATGTCATTCAAATTTTAAAAGGAAAAAAAACGTGGGAAGATTTTAATGAGAATTAAATAATTTATTAATTGGTGAAAAAGAAATTGAGTGTAATGGTTTGGAAAGGTGGCAAAATTTGTGGTATTCTCCATATATATAAATAACCTTCTTTTTCTTCAATGGAGAGAGCGTATATATATATATATATATATGTATATATATATATATATATATGTATGTATGTATGTGGAAGCTATTCTATAAAGCTTCAAGTCAAGTGAAAAGAAAGAAAAAAAAAAGAAAAGGGGAACTTGGGGAAGGACGAGACTGTGAATCGAAGGTGGGAATTCGAGTTCGTAAGCGTTCAAGCATCGATAAGGTAATACTTTATGTTTAAGATAACATCTTATTTTTATGTAAAAACTTCTTAACGTCTTATAATTCTTGATCTAATATTACACTAGTGATTTGAGATTTATATACGTGTTTATCAAACCGGTTAGTTGATCGGGTAATAGATACTCTTTCGACTCAAAATAGAGAACGTACGGTTTAAAAAAAAGATAATATTCGGAGTCTTAACGATTTGAAACCATGAACAAGGGGTTGTACGATTTGTCGAATACGACAATGTATCGGTCTAGCAAAAGAGTGGTTTAAAATTAATTTAAATTGAATAAATAGATTAAAGTGTTGCAAAAGGATTGATGACTATCGAAATGCTTTAAATCAGTCGGAGTTTACATGACTATAAAGGGTAAATTAATCGACGTTAATGTATTTTTTTAATAGGAATAAAGTGTCGTAATTGTAGTTATAATAGTTGGCACAATTTAGTTAGGAGTTGGAAATATTATAAAATGTCAAATTGATGTTATAGGAAGTTGTAAAACTTAAAGCTTGGGGTTTAACAATATTCGACATAGGTTAATCGAGTTGACTAAGGGGTAACTTCAAAAGTCACTAGGTTTGATCTTATTAACATAGTTTTGACTTTTGGGTCGATTTTTGAAGAAAACCTAGTCATTAATTGACTATTATGGTTTAATAATTGTAGGTTATTAATTAGGGAGATCATTCGACAATCTACACAGTCAGGTGAGTCTTCATGAGATTTTAACTGGGATGCATGCTTACGTACAAATTATTTGAGCATTACATTATTATTTTTTTATGTATATGTATATGGGTTTATTACATGTATATGAATTATTATTGTGGGTTGCATGCTATTTGTTTACATGTTTTTAAACATTAATTAGCATGTTATAAAAGAATTAATATTTTTGTCGGGTATGGGAAGGGGTCTAAAGTCATAAGGGATGGCACATCCTAGGGATGGGTGACCGGACAAGGGATAGCCATGTAACCTGGGGAAGTGCCGATGACGGTAAGACCTTAACCCGACGGGAAATTAAGAGATCCCATTATTATTTCAAAAGTGTTTGAAACAAATGTGCATGTTATTTCATGTGTGGTATTGTTTGTTTTATGTATGATGAGATATGTATGATTGTGCATAAAAACCATGAACTCACTGAGCTTTGTAAAGCTGACTATTAGTATGCATCTCAGGAGCTGGGTGTTCAAGAATGGAAAAGGGCAAAGGTTCTGCATAGGAAATAGAACTATTATTTGAGTTATGAATTATAGTATTTTAATTGAATTTATACGTAATGTAACCCGATATGGGATGGGTTAGTTTTGAGATATTGATTACGATTAAATTATTGTAAGACTTCCGCTGCAGTAAGGCTTTGTTAGCCGCTAAATTTTGGATTTTTATATTTTATTACGTGACACCTTGTATTTGAAATGAGGGTGTTACATTAACAACCAGAGACAATGAACCAGAGCCTTTGGTCTTACTAACCAGAGTCTTTGGTCCTTAGCAACTAGACAAAGTCGTCCTTATCATCCAGAGGCAAGGCCAATTAGAGCCTGTCTGGTCCTAGTCCTTAACAACAATAGTCAAGGAACCAAAGCTTATAACTTTAATCCTCTGGTCCATCTATTGTCCATTACGAAGTCTGATCTTCGCGAGCTCTGGTCTTTGAGGTTTTGATAACACAAAGCACCATGCAGAGCCTCTGACTTGCTTGTATAGAGCTCTGCATGACGGCATTTTTGATCCGTCTCTGATCCCCCTCTGGTCCTTATGATCAATTTTCCACTACAATGCAAGAGGTGCAGCCCCTTAACTCCCACCAGGGTCATACTCGTCTTATAACAAGTGTGCACTGCGTACCTTCCACCAGGGTCATACTCGTCTTATAACAAGTGTGCACTGCGTACCTTCCACCAGGGTCATACTCGTCTTATAACAAGTGTGCACTGCATACCTACTTAATTGAACTACCCAGTTGTAATTCAACCTCAGTTTTATAAATTTTAAATTTATCTAACCCTTCGTCTTTGGCATGCAAAAGATAGACGTAGCAAAACCGAATATTGTCATCAATAAATGTGACAACATACCTCTTATTTCCTAAAGAAGGAATAGAGTGAAAATCACATAGATCACTATGTACAAGTTCCAAAACAGCCTATTTTTTTGAACATTTGGAAAAGGTTGTTTCGTAACTTTCGTAAGCATGCAAGTCAGTCTACATTTTTTTGCATAAGTATCAAAGGTTGGAATCAATCCATCCTTTGACATTTCATGCATTCATCTAAAATTTACATGACCCAATCTTGCATGCCAAGTCATCGAGTCAATTCTAGAAGAAGAAAAAGACGATAAAAATGCAGATTTTCAGAATTTAAACAATTACTTACCACATTTAAATGAAACATTTTATTAAAAAAGTAATTGAAATCAACAAAAATACCATATCAAGATAGGATAAACCTATCTGATTCATAAACTTGTTTATAGCCAATGCTATTCAAACAACCACCACTCACCAAATTCTTACGAATTCTAGGTACAAATAAAACCTCACCTAGCCTAACATGATTCCTAGAAGTATAAATTAACTACTCCAATCCCTCATATCAGAGTTGTCAACTCGTTSCTCATGTTTAGCACATATCCATCTTCAGCCGGTGTCAATTTCTCGAACCAACGTCAATCTTTGCAAACATGGCATGTCACCCCTGAGTCCACCCACCATGCACAATCATCATCCTGTACATAAAAAGACTCGGGAATTAGTGAAACATAGTAAACATGGACGGATTTATCAAAATCAAAATTAGTCAAAAACTGACCTCCTTTTACTTGAGCTTGGTCCTTAGACCCGGCTCCACATCCTCCACTTGTTCCACCAACATCGTTAAGCTTAACCCGACGATCACGTTTGCAATGTCCCATTCTATTGCATCTCCAACACACCAAATCATTCTTCTTTTTGAAGGATTTAATGGGTCCATTAAACTTCCGCTTCTTTCCTTTCTCGTTAATCACATTGACTGAGATTTCTTCTCCTCGATCATGTTAACTGAGGACTGTCCCGATTCAACTTTCTTATCTTTGCCATTTTCTTACACCCAAAGCAATTCTTCGATGTGCAAGTGGCTACAAAGTTGAACCAGCGATAGTTCCTCCTTTTGATGTGCTTGAAATCTTTCCAAGACGATGGATGTTTCTCAATCACACTCGACACAACAATATATTCATCCATATTCATTTTGTGCAGTGTGAATTGACCCAAAATGCGAAGGATTTCATTATATTGTTCCATTACGGGCCTTGAGTCAACCATCTTATAATTACTAAAATCGCTCACCAAGAACTTCTTACTAGAAGCATTTTCAGCGATATATTTTGACTCAAGGAAATTCCATAGTTCCTTGAATCCTTCGCACTTTCTACGTAGATGTCAAAAGGGAATCAGTCATACCAATTAGAATGTGGCCTCTACATATGTAATCATCATTCTCCCACTAGTTCATCCTCCAGGTCTACTCCAGCGTCTTGTCCTCCACTATCTCAGGCATGGGGGTACTTAGCACACACACCACCTTCAAGGTCGTTAGTAGAAAATGCATCTTTTTTTTTGCCAGTGCCTAAAGTCAACTCCTTCAAATTTCTCCAGCTTTCCAAATTTTGAGGTCATCTCTTTCACAGACTCGGCCATGACCGACATCACAGGAATACCAATTCAATTGTTGGGTAAAAGGTGTTAGAACCATAAAAGGGTTGGTAAGTCAAGAACCAGATTACTTAAGAATCGTGTAAGAGATCACTTTCCGAATTGATATTTCGACTTTATGCCTGGGTTACACGAAATTCAATGTGGGATAAGACTCAAAAGAGCACTTTCGTTTTTAGGCACAAAAACGAGAGCAAACTTGCTTGAGAGTATATAAGAATTGTTCAAAAATTCGTGTCTAAAACATAACCATAAAGGTTATTTATACTCATAAAAATTAATCGAAAAGATAATCATGGCTCAATTTTAGGAATAGTGGACAGTTATAAAACTGCACATTGAAATAGTGGACGGTTACAAAAACTGCTCATTAATGGTAGTGGGCAGTTACAAAACTGTTATAACCGTTCCAGACATGAAGTCAGAGACAAGACCAACTAGAGCCCCTCTAGTCTTACCAACCAGAGGTAAAAACTTAACAATCATAAGCAAGGAGCCAAAGCCTCTGGACCTTAACGACCAGAGGCAAGGAAGACCAGAGCCCTTTTGGACCTTAACAACCAGAGGCAAGGAACCAAAGTCTCTCGTCTTACCAACCAGAGCCTGTGGTCCTAAACAACTAGACAGGTCGTCCTTATCATCCATAGGAAAGGCCGACCAGAGCCCCTCTGGTTTGGTCCTTAACAACAATAGTCAAGGAACCAGAGCTTATGACTTTAATCCTTTGGTCCATCTCTTGTCCATCGTGAAGTCTGATCCTCGCGAGCTCTAGTCTTTGAGGTTTTGATCTTAGGGAGCACCATGTAGAGCCTCCGGCTCGCCTATATAGAGCTCTGCATGACGACATTTATGATCCGTCTCTGATCCCCCTTTGATCCGTATGATCAATTTTCCACTACAATGCAAGGGGTGCATCCTCTTAACTCCTACCAGAGTCATACTCGTCTTATAACAAGTGTGCACTCCACATCTCCCGACTTGTATTAGAACACACTGCACCTCCTGAATTGTATTAGAACACAATACAAACCCCCCCCCCCTTAGAACTCGATGTTATTTCTAATTATACTTAAATGACCTGATGACACCAAAATCGCCAACATTTTCAGGTCATGAAAAGCGTGTCGTTGGATTAGCCACATGTGGTGGTTAATCAAGGCATCGATCCAAAAACCACAACCACTCCCTCTAAAAAAAATTATAGAAGCCCAATAAAATATCCAATTTTAAATTATTAAATCCTTAAACTATTTTTTCCAATAAAAAGACCATTAAACTTTCTCATTTTAAATGATTGGATACCTGAACATTTTCTTTTGTAATAAACAAACAATCATGCTTTTAAGAATTAGTCATCTACATCATTTTAACAACAAAAAATCATATGTAACTGACTAGAAAAATCTTATAGTTAAAAAGAAACCTAAATCACTTTCATCATTTTAAACCACGCCCTTCAAGCCCCTTGCAAATAACGGTATCATTCCCTTTCGTCACTACTTGCCACCTCATCATTGTTTTTTCTTCATGTCAACTATCAGAGTTACCCCCTATGATTGATTCTCTCTTTTTGATATATTTTCGAAGGGTTACAAGTAATTTTAGCTCAATACTATTTTAATCAATAAAAAGATAATTTTTTAAGGTTAAAAAATCGATGATTTATTTTTTAGCATATTTTTTTTATTATAAGTTGGTAAAGGTATTTAATGTGTTTGAAATATGCAGAGAGAGATATTACTACTGTACCCTTTAAATTTTGAATAATCTTCATCTTGTTTGCATGTGGGTTCAAGAGGCATGTACACAGCTACTTGCATTAATTGAAGACAGTTGCAATTGGTGAGACATGGAAGACTGCTAAATTTTCACCTTTAACATTTATGATAAATAATCAATATGATTGTGGGGTTTTTTTTTCTCTTAGTGAAACAACTGAGAATTTGAGAACACAAGATTTTAGACGTATTCTTCTTCTTTCCTTCTCAGTCTTTTAATACGATTCACTCATGGACCATCTACTTATGATGGTTAATCAGGTAGTCGAATACCAGCTCAACATTTTCTACATCTTGTATTTTTGGACTCTATATATACATATATAATTATGTTGTATATAATAATATTTATTTACTTACGTTTATATATAAATTTTAATGTATATCTTATTCTCTGGCTTTGTGATTTTATAAATAAAGTTTGTACGGTATTGAAAAAATAAAAATATTTTCAACTGTTTACCGGTTCTTTGAAGTATCTTGATATAAAAAATTCACGTTTTTTATATAATTGTTCACTTTAATGTTTTTATTATAATTTTAATTTATTCAAATTTTGTAATGAAATTCTAATTTATTTCAATTTTAATGATGGATTGTTTCTCTTATAAAATTAATAATGAATACTATAAGATGAATGATTATTTTAATGGTATTTTCAATATTTTATATCTAAAAATTGTTTATCTTATATTCGATAATATTTATCAATTATTTGTATTAATATACAACTTTAAAGAACTATATTCATGTACTACTTATTTGTAATCTTAAGTTTTAAATAGCATACATCGTTATAGTATTTAATACATAAAAAATAGTTTTTAACCTCAAATGTTTTATAACACAATATAGATACAATATTTTTTTAAATTTTAATTTTTAATACTCTATTCTTAAAAGGGGCTGTTTGGTAGCCTCTTAATGGTGACATTAAGAGGGAACCTCTTAATCGGTGAGAGGCTAGGGTTGTTTGGCATAAAAAATTTAGCCTCTTAATGGTGACAATTATCTCTTAACGGTTTAGCATCCAAAGGTTCGCCTAATGGTTCAGATCCATTTTCTTCCTTATTTGCCCTTCACTTTCACGCCTCCTATCACATTCCTCCCACTTCACTTTCACGCCTCCATCGCCTCCTATCAAATTCCTCCCACGCCGATGATCCTTTCTCTCTATCTCTCCGCCGAGTAATCGTCTCCCCGCGACGATCCTCTCTCTCTATCTCTCCGTCGAGCTATCTCTCACAGCAAACCAAGATCAAATGAAAACCACCAGAGATGGAATCTGTAGATTGTTTTCCTCCCTGCACCAACAAAGACCACCACACTACCACTACGTATTAGCAAACCAAGACCCAACCAATCATTTTGCATAAATTAAATCTGTGAAACTCCATCTCAGTCGGTTGCATAAATCGGGAACCCCAGATCTCCATCTCCATTTAAGCCGGCCACCGCCCCAAGTAGGTGAACCTTCCCCCATCTCTATATTTCCGGCAAAGAAACACCCTCCTGTTTCAGCAATTGTCCCAATTGTGGAATCATCCCCCGTCGGTGAATCTTCCCACATCTCCAGATTCCGGCAAACAAAGTCAAAAAACCTATTTGTGTGGAAAAAAAGTCAAAAAACTTGGTGTCCATTTTTTGTCTTTCTATTTTTTTATTAGAGGGTTAAAATGGTAATTTATTATCAATTCAGAGAACAGTTACCAAACAACATTATTTCATTCAGCACTTAATCATTCTGGCCCTCTTAACCATTCTGACCACTTAACCATTCTGCACTAACCATTCAGCAACTGCCAAACAGCCCCTTACTCTTATATACTACTTTTTCGGTCCTAAAATAATTATCCACAATTAACATGACACAGTTTTAAGCATTTATTAACATTTTCTTGTTTATTTTATCTTTCACTACTCTCGAATATTTATGCATCATCAAAATTAAATTTGTTCCTTATTTTTAAAAGTTGTAAAATTTTTTTTGAAGACAACATAAATAAAAATATCGACAATTATCGGATATAAAAAGGAGTAACATTTCTTAACAGAAATAAGATAATAACAACAACATACTTTAATGGCATATTCTCAAATTTGAAAAGGAAAAAAAATAGAAGCAAAAGAAAGAAAGAAAATAAAGGAATATAATTATTTATTTATGTTTTCGAAATGAAGTAAAAGATAAAAAAATCGTGTTATTGAAAAAGAGAGAAGAAAGAGAAAATATATTATTTTTAATAATAGATCCCTTAAAGAATATGTTTTTTAATATAAAAGATTGACTAATTTTGTATTTTTTATAATTTTCTAATAACTTTTCATCCTTTTCCTCCTATATTCAGGAGGAAACTTATCATTCTTTTCTTTCTCCCTTCAAAAAAATTCAAGAATACCAGTTATCTATTTTTTTTTTTAAGAAAGAGGTTCCAAAAACACAACATTAGTATACCAACACAAGAAACAAATACTATTCAAATTTTGGGGTAAAATCCATGGACCAAAAAGTAGATTGCTTACCTCAGAAGAGGGAAATCCAGGCGGAATCGAACCACCATCCTCCCATACATATGTATGGGCGCTCTTACCACTTGAGCTTATGGATCTATCTATTGAATTTAATCAAATTCCGGGACGGATCATCAAATGCCGATTAAGCAATCCAAGGCAGAAGTTGCCCCTTTTCGTCATCTTCATATTATGTCATCAATAACCAAGGTAGCATAAAATATGTCATGACATGACTCTTGTTCAAATTAAACGAGTCACGACAATCAAGTTTTTCAAGACCTAACTTTCTGTCTTTAATAAATTCTCTAAAATAAAAATAAAAAAAGTTCGAAATATTAGTTAAAAGGTTTTTTCTCCAACAAATTCTCTAAAAACTTCTTAGGAGCAAGTAGATGGGAGCAACATTCTCCCAACTTCAGAAAAAAAAAATTATTTCATCAAACATATAGAATACTTTAACGATGAAAAGGATATTAGAAGGCGGTAGGTAATTTATATATAGCTTTTAAACTTTGATTTTCTACTTGCAAAATTTTCAAGAGGACCTGGCAAGAGGTACCCGGTATAACAACAAACATGCAACATATATACCTAAAATAGTTTCCTTCATCAATAATAWTGAACCACCAAAATTAGGTTAAAAGACGCTAAAGATGAAACAGAAAAAGAAAAAGCAGACATGATATGGCCGCAGCAAAGCAACTGCGTAACAAGCCTCTTAACAGCCAACGAAGCTTCGAGTCATACCAACCTAAACCACACACACTTGAGACAATATGACTCAGCCAGTGGAGGCATCGTCATGGCACACTCGAACCAACTTGCAGAACCTCATACCCTATCGCTACCGAGCAACTTCCATTGTATGAATCTAATTCTTTTCTGTTTAAGATGAAAAGCCAGATCATAATCGATTCTTTTCTTCTACAACAGCCGTTGTAACACAATTTTGGACCACTCATGAAAATTTTAGTTCCTACACTCGTCTACATGAAAGATCATAGCATCTAGACGAACAATTTCCATCTCTCAACATCTAAATAACATGGATTGGGAAAATGATGCATAATCAGTCGAGTCATGCATTCTCAAGCAGGTTTTGATGATGTTGATGCATTGAATGCATCAAAGCAGGTTTTGATTATGATGATATCTGACAAGAAAATCACTCGATAGAGGTATATTTAGCAATATATAAAAATACAATCCAAATACGACTTCCAAAAACTAAAACATAAAAATGCTGTCCATCCGATTGTCAGAAATAAAACCAGCAAACGAGTTACCAACCTCCTACGAGGATGTAACGAGGCACCATTATACAAGGATGTAACAAGGCACCATTATACACAAGGATGTAACAAGGCACCATTATACATAAGGATGTACCTAACAGATGTTGGGAAACTGATCACTGCACGGACCTAACGCATCACCATAACCTTCGAAACACGGCATCCATCTTCACCAATGTATCCACGCAAAAGGTCATCTTCATCTCCTAAGAAAAGATTAAACAAACATCGCTCATATGAAGCTCCGAACCACAAATCTAGTCTCTGTTCCCCATTCATCCACCCAACTGTCCTTCGGTCACTACAATAAGCCACGCAAGACTCCATAGGAATCAACAGTCCCTTCAACAAAATAACTACAATGACATAGTACAAATAACTTGACACTACTACTCGATACCAACAAAAACAAGAAAACAGCGCCTAACACCAAGTAAATACAAACGATAGACGCCTTCTGCTGGTCAAAACATAACTCAAGAAAATACATACAAGTTGCTCGATTCAATCCATAAACTGCTAGACGCTTCGAGTATGCATATGCCAAGTATAGAGCAGAACCATTAACTAAAGAATGTAAACAATACTTGAATGAACAAACAGATTAGCTTGGAGCAAAACAGCAGTACAACAATTCGTTCAATGACCAAGATAAACTGCAAGTAATTAAATTGTGAAATAGCCGCGTAAAAGAAGCGTACGAGGATAGTATAAGAGCACAACCACGATCGCTTCTTTACAAAAACAAAATTGAATTAACAACGCCTTACCTCAAGGAAACTGCTGAGTAAAGATGCATTTGGTAGCGTAAAACTGTAAATTTGAAGGGAGTAACGGATTGTTTGTACCTTAAGCCTCGGTATTGATCCCCCAGTGTTTGATGCGGTGTTCATTATGTTATGAGCATGAATCATGATCTGTTTAGAAGTGCTGCGGTGCGAAATATGTTAGAGCATTTGCCACAGGTTACTTAATTTTGGAAGAAAATTAGCACCAAGACCTACGTTTGAGATATTTGGTCAGATAGGTAGASGAGCAACAGAGAGAGAGAGAGGAGGGCGACAGGAACACACAAGGAAGGAGAGCCGGGCAACCCCCGTACCTTCTCCTTCCATCAAAACAAAAAGAACAATTTCATTAAGACTTTTTTATGACCTGCCATGCAAGCGCACCTGACATGGCAAAGGCCGGACTCACAAAACAAGGAAATTAACGCACACAACACCGCAGATCTTACAAATTAACCTTTCACCTCTCCCAGCGGACACATCCCGCACTATTTTCTGGCAACTTTCGACTATATCTACATGATATGCATAGCATCACGAGGAAGTCGAACAACAGCGATCAATYACAACGATTTTTTCAACTTTTCGATGGTCAATGGTTCGACAAGCGAGGCCGAATAAGATGATGATAAGATCCAAACAGATATAATCGGTCTTCATCAAACTCCTCTAGCTGTTGACTCCATATATCTTCTCTTCAAATCAATTGATTGGACACTTCGATCAAGAAACGCCAGTAGCACATGGATCTGCCAAATAAACAAGAAAATTGATAAGACAGAACATCAGTAAAGAAAAACAAACTAGAAAGCTTAAAACCACAAAAAAAAATCGACGAAAGCATCTCAGATAAGAGAATAATAGATCGGCGGACGGAGAAGAAACATGAATCAAGCCTTCAAAAAAATTCAGCCAATCATAACCAAATTAATCGATTAAATAACAACAGAGTTTCATCAAGACATATAACAAACCTCTGTCTTCTGAAACAGCAGACCGGGATACTGATCTTCGATAAGAACAACAGCCGGCAGCGATCGAATCATAGAAACACATGAAATCCATAGCCGAAAGGTAGATCTAAGATCGATCTAAACGAATACACTATTACAATCGTCTGAAGCCGTAAAGATAAAATCAAGATCTGCAAAAGAACTCTGCAAGAATCGTCGTCCACAGAAGAGCACGTTGATGAAGATATGATGATAGGGGTTATTTATTGACCCTGCGGAATGATCCAACGGCTACGGTGAAACCAAGTTTGGTGTAATGGATGGTTAGATTTTAACGATAGATGGTCGGCAGATGATTCTCGAATTTGTAAACGTGGTTGGTTGTCGTTCTGTCACGCAAGTGTTTTGACTATTATGCCCTTGGATTCTTGTTAGGATGTCACGTGATTAATGGTTATCTTTCCTGACGACCTAAAATTGGAAATAAGAAATGAATGAACCAGAAATATAATAATTCGAATATATTCGAGTTAGCTGCAAATTTGTTCGTGTAATTTACATAAATTAATAATTAAGTTTTTAAAAAATTATCATTAAAAGATATTTTTATAGTTTTATTTTTATAGTGAATATGGTCTTTCCTGTTAACTCTTTCAGCTAAATTTCTTTTACTGAGAAAAGATTGTATCGATTCATCCTTTTATCCTTTAACTTTTATTTTTAATAACAGATTTGATCTTTCATACTACTTTTTATTTTATAAAAGATTTGATACCTCAAACTTTTTATTATTATAACGAATTTGATCTCATAAACTATTTTTCATTTTTATAACAAATTTGATCACTCCCTCAATTTTTATTTTTAAGATTTGGTCCCTCCCTTCGAATCAATAAAACTCATTTTAGTTAGTTGAAAATTAAAAAAACAACCTTGAAACTAAACAACCAATAATATACTAAATAATAAGATATAAAACTATAAGTTTAACTAATTATTTATATAAACTAAGGTGGTGTTTGTTTTTTAAGAGGTGCTGAAGTCTGAAGTCTGATTTCACTTCTGATTTATAAGAGGTGGTGCTGAAGTCTGAAATCTGAATCAGTCAGACTGTTTGTTTTTACGTCTGAAGTCTGAAATCTGAATCAGTCAGACTGTTTGTTTTTACGTCTGAAGTCTGAAATCTGAATCAATATAAACACAAAAAGTCTCATAACGACTAGAACCAATATTCATATTGCATTAATTGTGTCGCCATCATCCCTTGCTCATTGGTTTGATCATACTCAGAAAATAACTCATATATAGGAGAAATCGATTTGTAGAGATCGTTTTGGATAGATTGGTAGCTTGAGACCGAGCGAGAGATCGATATGGTGTCTAGATCGTATGATGTGGGATAGATCGGTATGATTTGGTAGCTGGAAATCAAGCGAGAGAACGAGAGATCGATATGGTGTGTGAGTAAGAGTCCATTAAGAGTTTAGACTACCACTTAAAAATTCAGAGGACAATCAGAGTTTTTCAGCTCTTATTTTCAAAAAAAATCAAATGGTCTGAAAATAAAAACGTTTGACCGATTCAGACTTAAGAGGTATTAAGAGCTTTTTTTAAAAAAACAAACAAGCCCTAAAAATGGTTATAATTAATGAAATAATAAATATATAAAAAAGTTATAATTTAACATTAATCGACTGAGGATTAATAGTGTTATTATTATGTGTTAAATTATAACACCATTCATCATAGTAACACTAATAATCTTCAATCAGTTAGTACTAAATTAGATTATTGTTATATGTTTTACAAATATTATTAGTTATAATTTAACCATAACCATTTTTAGGGGCTGTTTACTAAACGCTTACCGACTAATTTTTCTTATCTGATGAACTTAGCAAAGGTAAAAAAACATTACCCGGTAAGAACAATGATAAAGATGGAGAGTCTTAATCGGTAAGTGAGGGTGACGACTCTTACATAAATAAGTGTTTGTCAGGTAAATTGTTGCATATGCTACCATTTTAATGGACTACAATCTTACCCAGTAAAGATTGGCTGAGACGCTCTCCAGGTGAAGGCGACCGGCGACCTTTCGTCTCCCCGGCATAAAGAGGCGTCAGGCGACCGGCGAGAAGAAGCGACCGGTGAGTAGAGGTGACAGGCGGCCGGCGAGAAGAGGAGAGAGGCGTGAAGAGGCGACAGGCGTCCGGCGACCTTTCGTATTCCCGGCGTTAATTCAGCAAGATTTTGTGCGGCACCAGCTTGTATTGGCTTTAGCGATGGCGGGGAAGAAAGGTATGGCAGAATCCGACGGTTGGTAGACGGTAAACAGAAAGGGTAAGCGTCGAGGTAGGGTTTCGAACTTCTTCTTCACTAGATTTCCAGAAATTGGGATGAGGTTGCTTTGGAGAATATGTTCATAAGATATGGTCGGATTACATCCTTATACTTAGCAGAAAGAAAACAAGCAAGGGAACCAGATTTGGTTTTGTTAGATTCCTTCATGATGGTGATGAGAAAGCTTTGGAACGGAAGCTTAGAAACATCACTATAGATTCGGTGAGGATGATCATCAATCTGGAGAAGTATGGCCGTGAGAAAAAAAAAGCTAAACATGGGGGGAAAATCGAACTTGCAGGCTAAAATGGACAATAGAAAGAGGCTTGGAACCCGACTCATAAACACGATGCTTTCTTCAAGTCAGGATGTGTGGATGGTAGGTCTTTTAAGCAGGATGTTCTTGGCGAGACGCCTTTGAAAGGTGAAGGAAAAATTATCAAAGCTGAAATTAACATGGATTACGTGGTAGGCTGTGCAAGAGTTGGGTGGGAAGGGTCAAGAGCATTGACTTGCTTAGAAACTTAAAGAAAATTTTGCACGAAGATGGCATGGGCGAGTGCAAATTGCAATATATGGGTGGTATTTTTGTTCTTTGCAAATGGAGCTCAAAAGAGGTGGCTGAGAAGAGTTTAGTTGAAAATAAAGACATGTTAAATTACTGGTTCCAGGATATTAAAATGTGGAATGAAAAGCTTATTTTTCAGGAGAGATTAACTTGGATTGATATCCAAGGTTTACCTTTAGAAGCCTGGTGTGACGTAAATATTAGAAGAATAGCAGAGCCTTTTGGGGAGATTCTTGAAATCGATAAGCCGTCTTTCCATAATGATATGGTTTGTTCTTTTGGTGTCCTGTTAGCTACTGGTATGGCTTGCTTGAATTCGGTGGTGAAGGTGAAAGTAGGTGAAAAAATGTGTTCTGTGAAGGTTTTTGAGGATCATAACCGCATAATCTTATTGCCTCCTTCAAATGATGTTCGATCTGGGTTTTTTTTCGGAGTGTGAGGATGACGTTGGCTCAAGCGGCGGCATATCAAACTCTTTTTCTGATGACTATGTATCACCGGAATTCTCGGAAAAAATGGATGAAGGGTTCAAAAAGCGTTCATGGGATGAAGACAAGTCTTCTGGGAAGTCCGTTCCTTTTGATACCAAGAATGTTTTGACTGATAATCAAAACCCGGGTTCGGGTGGAAGCCCGAAGCATCAGGCCCAATGTTTCTCTTCCAGAATTTCTTCGGAAGCCCGTCACCAACAGGCCCATTTTAATAAAAAAGTTGTTTCTGGACTTGAATTCTGTGGCAATTACAGATCTTCATCTTCCCATAGCTCTCAGCCTATTTCTGTTGATGTTGTGGCGGATTCAAAGGAGGCAATCGGAAACGCTATCGGAGTTCATTACAATGAGGAGGAAGCAAAGGGAGCCAAAAGCAGAAGGCAAGGCGTTTCTCTGCGCTGATCTGCTGTTGTTTTCGATTTTTTGGGGGAACTTTTCTTTTTAATGAAGATTTTATCCTTAAATTGTCATGGGCTAAAAGCCATTGGAAAGTCTGGCGGTATAAAGGAGCTTATGCAAAACGAGAAGTGTTCTGTGTTGGGTTTACAGGTTTTTCTGATGTCTGGTTTGCATCAATTTGGAGATGCAGGAGCTGTGGCTATGTCTTTGTGAGTGCTTCTGGTCGTTCTGGGGGCATTCTTTTATCTTGGGATGAAAGTGTATTCTGTAACGAGTCAGATTCTAACTTTTTCTCTATTTGGAAAGATCCTTTCGTACAGGTCTTACATAGATCTATTTCTGATCACTGCCCCATTCTTTTGAAAGTTAATGACTTTAATATGGGGCCCAAACCGTTTAGAGTTTTTGACTCATGGTTGGGTGTCGATGATTTTCAAAAAGTGGTTTTTCGTCTTGGTCTTCAAGCTCTTTCTATGGGGTTGCTGATTTTGTCTTTAAGGAAAAGGTTAAAGCTCTCAAGAAAGACTTGAGAATGTGGTCAAAAAAAAAATTTAGCCAGTGAATCAAAAAGAAAAGATGAGATTTTTAAAGCTTTGGTTGATTGGGATTCTAAAGCTGAAAAGGGGGGTATTTCTGTAGCCGATTGCCAAAAGAGAGATGAATGGATTTTTGAAACGATGCTTTTGGAAAATCGTGCAAAGTTGGATCTCAATCAAAAATCACGGTCTAAGTGGGCTTTAGAAGGGGATGAAAATACCAAGTTTTTTCATAATGTTGTTAATCAGCGTTGGAAAAGGAATAAAATTAAATGGATTTTTTGTAACGGGATTTGGAACTCTGATCCTTTGGTCGTCAAAGATGCTTTCTTACAGCACTTTGCAAATAGATTCAAAGAACCTTGCTCCTCTAGGCCCAAGTTTTTCAGCCCTCTCTTCTCTAAATTATCGTTTAATGATGCCGCTTTTCTGGAATCGCCTTTTTCTGCTTCGGAAATAAAGGAGGTTGCTTGGTCTTATAATGGGTCGAAAGCTTCGGGGCCTGATGGCTTAAATTTCAATTTTATTAAGAAGTTCTGGTCAGTTATTGGCAGGTCTATAGTTGATGCGGTTGCGTTCTTTGAAAAATCGGGCAGGATTTCCAGGGGATGTAACGCTTCTTTCATTGCTTTGATTCCTAAAAAAATTGATCCCTTGGATATCTCAGACTTTAGGCCCATCAGTTTACTCGGTTGGATGTACAAAATAATTGCTAAGCTTMTGGCTAATAGATTGGTGAAGGTTATGAACAAGCTCGTCAGTGACAATCAATCTGCCTACATCCCGGGAAAGCAAATGTTGGATGGGTGTTTATTAGCAAATGAAATTGTGAATCACGCCAAAAAGAAGAATACGAAAATGTTTCTTTTCAAAGTGGATTTTGAAAAGGCTTATGATTCTGTAAACTGGAACTTTCTCTTTCACACCATGCAGCAAATGGGTTTTGGAGAATAATGGATCAATTGGATTAGCAGTTGTTTAAAATCTGCTTCTACTTCTATTTTGATAAACGGAACGCCTTCTGATGAGTTTTACATGAAAAGGGGTCTAAGGCAAGGAGATCCTCTTTCTCCGTTTCTTTTTTTGCTTGTGGGGGAAGTCTTACAGATCATGATCAGGACCGCTTGTAATCAGGGGCTGTTCAAGGGCATTCGGCTTGTGAAGTCTAATCGGAATCTTTCACTCCTTCAATTTGCGGACGACGCTTTAATTTTTGGAAAGTGGTCTCGTAAGAATTTAGTAACTCTTACTAATATTCTTAATTGTTTTCATGACGTTTCAGGACTGCGCATAAATTTATCCAAATGCAATCTCTTTGGTATTGGAGTTTCGGAAGCGGAGGTCAACAGTATGGCAGTCATGTTAAAGTGTAAGGTCTCTTCCTTTCCTTTCATTTATCTGGGGCTTCCTGTTGGTGGTAACATGAAGAAAAAAGCTTCTTGGTCAGTCGTGGAAGATAAATTCCTTAAAAAACTTTCAAATTGGAAGTTTCATTGCCTCTCCATAGGCGGAAGATTTACTCTGATCCAATCGGTGTTATCTTCTCTCCCGTTGTTCTACTTTTCTCTTTTCAAAGCGCCCAACTCAGTTTTAAAATCTTTGGAATCTATAAGGAGAAGGTTTTTCTGGGGATTTAAGGAGGATGGAAAAAAGTTACATTGGGTTGCTTGGGAGAAAATTTTAAGCTCTAAGTCAAATGGTGGTTTCGGAATCGTTAGTTTAAAAGCTAAAAATGACGTTTTGTTAGCAAAATGGGTTTGGAGGTTCCTGTCTAGTTCTAATGTGATATGGAAGGATGTCATTTCTGAATTTTATGGTGAGGACGGTGGTCTTTTTTCTAATAAGCCTTTGGTTGGAAATAGTGTTTGGGTTTCTATTGTCAACACGTACAAGAATGTGGAAGTTGCAGGTCAGAATGTTATTCAATCGTTTTCGAAAAAGGTTGCTAAAGATTCTTCTTCTTTTTTTTGGAAAGATGCTAGCATCGGTCATGGCTCAAAGCTGAAGACCTATATCCTAGACTTTATGCTATGGAAAGAAATAAAAATGCTTCTTTCAAAGAAAGATGGACTTATTTTAATGGTTCTTGGAGTGGTGCTTGGGATTGGAGAACAACGATTAGGGGTAGAAGATTAGATGATCTTCAAGCCTTAGAAAGGCATCTCTCTCAAATGGCGTTCAATACTTCAGGTGAGGATATGTGGTCTTGGAATTGGAACAAGAAAGGGATTCTCTCAGTCAACTTCTTGTCTAAATTAATTCAAGGGGCGGTCAATACAAGCGTTGGAAGCAATGAACCGTGTTTTTGGAGTCCTTTAATTCCAAAGAAGGTAAATATTTTCACTTGGCGTTTCCTTAAAGAGGCTATCCCGGTAAGATTCAATCTTTCAAAAAGAGGAATTCCGTTACAATCTTTGGAGTGCATCCTATGTGGCAAAGGTGTTGAAACAATGGATCATTGTTTCTTTTCTTGTTCGGTGGCAAGCATTCTTTGGAGGAAAATATGGGCTTGGTGGGACCTTAAAGCCCCGCGTCTATCCTCGGTGTCCGATTTTAAATTTCTAATCAATCAAGTAGGCACTCATCGCAAGGTTGGAGTGACTTTCTTATCTGTTTGCGCTGTGACACTTTGGCAACTTTGGAAGTGGCGAAATGAAATTTTCATGCTGAGAATGATGCAAAAATTAAGAAGAAAGGTGAAGACCCATTTCCTTGGGTTCAAATTTTATCCAAGCTTTGGATGGGAATAGGAATCGTAAGTTCATTCTTAATTGGGATAGTTGGTCCTCTTATCCTTACCTTGTTTAGTCTCTTTGTCTGTCTTTGGTTTGGTTTTTGTCTTGGTCTTTGTTTGGGGATGTTTTGGTTTTGTTTCCTTTTCTTCTCGCTTGTTGTGGTGGACTCTTGTATCTTTTTGTGTCTAGCTTCTTGCTGGATCTGTTTTTTAATTTATTGGTTGATTTGGTGAGAGTGATGGCCATGTCGAAGCTCTCTTCCTTGTCCTTCCTTTTTGCCTTAAAAAAAAAACAATTTTACCCAGTAAAATAAATTATAKTATTGATTCCTAATGATAAGTGTTTACGGGTAAGCATTTAGGTAAACGGCCCCTTAGTGTATAGTAATCAGTTTAAGTAAATTAGTTAAATTTATATTTTTATAGCTTATGTAACTAGAATAATTTTTATATGTTAATTAGTTTTGGTAAATTGGTTAAACTTATACTTTTATATCTTATTATTTGAAATATTGTTGGGTTTTGTAGGTTTAAAAACTTTTTTAATTTTCAACTTATTAATACAAAATATTTATCAAAATTAATTATGTTTTATTTGAGCTAAATGATTTGGTGAAAGTAATGTTTCTAAAAAGCTAAAATAGTCAATGTTAAAATCAAAATTTCAAATTTTATTTAATTATTCTGTTTATTATATTTAAAAAATAAATATTTGTGCCACAAAAATTATTGATTGAAGGGAGGAACAAATCTTAAAAACAATGTTCTAAATGAYATGAGGCACAACGTGACGACAAGGTTAAGCCTCAAGCTTTATAAGTTATGGTGAGGCTATGACGTTTCTCAAGGCATACCCTAAGGCGACAATAGACACACAGATACACATAGACTTCTGTGTGTTAGAGTTTTGGATAATAATGTAGTACAAATATAATTAATATAAATTAATAAAACTTAAAAAGAAAGTAGAATCATTGATACCAAATATATAGAGCTTATAAAAATGATATCAAGGTGTAAAGTCGGGATTAAATCTCTTGAATCTCAACTCATTACTGTAAATGTTGTTTCTTCAATTTTCCAAGAAGTTGTGTTCGACTTTTCATGCATCTTAATGAGAGTAAGGGGGTGTTTGGTTCGCAGAATGGAATTTGATGGAATTGGAATCCATCAAAGGAATTTGACTTTGAAGGAATTGGAATGGAATTTGACCATGCGTTTGGTTGGTGGGAATTGGAATGAAATCTCTTAATAGAATTGGAACAATCATCTTTGTATGGACTATCCCATCCATCGCCCCGCCCACACCCTACCAGCCACCATGTCACTAATGTCGTCGTCGCAACTATCACCCGCCCTGCCCCCACCACTTCTGCCATACCCTACTCCATAGGTGGGGATTGTTGCGGGCAAGCAGGGGTGGGGCGAGACAGTGGGGGTGAAGCCAGAGTGGGGCAATAGGTGGTAGTGTGATAGTTGTGATGACTACAGTGGTATGGTGGTTAGTGATGGGTTAGAGTAGGGTAAGGTAGGGTGGGGGCAATGCAGGACGGTGGGGTGGGTAAGGGTATGTGGCGGGGTGGTAGCTGTGATGACAACAATAATGGCATAATGGTTAGGGTGGGTTAGAGTAGGGTAAGGTAGGGTGGGGGCAAGGTAGGACGGTGGGGTGGATAGGGGTGGGTGGGKAGGGGTGGTAGCTGTGATGACAACAATAATGGCATAGTGGTTAGGGTGGGTGGCAGCGACATCAGTGGTGGGGGTTAAGGGTGGGGCATCATGAACAATAGTAGCATGATCGTGGTGGGTGGTGATGGAATTCAATTCCTTCCATTATGTCAAGGAATGATGAATTCATTAACTTGTGGAATTCAATGGAATTTGAAGGATTCCATCCATTTCAAGAAATGAACCAAACAAAGGAATTGGAATATGGTCAAAGGAATTTGTCATTCCAATTCCATCAAATTCCTTCAAATTCCGTGAACCAAACAGCCCCTAAGCATTTACCTATTTTAGGTTTTAGTTATTAAGTTTTCTTTTATGTTTATTTAAGTCTTAAGTCTCGTACATAACTATCATTTATCACTCAAGTTATATACTAAAAAAACCTCACCCCTTACAAAATAGAGAAGAGTGAATAAACAGTAGTTTGAAGGACCAAATCCGTTGTAAAATAAAAAAGTAACGTGGGACAAACCCAAGTCTCGACGCTATAACGAATTATTTAGAACCATGCCTGAAAATGAAAATCGAGAGAGAAACCAACTCTGATGTGAAAATGAAAAATGGATTGAGGGACTAAATTTGCTATAAAAATGAAAATTATTTTGAGGAACCAAATCCGTTATAAAATAAAAAGTAGTTTGAGGGACCAAATCCGTTATTGAAAATGAATGTTGAGGGAGAGAAGTGTGAATAAACAAAATTGCCCCTCACTAACGAAACCTTAACTGAAGGAGTCAGTAAGAGAGACCATATATGTTATAAAAATAAAACTAACGTCCTTCGTTAATAATTCTTTAGGGACCTTAGGGGTTGTTTGTAGGGCGGTAAACGAACCGAATAAACACGAATGGAGGCTTGTTCATGTTCGTTCGCTTAACTTAACCGAACAAACGAACGAACACGAATGAAGGCTTGTTCATGTTCGTTCGTTTAACTTAACCGAACAAACGAACGAATATGAACGGTAAACGAACGAAAATCTTTGTGTTCATGTTTGTTTGGTTAGAAACCAGGTGTGTTCGTGTTCGTTTATGTTCGTTTGTTAACATGCTAAACGAACGAACATAAACGAACGGGCTAAACGAACATAAATAAATATTATTTGAATTCAAAGTGAATAAACAAAAGATTATATATTAAATTTAGTATATAAACGAACGAATATAAACAAAAGTAAACGAACGGTAAATGAACCAACATTCACGAACGAACATTCACGAACATTCACGAACATAAATGAACGAACCAGACACTTGTTCATGTTCGTTCGTTTAACTAAACGAACAAAAAATTTGTTCATGTCCGTTCATTTATTAAATAAACGAACATAAATGAACTTCCCGTCTAACGGTTTGCTGAACGTTCGGTTCATTTACAGCCCTAGTTGTTTGTTTACCTCTTAATAGTTTCATTAAGAGGCGAATCTTGTTTGACAAAAAAAAAAGCTTGTCTCTTAATGGTTCTAAAACCTTCTGAATGATTTTGTATCTTGGGCCTCCCTTAACCATTCAACGCCTTAATTTTGTTGTAAACAATTACCAAACAATTATATTTCATTTTGTATTATATCATGAGAGTCTCTTAATCACTCTGACCTTAATAATTATGCATTAAATCATTCAGTAACTGTCAAACAGCCCCTTAGTCCCTAATTTATGTAAACCACAATGACCAAATAACTCCAATATATTATCAACCATTTTTCTAACATAAAGTATACTAATCATAATATTTTTAATTGTTTTTTTAACATAAAAGGTATCGACTTATTGATAATTAGAATCCTTACAAATAAAACTTAGCTCATTAAACTAAGATCCAACATTTATGAAAGACGTAATTATGTCAATGGTGTAATCAATATGTGATTTCGAACAGGGTCTTTAAAAAWTTTTTATTTCAATTTTCATTGGGGGTTAACTATATGTTTTTCATTTTCAACTCATATTTTAACTCAATTCCTTTGTCCCCTCGTATTTTATCTCGTTTGGACAATTATAATGTTTTATCACTTAATCCAGTACCCCAATCATTTTCCTATTCTACCAGATTTGTCGTTCCGGAATACGATTCAAATTTCTAATCCCTTCTCCTTAGGTCTCTCATCTGAAGATTAACTATCCTAATCAGCTAGTTTCGTCCATCTTTGTTTTCCCGATAAATATTCTATGATTAAAGCACTATAGACAATCTTGTTTAATAATCTTCCTCTTTCTTGTTCTCTAATTTTGTCTTTCTTGGTCAACGAGTAGCCTCACCTACAATATCATTGACTTCATGCATCGTGATACTGACCGTCATTGTTCAGAGCACTATAGCCCTTTGATAACACTCGAAAAAGTTAAGGGAGAATTTGGATCTATAATTGAGTTAGGGTTTCTTGAGAACTTGAGGTAAACGACAATTGATAAACTCCTATATGCTAATATTTCAATTTAACAACTTATTGAAGAAGGTTGATTATGAAGAATTGATTGTAGAGTTTGTTTATAACAATGTTAGAAGAATATAAGTGAATTTTGTATATTATATTGTTATTTTAAGACATATCAGTTGTTTTAACTTGTAAAACTTTAATATAATATAAGGTGTGATGATGGATGCCGAGCCACCAAACAATATTTAGCTGACTAGTCCTTTTTAAAAAATTAAAATTGCAACAGCGGTAAGTCGAGTCGAATCCATAGAGACTAAGTTTAACAATCAATATTGTCAATTCAAGCATTAATACGATTGATTAAAACTAAATTTTCAAGGGGGTTGGATTAATTACTAACTAAACATATGACTAAAGGTTAAAAAAAATACAGGAAATTAAGAGTCCAACAGTAGTCTACTTTGATAAAGATGCAAACACTTATCATTGATCCCGGAATTCTAACAATATGAAACAATTATACTTGGTTATAATTGCCTACAAGCTCTGACACTCTTAAGTTTTTCTTTAACTAAATATTGATTAAAACAAGCTCTTTAAACTAAATTTTAATCACAAATAGGAGTTTAAACAAACTCTCAAACTCCTAGGTGCAATTAGCTTTATCGGGTAAGAAAAACACCAATTCAAACTTATAACCTCGTAAACTAGGCTTAAATGACTTTGATTGCAATATTTCAAGAACCCATTTTGAAAACCATACTGAAATCAAGTGGGTTCAGTTGTTACTTTATCAAAATCACTAAACAGTTACGTATCCAGGTTTTAACTAACAAACATTCACAAGAACATAAAAAAATTGGCCAAAAATCAACCAACATTCAAGTAAGATTAACATTAAACATAGAAATCCAACAAATAAACTTGTCTCAATCTATTACAATGGAATCTTAAAGTAAATGCATCAAAACAAAGGATTAACCATTGTTGGAATGAGAGAAATTAACCACACATGGCTAAACTAGGGTTTACAAATTAAAATCAAACAAAAAGAAAATAGAATCGAAATCGATGCTTGATGTCTTCAATCGTTCCCTTCGTGCCTCTCTAATGATCTATGGTCGACCCCCCCCCCCTCAAATGACGATTTTAGACTCAATTTATACCAAGAAAATGAAAAAGCTTCTCAGATTTGAAAATTGGCGAAGACCGGTGCCTGCATGTACCTTAAGCCAGCCTTGTATACGACTCTGGCATGCCAGGGTAGCATTTTGGGCACCGTAAGTTCATATTCTTTAGAGTGTTCATCTAAACCATCAAACTGCACAAACTGCCCACACTACACTACACTACACCGCACCGCAAAGCGCAGTTTAGAACTTTTTCGGTGTGGTTTGCAGTTTGCTTTTTTTACCAAACCGCACTTGCGGTATGGTTTGCGGTTTTGAGTTATCAAATTGCACCGCTTATTTTGTATATTTTTTATTTTGTTTATTTTATATATGACATATATATTTGTTGATTTTGAATAAACAATTGGCCAATTGGGAGTCAGGGCTTAAAGATCGAGATGTAAGAAAAAGTTGGACACATCACAACTTACACGTCTAATTTAGTTTGAAGTTATTTCTTTTACTTCTTAGACTATTTTTAATTATGCAATATATATTTGGGAATCGGATGTATTGAAACTCTTTGTTTTTTGGACTACGATTACTTTCTCATTGATTTTACAATGTATTTTTAAACTTAGAATTTTTGGATTGTAGGCATACAGTGTGATATGGACAAATCGCATAAATCGCACTGCACCGCATTTTGTGGTGCGGTTTGAGGTTTATACGGCGTTGTTTGTGGTTTGGAAAATGCTTAAACCGCATATGTGGTATGGTTTGCGGTTTGGGAAAATGCTCAAACCGCATATGCGTGCGGTTTGGCTCCAAACCGCATCGAGAATACCCCTAATGTCCATTATGCGATCCTACTGTACGACCCTGACATGGCAGTGTAGCAGTTTCCTCTATTATGCCTTTCTTCGACCACTTGTTGTATACAAACCCTTTAAGCATGCTATCCATTTTTCCTCGCRTTATCTCTTCCGTTTCTTGCTCTTATCAAACATAGGACTCGGGTTAGGCTTATAAAAACATAATTTAGGCATATTAAAACATTAAAATGGCAATTTGAGCCAATAAACACATATTTAAACATGAAAAATATGATGTATTGTGTCAACTTTTATATTTTGTCTTTATACAAGTATAACAGGTCCTACAAAAAGATTGGAACAACACTATATTTATACTATATTATATATTATTTAGTTTTTTTGTTTTTAAAAGCTCATGATTTTTAAAAATTACGACTTATAAAATATTAAGTATAAATTATTGATGTATATATAAAAAAATTAAATTTCAAAGTAGTTTTTTAAGGTTAAGAACAAAACTTTTGGTAACATTTACCATCTTTACCTAATATAATATAATGTTAATTAACCAAATAAATCTTATAATTGATWTATTTCCAAAACCAAAAAATATTTAAAAGAATCTTAAAAAAATAAGTGAAATTTCATATTTTGATTTATCAAGGCATTGTTTTATTGGACAATTTTTTTGAACAAATAAATCTTACGACTTTCTAAACCTATTTAATATATCTTTATAACCTATAATACTGGTTAATGTGATAAAACAATGGRAAAAGTCCAAAAAAAATCAACAAACCTTCATATTTTAAGCGATTAAATCTCTGGACGTTATTTTAAACGGATAAATTCTTATGTTCTTAAAACGAAACAAATATATCATTTTCACTTGTTTTTCCAAAGCATATGAAAGTTGTACCGAAAATATATGCATACAAAAATTGGTCCGAAATTTTGCACCAAAWGTTCGACCCAACGTGATCCCAAAAATGTTATGCTTCCCCCAATCCGTTACATTCATGTAGAAATCGTCGGTTAGATACGGAGCATCAAGTATTTTACTATTTCTCTAAAGAGATCAATAAGAAAACGATGTACAAAGAAACACGAAATACAATCTTTTCCTATCCAAAGATTGAGATCAACAAGAAAATCGTCTTTTAGATGCGAAGCATCGAGTAGTCTCCTCTGAAAACAAGTACTCAGAACAGTCTTCTTTCTCCTATCTTAGGATGGAGCAATAAAGATCCTCAAAACAAGCTTTAAAYCAAAATATAAAGAGAGCAAAGACTCCTACAAAAACCTAAATACAATCTTGGCTTCAACACGAAAACAAACTGATGACCTGAATTCAAAATATATAATTCCCAATTTCTCCGTATATCAAGAAACTAAACCAATAATTTTTTTTAACAAACGATGTCTCACAAATAAAGAATAACAAAAGTTCACGTGATCCAAGCAAATTGATGTACAACAAGTATAAACGGTTCAGAAACCCTATCTTTTCTTTAGTGTTTCAATCAACATAAACATCATTCGCTTACATTCAATRCGCATTATCTTTCCAATTTGAACATACAAGAATATTTGCACCTAATCTTGCTTGTTTCATTCGCCAGTATGGCAAAAYAGGTAAAAGGTGAGGAACTTTTTCACAAAAAGAGCACATGAMAAATGCTTTTGAGATGAACCCACAATTATTACGAGTAAAGCAATGTGTGTTTATCAACTCTTTATCTTAAAGATTTCGTGAATCAAAATCTTGTAGAAGAAATTTGTTTGTAATGAAAAGKTCCTTGTGAAGTTCTTCAACTTGAAAATATAGGCTTCAAAGGTTATTCCTTTAACCTAAGAACTTGGATGTTTCCTTCATGTGYTGGGACCATGGAACGGTTTTAAAGGATATTTTTACTTTTCAACTTGTTAATGATAAAGACAATATGACGATTGGATACATGGAAGTTTGATTAGCAACACGAAAAACCCTGAAAAGAATTTCAAGATCTGCATCTACCAACCACTAAGAATACTYAAAATATGGAGTTCTCGCTATCAAATTTGAAGCCAGAACCAAGAATGTATACAAGAAGAAACTAAATATAAAAGCTTTCGATAAAATTGATGAAAAAGAGAAAAGAAACAAATGACGATTTCAAAAATATCATTACCCTAACACCAAGAGCTCGTGTTAGGGTTTTGATTGTTAAGTTGATTTAGATTTTTTTTTTCTTTAATCGTAATTAGTGTGGGAACCACGTTTTGTACGGTAGCATGAGTATTTTGGTTAATAATCTGAAAATTATCTATATAAATATATGTTAGTTGTTAATAGAATCATCAACAAATAGTATTCAAATAATTCGAAAAAAGTTTATAAAATCTAATTAGTAAAATTTTACTATATATATATATATATATATATATATAGGTGGAGGTTCAAACGAGAACACCTCCATTTTATGAGAACGCAAGAACACTCTTATCACATGTGATAATATGTGTGAAGAAACTCTGTGATGTGCGGACGACGTGTTCTACGACTTAGGCATCGCCAAAGGTTGTCTGCGTCTATGATTTAGCATCACATGTGATGGTCTTGATGGATTATAATATCATATCAACAACACTTTATCACATGTGATAATACTTGTGAGGGGGCTTATATATATATATATATATATATATATATATATATATAAAATAGGGGATCATTCAAGGGAGAACTGACTAGTTTGTGGTAACCGTGAGATCCAATCTCAACCACAAATCAATAGATAAATTAGGAAATTTATAATTTTGGTAATTTTTAATTAAAATTTTAATGCAAGAACATTTTAGGTATTTTCTCTCCTCTCTCCTCTCTTTTCTCTCTGTCCCCGTCTTCCGGCCTCTGGCCACCGTCTTCCGGCCTCTGGCCACCGTCCTCCGGTGATACCACAGTGTGATACTCAAGCACATATAAAATGCATTGTGATACCGTTGTGTTACATATCTGATCGACCGTAAAAACGACCATAGTGTGATACCCAATCACATATAAGATGCATTGTGATACCACTGTGGTATCACCGGAGGACGGTGGCTGGAGGCCAAAGGACGGAGAGAGAAGAGAGGACAGAGGAGAGAGGAGAGAAAATACCTAAAATGTCCTTGTATTAAAATTTCAATTAAAAATTACCAAAATTATAAATTTCTTAATTTATCTATTGATTTGTGGTTGAGATTAGACCTCACGGTTACCACAAACTAATTAGTTCTCATTTGATTAGGCCTATATATATATGAGGTTTACTTTACAAACCAATTAATCCATCTATTTTTATGATCAAATGTCACGATTAAAATAAGTTATTTTAGTAAAGTAAAAAAATAAAAGAAAATAAATTATTGTTATTTTCAACAAGAAAGGGCAAAACGGGAACAAATCCCCTTTCCCGCATTCAATCTCGTGAACATGTTTCATTGGACACTATGAAATTGTTAATGATGGAAAAATAGATTTTTTAAAACTGTTAATGATGAAACAGAATGAAATCGTGGCATTGGACAAAATGAAACATAATGAAACTGTTAATGATGAATATAATGAATATGATGAATATGTTAATGATGAAACATAATGAAACTGTGACATTGGACATAATGAAACTGTTAATGATGAAATAGAGTTACCTAGAAACTATAAAAGAGGGATATTTTAATAAATGATGAAACATAAAAATATTCTGTAATCAACAATTATTGTACATTTTTCAAAGATGACAATTTGTATCAACATATTTAATGGATNAATTAAAAATTACCAAAATTATAAATTTCTTAATTTATCTATTGATTTGTGGTTGAGATTAGACCTCACGGTTACCACAAACTAATTAGTTCTCATTTGATTAGGCCTATATATATATATATATATATATATATATGAGGTTTAATTTGCAAACCATGTTGTTATACAAACTTTACAAACCAATTAATCCATCTATTTTTATGATCAAATGTCACGATTAAAATAAGTTATTTTAGTAAAGTAAAAAAATAAAAGAAAATAATTTATTGTTATTTTCAACAAGAAAGGGCAAAACGGGAACAAATCCCCTTTCCCGCATTTAATCTCGTGAACATGTTTCATTGGACACTATGAAACTGTTAATGATGGAAAAATAGATTATTTAAAACTGTTAATGATGAAACAGAATGAAATCGTGGCATTGGACAGAATGAAACATAATGAAACTGTTAATGATGAATATGATGAACTGTTAATAATGAATATGATGAATATGTTAATGATGAAACATAATGAAACTGTGACATTGGACATAATGAAACTATTAATGATGAAATAGAGTTACCTAGAAACTATAAAAAATGAATATTTTAATAAATGATGAAACATAAAAATATTTTGTAATCAACAATTATTGTACATTTTTCAAAGATGACAATTTGTATCAACATATTTAATGGATAAATCAATTAAATATTTACTAAAAAGGTTCTAGCTAATCAAGATATAATCCATATTTATATAAAATTAAAGAATTACCAAACTTATCTATTAATATTGAATACTTACCAAACTTATTATAATCTCAAAAGACCATAATGTCCTTATAAATTAAAAATAAAAAAACAAATGAATTTATGTGATTGGTTGTTATTAGTTTGTATTTGAACGTTCCTTTCTCTCTCTCTCTCTCTCTCTCTCTATATATATATATATATAGAGAGAGAGAGAAAGAGAAAGAGAAATAAAGTTGTAAAATTAAATAAAATGGGTAATAATAACTAGAGGTGTAAACGGTACGAGACAACTCGCGAGCTACTCGAGATCGACTCGGTCAAAGCTCGGTCAACACTCGACTAAAATAGGTTCAGCTCGAGCTCGAACTCGACATATTAACGAGTCGAGTCAAGTTACTCGATATTCAACTTGAAAAGCTCGTGAGATACTCGATTATTTTATATATAATTAGATTTAAAATATAATAAGTTTTTATGATAAAATTTGTAACATATAAATAATAAAAATGTTTTATATTTTTAGATATTTAAACAAAATTATGCATTTTTTAATTATAAAGATTAATCAATTAGTTTTTATTAAAATCACAGTTAAAAAAAACAAAGAAAGACTATAAAAAAGGTTAGTGAAATTCTCCCATATTGGAAGAGACAAAATATATAATAAAAAGAGAGGGATGTGTATGGAATTTCTAACTTTGTTTTTTTGATGATTAAGTTTGAAGTTGATTTCTTTAGTTTTATAAAGACTAAGAGAACACCATTAAGTTTTAAAAATTATAAGAGAAAAACCCTAAAATTTCATAAATTTCAATGGTTGAGCTTAGTTCGAGCTTAATTTGAGTTTGWGTTCGAGTTCAAGCTTAATTTGAGCTGCAATTCGAGCTTGTTTCARCTTGATTYGAGCTTAGTTCAAGTTTGATTCGAGTTCGAGCTTGAGAAATAGTTATCAAGYTCGAGTYGAGCTTTGATTTTTACTACTCGTGAGTTTCAGGTCAAGTTCGAGCTTGGAAATCGGGTTTCGAGTTTGAGTCGAGTACAATGATACTCGAACTCGATTCGCATCATTACACCCCTAATAATAACGACATGGGTGTGGATAATTTATGAATTTTTTGTATGAYTGATGATATAGTTTTTTTCYTTTTAAAAAGAGGTTGATACATCTGCTGATTTTTATTAAGAAATAAATAAATGTACGTCTAAATCGCACGATAACTAATTATATGTTCAAAAAATGTTGTTAATAAAAACGTAGTCTATAAATAATATGAAATTATATTAACCGATCATTAATACATATAAATTACTATATAGAATAATACATTGTTATAAGACGTATGATTGTTATAAGACGTATGATGTTTCTAAATACCAAAAACAAATACTCCCGGTGTCCCAAATTAAGTGTCTCCATTTCTATTTTAGTTTGTCCTAAAGTAAGTGTCACTTTCAAAAAGTAATATCTACTTTCTAACTCTACTTTTAATTATGAGATAAAGAATTCATTAATCTCTCAATCATGAATGATAGAATTGTCATTTAGTTAATTAAAAATTGTAATGATTACACATTTTTAAAATTGTGGATATGTATTTTGRAACTTAAACATGTATTACCACAAATTTCAAAGTACTAATCAATAAATAAATGTTTTTGAATACTAATCAAGAAATGTTATTTATTATCATTAATATTCAAATATTATACTGATGATATATATTACATGACGAGAGAGATTGTATTTTATAAGTTTGAAGTCAATATAAATCAATTAATATTATTTATCGTCACTAAATTTTAAGTCACGGAGAAA
>NC_037533.1:13457354-13458502 GCF_001531365.2 Cynara cardunculus var. scolymus
CTATTAATTTGGTTAAAACTTATGATGATTATATCATCCTGGTGGACATTTATTCTTCACCTCCAAAATTTTGGAAATCTGAGCCTGAACCTAGTTGTTTAGTTATCAAGATACTGTCAAAGACTTTCTCTTCAGATTGGGACGATAAGTTATTACTTCACTGTCCTAATTGGCAATACATCTCTGGCCAATCCCTTGAAGATCTAAAGATATGGTATTACCATGTTTATTATTCAGACTTCTTTTGGAACTCTGAAGTATTGACATCTGAAGATTACTCACTCTTTGGAGAGACTCCTACAGTCAAGATATATGTTCCATCTGCAATTGSTGCTTATACTTTTCTCAAGTTCTACAATGATGAAGAAGAAGCAAAAGACAAATGGAGACTCTTTTTCAAAGGCAAAGCTCTCAAAAGACTTGYAGACAAAATTCTCTAAACGAAGCATGATGATGGTGGTACACCTATTTGTTTACAGCTGTATCTGATGAATGTGGCAGACATCTTGCTTTTACTTTAACTTTTCTAGAAAAAGTTTGAAAATTGTGGCATAAGTTTCAATCATGCCCCAACTTTCACTGTTTATATGTTGAATTTTGTATCCGGTTGAAGCCATCGGTAGYCGGTTGCTTTCTCTTTTMTTTCCTATAAATAAGGTTCACTTGTAAGTGTTTCAAACACACCTGAGATATCTTACATATCGAAACACTCCTAGAAGAAGAAAAATATTAGAGAGTATCAAATATTGTAAGTTTGAAGTWTGTAAGCATCTACTTCTGTAATCAACCGATTGTATAAATACAAGGTTAGTTTTTATTATGGCAGGCTAAAACTCTTATTAGAGAGCCATATCATGTTGTGAAWTTTTTTATATTTTTATTATCTTATAAAATCTTTATTTATAAAGAAAAGATCTCATGCATTATATCATAAAGAAATTTGGTTGCTGTTAGTTCATACTTGTGGCAGGAGTATAACTGTCAGGCATTGAGCCAAACCTCTGGGAATTGTCCTGGTTGTAAGTTTAAAAAATTGTCTTAAGATGTTCTAATAAAGTTAAAATCTTCTTTGAAAAAACAAAAGACGTAAGGATGTATAAGTTCAAAAGAAGTACCCGTTTTTAGCCAAGAGTGCGTTTTAGGGGAAA
>NC_037533.1:13459353-13461822 GCF_001531365.2 Cynara cardunculus var. scolymus
TATCAGAGCTTGTACTTAAATTTATTTAAGTATTAAGTATTAGTATTGTGTGTTTTAAATATTTCTAATATTGTCTGTTTATGAATAGATTAGAATATTTAAATCTAGAATTATCTCAGCCAAGTAGACTTATTACTTCTTTAGATAATAATAGTATTAATTGTCGTTTTTATAAAGAGTCTGTAAATCATATATTTCATGGTAGTAATGCTCAGCTTAATGTTCTTGTAGATTTAGTAGTAAATTTGGGAAAAAATCTTGAAATAAATCAGAATAAAAATACCCATCTTTGGCAATTTATTCATGATTTATTAATCAAAAAAGATAGAGCTATTTATAATTTAGAAAATAAATTAGAATACCTCAAAACAACTTTTTCTCTTTTTGAAGAAAAACTCRTGAGCTTTGAAAGGAAATATAATTCTTTGATTAATAGCCAGCCTATTAATAAATCAAAAGATTCTATTTCTCAAGATAAAGTTCTTGTAGTTCTGGAAAAATCTCAAGATCAGTTTGAAAAAATTAAGTTTCATTTAGAACGAATTGAAAAATTGGTTCTTAATTAAATGAACTTAAATTTTGAAGGCAAAATACTTGAAGACGCTTATAAGTTTTGTAACYAACAGAGTTTTCCAAAATCCATTGGTTATTCTGAAACAAATCATATTGTTTCTGAATCAAACAAATTAGCTATTTTGCAAAACAATATAATCATCTCTCTTTTAGTATCTTTACACCACAAGGTTGATAAACTTTCTTTTAAAGAAACTTTACATCCTATTGATCTGGATAATCTTGTTGAGAATTTTTCAAAACTTTCAACAACTTTTGAAAAGAAAACTGCTCCTAAAGTTAAAACAAATTTTCTTGTTTACAAGCAAAATGGCAATTAGAACTCCTTTTCATGGTCGTTCTAGAACTATCAATGAAAATGATTCTATGGATAATAATAGGTCTCAAATGATTGGACAAGAAACTAGGCTAAATTTCAATACCCTAGGAAATTTATTTTCTCGAAGATCTTCTAATACTTCTAGACTTGAAGATATGATTAATGTTGACAGAAGTGAACAACTTCTTAACAATAATCAGTTAGAAGCATTCAATCCTACTAGACTTTATTCTACTGGGATATTCAAAAGAAACTMTGGTCTTTTTCGACAGTGGAAACAGGATCAACCAACTGTAGATGCTCAATGGGATAATGCAACAGTTAGAGCTAAGATTATCATTGACCATCTGACTAGAGAAGCTAGCATTAGAATAAGACATACCAACAGAACCACTCTACATTTTGGACTTTTAACTATCRCAGTAAAAGGTCTTCATAGAACTGGTTTAGGAACAAAAGCCTTGTTAGGTTTGATTGACAATAGATTTTCTAACCTTGATCAAGCTATTATAGGAACAATGGAAATAGACTTAAACAACAATATAGGTGTTGCTTATATTGCTCCTCAAAACTTTTCATTAAGTGTTAGTGATTTCTGCAAGCATGTTACTGTGCAAATCCAAACACTAGGATATGAAAAYTTTATAGGAAGAAATTTGGGAGTAGAAATTGTATTTTTAGGAAGACTAACTGGAACAGCTGGAAGTCAGTATAATGTTGACATTAACTCAATCATATAGACTGTGTCTTATAGAGGAATACAAATGATACCTCCTGTCCAAATTGATTCTCAAACCATTGCTGGAAGTGAATAGACCATTCCATTCCATAGAGAACTATCTACAATTGTCCCCACGAGTTATGTTTCTTACATAAACCCCAGTGGATCTAAATCTTTGAGATTTAGAAATTATAAKGACAATGYTTCATCCTCAAATATTGATGATACTGATGAAAATACTCATAGATTTTCCACTAGTTTTATGAATATCGAATTAAGTGATGAACGGGATACGTTAGAAGAAGACTCTAAGTACTTTGATTCTAGTAACCCAAATGAAATCAAACCCTTTTTAGTCAAATATACTCCCCCTGAGTCGAGTAAGACTAAAATTGAAGATATCAAACCTACTGGATGGAGTGATACTGATCATAAAATTCTTTAYCCTAAAGAATTATTTGGTTATACCCTAGATCCTAAGGAAATTGATGAAATGGAGGTTCTTCTTAAGAAACAAGGACAACTCCATGACTCACAAATTATCTATCAAGATGATTTGGGAAATATAAGAATGACTCCAAAAGATGAAGATTCTTTAGACTCCTTCTTATCTGACTCCGTAGAGTCCATTAACTTTGCTCTTATGAATGAAGGAAGTGGATCTTCTGTCACTCACCCTGTACCTGGAAGACTTGAAACCATGACCTATGAAACAGGTAGACCTCCTAGAACTCAAGCTAAAGGTTATGTTGAACCTACACTAAGTTATAGGAATAAAGGAAGAAGATTACCAACTGACCCAACCTTCACTTGGAAATCTGCACCCTTGTTGAATCTAACTGATATTCATCCTCAG
>NC_037533.1:13462644-13464066 GCF_001531365.2 Cynara cardunculus var. scolymus
CTTAGAAAGTCTAGTGCTAGAAAGCCTACACTCAATAAGGAAAAACATGTGAGGAAATACAAAGAGAGCAAGAATTATAACAAGTTTACTTGTTATGCYTGTAGAAAAGAAGGCTATTTATCTAGTAAATGCCTTGGCAAAAGAACACTTTTTAATCAAAGAGTAGATCTTATCAATTGCACCAATGAAGACTTAGTTGATATTACTTCTGATGTTTCAACTAACTCTGATATATATTCTATTGTTAGTATAGAAGATATGCAAGATGTTCAACAACAAAGTGATTATTCTTTCATAGAACAACTTTCACCATCTCAAACAACAAAGTGATTATTCTTTCATAGAACAACTTTCACCATCTCAAACTGATTTACAACAGAAATATGGTTACCATAATTCTTTTGAAAATGATGTTGAAATGTTTGAAAATCTTAACTTTGTTAATGTTGAAATAATGGACTGTATTCATGCATGGACATACAATACAGGTAATACAAACACTAAGTGTTATAATTGCCTTTGGTATCCTTCTCTTGAGAAGCGCTCACGTTGTGATCTTTGCAGAATAGAAGTTTGTTATTTAKGCTTATCATCTGTTTATAAACATAAAATACAAACACCAGTGGTTCAACCACAAAAAACAGACAGAATTACAATTCTGGATGATCGGATTCATACTCTTGAAAACCGTTTTGAAAATCTAGAAATACATTTTCAACAGTTATCACATCAAGACTATGATAAAGCCTTTCCTGAATTTTCTTGGAAACCTCCAAAAAATAAAGGAATCATTATAAATGATAAAGGTGGTTCGACTTCTACTTCTTGTATGGCTATAAATCCTATTATACCCATAATCTGTAACAAGAAAGTTCTGAAGAATATTTATGTTTTAGTCCTTTTGAATATTAGAGGTATGAAGTTTCAACTCCCTGCTTTTATTGATACAGGAGCAACTCAAACAACTTTAGATTCTTCAATTCTTCCTCCAACTTTACTTGATAAACTTGTGGAAGCACAAAAGCCTTTGAAGTCTCTGACGTTTTCAGAAACAATACACTCAACCAATCATTATTTTAAAAATCTTCAAATCCAATTTCAAACAAATTGTCAAGATTGGTCTGATGCATATCCTTTAGACATATGYTGGGTATCACCTCTTAATGAGCTTCCTGAAATAAATCTAATCCTTGGATTAAATTTTATTCTTGCAAAGGGTAGAGCTGTTACTATTTGTAGTGATTATATCCTCTTTTCTCAAAATACTGCTTTTACACCTATAATATCATAGTACGCTCCAAAGCATGGTGGAAATGAAAAGGAAAACTTGCAAAACCCTAGGATTATTTGTACCCCTGATAATTGTTCTTGCAACAATATTACCAGTTGTACAAAAAACTAGTGTTACTTAGTCCTAAGAGG
>NC_037533.1:13464166-13476754 GCF_001531365.2 Cynara cardunculus var. scolymus
CAACAGCTCCAGAAAACGGAAAAAACCAACTACACCCATCTTTTTTAGCTTATTTTATGCAAAATATTTTTTTAACGATCAAAATTTGAAGTGTGTTGATAAAACAAACGAACATGTAATATTTGAAATAGGTGAAAATTAGAAGTATAATTTAACTTTTATATAAAAATATAATTATTATCACTTTTACTTAGAAAAAATATTTATAAGTTTTAACATAATTAGGGGTTGTTTTTACCTCTTAATAGTTTCATTAAAATACAACTTTTCAATYGTTAAGATGTAAATCTTATTTGACAAAAAATGATCTATATATTAATGGTTCTAAAACCATTTGAATGATTTTGTATGTTACGTCTCCTTTAACCATTCAGCGGCCTAATTTTTATTCTAAACAATTACCAAAAAATTATATTTTATTTTGCATTATATCATAAAATCTTATTAATCATTCTGACCATTTAATCATTATACACCAAATCATTCGATAATTACAAGTTTTTTACCCAATGCCTACAAAAAAAATGTTATATGTTTCATCAACGTTGGGCAAAAATGTTACATTTTTTACTTTTTTAATTTAATTTCCGTTAGTTGACGTTTGTAGAGGCAACAGCCCCATGGGCGGCTGCCGCTGAATCAGCCTCTCTCCTCTATCTTTCCCWGAAAAATCTGATTTATGCCCTAATCCTAAATCCACTCCCAACTCCAAAATCCCATTTTCCAACACTAAAATCAACCCCTTTTCTTGATTGGATCACAGCAAAGCTTTGTGGTGTTAATGGCGGAACATCTTTGAGCCAATTGGAGCTATCTTTCGTTCCATGGATATCAAAGGCAAGTGTTTCTGTATCTATTTACTCTTGATCTTTCACTTTTCTTGCATTTCTAATACCACTTCCACGGACACCGATGATCCTTCAAACTTGGCCGATCCAACACAAATCGTAAACGTATTGAATCAACATATATCTCAGTTAGGTAAGCTCGAGGAGCTAGTGAAAAACCTCACCGATTTGGTCACTAGATTGGAATCGAGAGTATTGGAATCTCCTACTGARTTTAGGAGTTTCGATGATAAATTTGTTCATGAAGAAACTGTTACTTCTGACTCGAAAAACGTCGATGAAAATGGATTCGGTGATGAGGGTTCTGTAAGAGATGATAGAAAGRTTGATAGATTGGGTGCTGTCTCTGTTACTAAGCATAGCTTATTTTGGTCTGAAAGGTTTCAATTCGTTTCAGCTGTGAAGCTCGATACTAAAGCAACTTGTCTGAATGTGTTACCATTTAAAGATCTTGAAGGATTAAGCAAATATATTACAGTTGGGGATGATCTTGGAAACTTTTACGTGTTCACTAGATATGGTGAAGTTATGCTTCAATTCAACACTCTCACGAATTCCCCAATCACAGCCATGCTATCTTACATTTCGGTTTTTAGGAACGAAAGTATAGTGGTTACAGGCCATGGAAATGGTGTAATTTTAGTTCATAGGGTTTGGGAAATCCCAAWTGGGGATGAATCGAATTTGCTTGAAAGGGAAACTATTCACAAACTCGATCAAGAACTCGGGTCGGCGATCACCATTTTGGAAATMCATCATGTTGGGCGAACAAGATACGTTGTATCCATAGATATCGGTGGAACGATTAAGGTTTTCAAGGAGGGAGGTTCAGTAATTGGCACCATTGTTCCTAAAAGCCGACCTCTTGCTTTCTTGAAACAAAAGCTCTTGTTTCTTACAGAAACTGGTGCAGGGTCGTTAGATTTAAGAACGATGAAGCTTAGAGAAGCTCCTTGTGAAGGTTTTAACGGATCTTATGCTTTGAATTATGTTTTTGATGCATCGGATAGAGGGAAGGCGTACGGGTTTACTTCAGGAGGYGAATTGGTGCATTTGCTGATATATGGTGATTCGATGAACTTTAAGTGCAGGGTAAGATCGAAGAAGAAATTTGATGTAGATCGTGGACCGTTAGCCTTTGAAGCAATCAAAGGCTATTTTCTTATTGTTAGTCAAGAGAAGGTGTTTGTTTATAATGTTTCTTCTCAGCTTTACGTGAGAGCGGGTTTGCCACGGCTTGTGTTTTCGGCTGGACTTGATGAAATAATCGCTTCTTTTTTGAATTATCGTGCAATGGGGAGAMTGGATGCTAAAAAAGATGAAGTGATTCCATTAATCGCTAGTGATCATGACAAATTGGTGATTTTGAGTTTAGGAAGTGGTTATATCGGGATGTATCGTTCTAATCTTCCCGTTACAAAAGGCGAATTCAACACCATGTTATGGAGCACGCCAGTTTTGTTCTTCATCCTCTTCCTTTTCGTAGCATGGCATTTCTTTGCGAACAAGAAGGAAGCTTTGACCTCATGGGGCCCRGATGATCCATTTACGCAAGGAGCTCCACCGGGTTCTGGGGAGCGATCTTTTGGCGATCCCACTTCAAGAAATCATGATATCATGGATCGTATAGGTGGCGGTGGAGGTGGCGGCAATGGTGGTGGTATAAGAGGGCCACCAAGAAGGTATGGTTCGCCAACACGGTATGTGGGTGGCCCTGCTGCTAATTCGTTTAGACCAACTTCTATTGATAACAACTCTAGACCTGCATCCGTGGAACCAGATTTCAGAGGGTCGGAGTTGAAATATCGAGGGTCGAATATTGAATCTAGTGGTTTTGGTAAAAGAAGAGAGGGTTTGTTTGTAAACAGTCAGGTTGTGGACGATCATGGCAGTTAAATTTGCTCGGTTTTCGMTAATTCACCTTCAAATCTTGGTTGTTTTTTGAAAACTTGGTTTCTAAATGTCGAGTTGCTGATAGTAAGTTGTTTAAGAATGCGTATGTATGGTTTTTACTCTGTATTTGATCGGTTATTTCAGGAAGAAGTAATAATCACGAGAAGTTCTAAAGCATATAAATGATGTTTGCCGTGATTTAATCGGTCGAGTTATGTTGGATGGAGATTCAAACGAAAACACCYTATCACATGTTCGTCACATGTTCGTCGAGTTACTGATAGCAAGTTTAGTTTCTTTTTAAGAAAGAATGCTATGAAATCATAATAATAGAGTCACAACAAACTAGTTRACTCTTTTCTCGGAACTAATTTCTCAGTGTTTGAGTAGCCATGAATCAATATCTGAAATCGGAAGAATGAATAAGCATTCATGGTCCAAGATATGCATAGGCCTTAAAACTACCACTCTACACGTACCACCTATATATTTTCGATAAATCCAAAATCAAAAGAAATTTAGTGGGATGTTTSKTTTGCAKATTYCGAAGRAATTTGATGAAATTGAAATGTTGAATTYCATYSACCAAATTTCATTMTAYCGTTTGATTTATTCTTTTTCACGAAATGTATCTTCAAAATCATACAAATTCCACAAATAAATGAATTTAACATTCCTTAGCAACTACATGGTATTTTGATGGAATCAAATTCTCTATTTTCATAATATCAAACATGCTCTTAGCCCAATATATCCTAATCTTATAAAACTCAATATGACCATTGTCGATCACCTCTAACGACTGTCGATCTAAATCACTGCTGACCACCGCCATCTGAACCACCGTCGACCGCCACCAATCTGAACACAGCTGACCACCACCGATCTGAACCACAACCGTTGATTTGAACCACTATCGATATGAACCACCGTCAGGCACCACCGATCTGATCCACCGCCGATATGAACCACCGCCAATAACCGTCATCTAAACCACCATGAACCACCACTGATCTGAACCACTGTCGACCATCACTATCTGAACCACCACGGACCACCATCGATGGAACCACTGCCAACTACTACGATCTGAATCACCGTCGGCCACCGCTGATTYTGAACCACCCCCGATCTGAACCACCGGCGATCTAAACTGCATCCGACCACCACCACCAATTTGAACCACTGCCGACCCCCGACGACTACCATCGATCTGAATCACCGCCGACCACCAATGATTTGAACAACCACCAATCTGAATTGCCGCCGCCACAACCAATCTGAATCACTATCCATCTGAACCACCGATGACCACCTCCATCTGAACCATTGTGGACCACCATCGATCTGAAGCACTCTCGACCACCGCCAACCATTACCGATCTGAACCACCGTCAACCATTACCGATCTGAACCACCGCCGACCACCATCGATTTAGTAACGCCGTTTGGCTTATGGTTATATTTGGGTTGTGTATTTTATATTGTTTTACATATTAAATAATTATTTTATTAAAGTATTTTTAATTTTAGAAAAATTAAAATTTCCGAAAAAGGGCATTTTTGTCATTTACCAATATTTCATTCCAATTTCAAAGCTACATTCTGTGAGCCAAACAGAGAAATTCCAATTTCTTAAGAGATTTCATTACAATGTCTGTCATTCAAACAGGTGGTCAAACATGTCAACATTTCATTCAAATTCTTTCAAAGTCAAATTTCTTTAACAAATTCCATTTTATCTAAAAATATTTTGATAACCAACGTCACCTAAGTTTGACACAAAAACATCACATCATATAATAATCAATAACYTAAAACCAAAAGAAACTCAATTTATCCAAATAAACTTAACTTCACACGTACCAAAACATATCGARTAATTGTATTTTAACTTTAACATCCAAAATATTACATACTAACATCCAAAAAAAAAAAACAATTCTAATTCTAAACATAGTTGGGAAATAGGAAATTATGAGATTTAGTTGAAATTATGTGATACCCATCCTTGGCCCCATCCCGGTTTAAGACAAACGGGAACCCTATCCCGGGTTTAGCGGGGAATCCCCATCCCCGACAGGGCCGGTGACCTAGTTCCCCGATGAGTAGTGGCCCATTCACATGCCTACACATGAGGGGACTTGGTAGTGTGCGGATGACTTGGTCGCGGGACAAAGATCACGTCGTCTCTGATTTAATATCACGGGTGATGAACTACAACTACTGTAACTGTAAGAGGGTGCTCAGCAAACTGCTCTTGGGCTTGCTCTCGCTCCCTTCCCGTACTATTCCTCCCCACTAAAARAAGAGCGATTGAGAATCTCGAGAACCTATTTGAACGTCCATCTTTGCAGGGCGATTTGAAAAGGAGTATATCTTTCTTGTAGTGCCTTCCATTCCACTATTCTGATCGAGAAAGAATCTCTTCTGAACGACCAAGTCATAATGAGATTAAAAACCGATGCTTCCTTGGCCGTGTGGAACATGGATTAGCATTATGTCATTCCTACAAGTGATCCCCCATCCAAGATTGGAAGAAGTGTTATATGAGGACTTCGAGATCAAATAGAATATGTTCCTTTATATTCCTCGTGAGCCACTGATTTCTCCGAAACAAGAGATCAAAGTGATCTTCCTCCTTTTTCCCAATAAGTYGACTGTTTGAACCCTTCCCAGTTATGTTGCATTGACAAATATATGGCAATCTTCCTAAAACTTTTTCCCAAGCYGGAGATCTAACAGGAAACAAGCTCTTTGTCACTCTACCTCTTACTTTCACCTCTTTCTGTATCCTAAGACAGAGAAAAAGTTGCATTAAAAGAACAGAGAATCTTATTAGATTGTTGGTAAATGTTGCTCATTCAAACAGGAGGTCGTAGGTTCGAACCCAACACCTTTAAACTTTGTTACTATTTTAAAGAAGTTTCAAGRAGTTGGATTTGAACCCACGACCTCCCATTTGAAGGAGCAAACATCTTACCACCAATCTCATCAAATTCTTTGTTCTTTCAAATGCACCGAAATTTTATTATTCTTATTATCATATAATTATACTCCTATGAAAAAGTCACATATTTTAAGAATGTGTAAGAAAATTACAGYTCTACCCTTGATTATAGAGAGAAATTTTATTCATCACATAATTGGTGGTGTTTGTTTTTTTAAAGCTCTTATTTTACCACTTATGTCTGATTCCGTCAGACATAAGGCAATTCAGACCGTTGGTTTTTCTTTTTCTTTCAGAGCCACTTATTCCTTATTTTCCTCTTAAAAATTAAGTGATAGCCTAGCCACTTATTTTCCTCTTAATCCTGAAAATTATCTAGAGAACCGATTTCTACTTCATCATTCGATCGACTTCACCCTCCATCAATCGACTTCACCCTCCTCATYGTCTCAATCGATCAAGTTCAYTCTCCATCGTCTCTGGTGGCTTCAAATCGACCCAAATCAGATCCAAATCAAGAGGGTTTTCTTCCCTGTCGGTTTTCRYCACTGTGTGTTTTCGTTCCTRTGCAAACTAGTAGTTGTGCACCTTTATCCTCGTGAATCAAGGTATTTTCGTCCCTGTAGTTTTCGTCATTGTAGTTTTCATCATGATGGATATTTGCTTCGATTTTAGAGGTGGATTTGGACRTTGGATTTYAGAGAAGGAGTGGTGGTGGACGATGGTTGATGGTGATGGGMTGAGGGTGGAGATTGAGGATGGAAGGCTTGATCTGGTGGAGAAGGAARAATTAAGGGAATCTTGGGAACACAAACAGAAGTGAAATCATAAATTATACATATTGATATGTTTTGTTGGTTACAAAAGCAAACTATTGATTCAGACTTCAGACGTTTGTCAGTTTACAAAAACAAACAGTTTGACTGATTCAGATTTCARACTTCACCACCTCTTAAAAATCAGAAGTGAAATCAGACKTYAGACTTCAGCACCTYTTAAWAAACAAACGTCACCTAAGCATTTATTTGAAAGTGAACACTTGTTTTAAGACAAACTAAAWAATAATRTRCAACACTTATTTTGGGACATAGRGAGTAATGCTCAATAATTGCTCTATGTCCCTTGGAGTTCTGAAAATTCGATTTCAACAACAATAATTTTTCTGGAAATTTYAATAAAATCCTTGGACTTATAAAAYGTAATTTTGATCTGGTTTTAATTACTTGAGCTTATGAAGTTACCAAAATATCCCTATAATTAAGAAAATTGTTTTTAGCTACCGAAATAGTCTACACTTGAGACTTTGTATTTTGGTTATTGATTTCTAAAAGGATGGTTATAATATATCACTTTTTATTTAGGTAATTTTGATAATAAGATTTAAGTGTCGTAATTGGAGATTAATAATTTATCGAGACAWTTTAAGACAAAGTAAAGAGTCTATTAATTATAAAAAGGTGGACTGCAAATTGATTTTTGAAGAATAATTAAGTTATTAATTGCATATGGTGATATGAATGTATAGATCTTTAGACGAGAGGTATCAGTTAGTTAATTTGTACAGACATATGAGTCTTTATGAGATTTTACTAGATGCATACCTAGATAAAAGTTTATTTTTGAGCATTATATAATTTGTATAATGATGTGTAGATATGTGATAAGTATCAATTTATTTGATACTTTTACACTTTTTCTTCACTTTATTTACCTATTTTATTTTCCCAAAATTCCATAAATTGAGTCTTTTTGTTTTGTTTTTATATCTTTTTATTTTGGAGCTAAAGTGATGTGATAAACATATTTACTTCTTGGATATGTGCTGATTTTTGGGAAAATAACTTTGTAATTAGGTACTTGGCTGAAGCATGCTACATCATGTGCTGCAGGATGATCCAGTGGCACTCTTGAGAATAGAACGAGAATCTTTTGAGGTCACTTCTTCCCTTTTTGGCAGCCCATCTCCTGCAGATTTCAAGATCTAATAGGACAAATTTAATATCTGAATTTAGTTATTATGTAGGTGGTTTGGCTTTACCCATTGGATTGTATAAAAAAGTTGGATAAAGTTTTTACCCATTGGTTTTTATCCTCCCTTCCTCCACTATATAAAAGGGGGAGACTTAGCTTTGTAGGTAAGCAATTTGGTATGCAAACAATCTAGAGAAACACTTGAAGTAGTTGAATGTTGAAGGTTCTTTTGAGTTTAAAGTTGTATTTGCAAGTATTTTAATTTTTCTTTATAATTCTTCTTTACTTTTATTTATCTTGTCATCTTTTATTCTCTTAGTGCTCTACTTATTATGCTTTATTATTATTCACGCAATTAATTTTTCTAGTTTAAGTATTGTTAGATGTTTTTATAATTACGCTTAGCATTTATTTCTTCTACGTTATTTTCCTTTCTTTCGCATTACTTTTTTTTACGTAATTAATTTTTCAAGTATGTTAGGCTAAAAATATAGCTTGGGTGATGGGTGAAGTTAAGATAAAGATCGATTTCGTTTGTAGAAATATAAATTATAAATCTTTACAACTACGTCATTCAAGTTTTATTTGCAAGAACATCATCCATGGACAAGTTGATCACTTGTTTAAAAGTGTTAAAGTGTGTTGGATTTAGAGATAAACCAACAAGCACACGTCAACTTGAATGATATGAAAGTAGGCTCAAGAGAGTTACTTAGAATCGAGGAGGCTCGTTTTCGCTCCATTTAGCTTATAAAATGAATAGTTTGAGCCAATGTCAAGACTCCAGCCTTGCATAGAAATATGAGGGCTTGATCTATGATTGTGTGTCATTCTACATCTCGAGAGAGTACCTTAAAGAAGCTATTAGTTGTAAAGATAAGTCATTTATAAAGCATGCTACAGAACCATGTTGTAGCAAAAATCGGTTTAAACATCTTAACGAATTCCTACACCTTAAGCTCCCTTTTAAAACTTGTTCACAACAGTAGTGTTTAATCAACTCATCACAAATATTTTCTCGAATTCACCATCTGAAATCATATCTTTATTTATACTATTAAAACGAACTTTTATTCCTTTTTCTCCGTGGACGATATTCGGTATTTTTACCACTTTATTACTTGTAAAAGATGATAGTAGATTGATTAGTGTATACTTGCACTAGTCTCCATTTGTTAGCAGTCTGAGAGATTTATTTTATATAATTCTCGTAACAAGTTTTTGTATAGATCTTTGGACGAGAGGTATCAGTTAGTTAATCTGTACAGACATATGAGTCTTTATGAGATTTTACTAGATGCATACCTAGGTAAAAGTTTATTTTTGAGCATTATATAATATGTATGATGATGTGTAGATATGCATAGTGTTTCAGTTTATATACATGATACACTATATTTTACATGTATTTTATTTATGATCAATTGCATTTTATGTGTTTGTTTGTTTTTTTAAAATTAATTCTAGCATGTTATTTCATAGAAGGTTTTGTGATCAATTTTAATAGGTGGACTTTGACTTGTAAGTTACACGACAAGTGAGACGATTCAAACAAGTGGTTGATCGAACAAAACATGCATGTCAATCTAGGGCGTCATGTGACTAATTAAATGACCTATATCTGACCAAACAATTTTTGATCAATTTTAATAGGTGGGCATTGACGTGTAAGTCACGACATATGATATTACCCAAACAAATGGTCATCGAACAAAACAGGAAGGTCAACCAATGCCTGTCAATAACTAAATGACCCATACTTGATCAAAAAATCTATACACGGTTTCAATGGGTGGGCATTTGACCAAAAGTGCCACATGACCACAATGGGTGCTCGGACGCATGCAGGCAGGATAATACAGGCATGTCAGTGACAAAATAATCATAACCAACCAGTTAGTTTACGAGATTTTTTTCCTTTCAGAAATGCATATTTTCATAAAATACGTACGATATTATGTGAAATTACCCAATACTAGGAAGCCTATCCGAATTTCTCCTAAATCGCCACTGTTTTCTTGAATGGAGCACCTCAAGTCCTCTCTCACTGTCCAACCAACACCGCCGACTTCCACCATCCCAAAAAACCCTACCATTTTATATAAAAGTTAAATTATACTTCTAATTTTCATCTATTTCAAATATTACATGTTCGTTTGTGTTATCAACACACTTTAAATTTTGATCGTTTAAAAATATATTATGCATAAAATAAGCTAAAAAAGATGTGTGTAGTTGGTTTTTTCGTTTTCTGGAGTTGTTGATGTTTTTTGGTCGTTCTTCGGTTTTTGCTTTTTTGTTGATGTTTTTCTTATTTTTGGTGTGATTGTTTATATGATTAACTTTTTATGTCTTACAAAAAGCTTTTCTATTTTTCATTATTTCTTATGTCTGATACCTTTCATATTAAATTGTCACTAAAAACGAAAAGAAACATGGTGTGGATTACATTTTCCTTAACTTGGTGTACTTATTTGTCTAGTAATAATGAATTAAGATTAGTACATTCATTATAACGTAACTTACGTTACCTTTTTTATGAAGTATATGATATTTATATAGGAAATTGACCAAAATAGTGAATCTCATCGATCAAAATAACTTTTGAGTCTCTTTTCAAAATAACAGTCTTTATCCAGAACTTTAAATCCTTTTACAAATATTTTTATAATCTAAAAATCGAGTTTATACAAATACATAAGACATTTACATAAACTCTGATTAAAATGAGAATACAATTGAAAAGTAACCAAAAAATAAAATTAGTTATAAAGATTCACTATTTTAATCGATTTCTCTATTTATATATATATATATATATATATATATATATATATATATATTTATTTATGTGGTTAATTAAATTCACACACGCTCATTTTATTTGGTTTGAATTTAGTTAACAACAACCAAACATGATTTGTGAAACTGAACTTAGAGTTTATAATAATTTATAAACATATATAAACCATTTTTCAATTAGGAAATTGTTATTTTCAAATTTTTGTTTGATTTTCCAAAAAATGGAAAAAGTCAAAACCCTTTTTTTTTGTCATATTTAATTTTATAAGAAAAAAACATAAAACTAAAACCAGAAGAAAACAAATGTTGCCAATAAAGTGCAGAATAACTAACGTTTTTGGTCTTTCATTTCATCGTTAAAATGTGTTGTAACAGTTTCTTAACAATATCTTGATCATTTATCTAATTTTGTCTTTTTCTCGTTTTATTGTCGTACTTATAAAAGTTGTTGAATGAAAGATGAAAAATATCGCAGGACTCGAAACTCAAGGAAATAAAACAATGGTTTGATAAAATTGTGTTATTTGAATTTAAAACTTTAATTTCTATTGATTTCCATTTCAAAATTACCATCTTGATATTTTTAGTGTCAAAACATAAAAGAGAAAGAAAAAAAAGGAAAGGAAATTAAAATTGGATCCGAAAGTTTATAGGTTTTATAAAATTTATAAGAATACAGTAAAAAAATTATTATAATAAGTTGCTATGACGAAATTGGATAACATAACAAGTTATACATATGAATTATGACATGATAAATTGTTCGTACAAAGTCAAATAAACAAATAACAGGACTTGACATTACAACAAAATTGAGTTGTAATAGGATGACACTACAACAAAATTGGATTCAGGTTTATAGGACATAAAAATGTCTAGTATACTAATAAACATTCGCAACACCTCTCACAATTGTTAGATGATGTTTCTACTACATTATCAACAACTTCTTCACTCTCTAAAACACATTCCTTATGTTGTGCATTAATGCTGCAAATTCCCCTTTTTCTAAATCTACAATAGGAGAAAAATCGATATCATTYGTGAGAAACTCAAGGAAACTGTTGTTACATCTTGCCCACGAGTTTTTTCTGGTTTCTTAGTAATCGATGCATTAAAATTCATAATATGTTCATCGGAGATGCTGGGTTCTGCACTATGTTTGTTGTCATCTATGCATCTTGTAGGCTGAAGAAGAAGACGACCAAACATGGTTTCTACAAAAGGAGTCCAGAACTTCATGGATTTATCAAGTTGTTCAGATGAACAAATATCTGAACAAGATTGTTTTGTGAGTTGAAAGAAGTCTTAATTTATGGATGTTCATATTAGAGAACATAAATTCCAACTTAGTGTCTTCAGACCTCCTGTCACCGATGCCATTGATTTCAACCAACAAATCTACAACACGAAAAGGAAAAATCATGAATGATAATCATTCATGGTAAATGAAAATGGAAAATGTGACGAGGGTCTGATCAGTTGACTGTTATTACACAAGTACTTTGAGTCTTGTTGCAAATAGGCACTGTGATGATCTAGTGACATATGATGGTTTGCAACGAAAACTGGTTTCTAAATCTTATTGAAACCTGAAGAGAACATCCTCCATTCCTCTTGTTTCTGCTTTGGATGGCTTAATATTATCGGCAGACTAAGAGGTACATTCGTTCTTAATTCCTTGATCATTCGTTCTTAATTCCTTGATCACATTATGCCCATAACCACCATACAGAATTTGAATGCACCTCAAACTTGGACCTAATAAACAAAAAGGAAATGGTGAAAAACAATACAAAGATGAGTTCTTTTTTAGTTAGTTATTCGCTTCTTACCTGGAAAGTGTTCTTTAAGAGGAAATAAACCAAAACAATACGAAGACGATTTCTTTTTTTGGTTAATGATAAACATCTTATTTGGAAAGTATTCTTCAAGAGGAAATAGACCATCTGTCTCGATAGATATATAAGATAATCATCCTCGCTAATTCCTCTGTGCGTTTGGCTATAAGCTTTACGCATTCTAGAGACATGTCCATCTCATACCTGAAATACAATTACCAATATCATGCACTACCTATATCAACATCATCTTATATATCAACATGCCATATATGCATATGAG